>NW_017735701.1:7137-8498 GCF_001890085.2 Hipposideros armiger | reverse complement strand
AAACCTGGCTCTGACTGTAGACAGAATAAAGCTAGCCCGTCCCATGTCTCCAATCCTAATGGAAACACTGTCCCATACCCTGATGTTGACGGTTGCCCTCACCCAACGATTCACTCTCTTTCGACCGAAAAAGCTACCCCTAGGACTCTCGCTCACCCTAGATCTAATACTGTCTCGAGCCTTGAACTTATCCATATTTCCAGCCCTTTCTCAACCCTGTTTCCCAGCCATACCCTAACCCTCTGCTTCACCTTATCTCACCCCAACACAAACCCTTCCTGACTACATAGAGACTTATGTTAATCCTGTGTCTAAGCCTACACATAACACTGCCAGTCACCCCAAAGTGAAAGTTCTACATGTCACGCCACCTGAATCTAACACTTTCAGTAGGCCTAAACCTGTAGCTGTCCCCAAAGTGAGCACTGTTTCTCAAGTGGAACCGGGAGAAACTCTCACCCGAATCAGCACTGTTTCCTGAGCATTCCACCAACCCCTCATGCTCTCCCTGAACCTGACTCTGACGCTAGCCTTGTCCCTGAACATTCCCTAAGTCTATACCTACCCCTTTCGCTAAAGTAACCACAGAAATCTGAATCTTTCAGTAATCTTCCCTGGAAACCCTATTCCTAACCCCACACTGACCTCGGCCTTCTTCGTAGCGGAGTTGGTAAACCAGGCCTACACCTTAAAGATAAACCTTTTCCTGAAACTACACATACCAAGGACACTAGTTCGAAATCTAACCTTTCCCTATCCCTAGCATAGCATTGTTTCTAACACTAACCCTAGCCTTGTACGTGACACTTACGGTGAGCTTGTTTCGCCCTGTCCCGGAACGCAGCCTCATGCTCTTACGAACACCAAGCTAAACGTTGCCGTTCTCCTCCCTAACACTGTTAGTGTCCTGAACCCGAAAGCTGTCCCTTTCTCCCACCCTACCACTCCCTCTACCTGAGCCCTAACTCTGCCCCTGTTCATAGACTTAGCCGTATCTCCTTCCCTAAACCTAGAGCCACCCAGAACCTAACCCCATTCTGTCCCTAACTTTGTTCACAATGTAAACCTGGCTCTGACTGTAGACACAAAAATGCTACCCCTTCCCATGTCACCAATCCTAATGCAAACACTGTCCCATACCCTGATGTTGATGGTAGAACTCACCCTACAATTCACTCTCTTTCAAACAAAAAAGCTACCCCTAGGGCGCTCGCTCACCCTAGATCTAACCCTGTCTCGAGCCTTGAACTTATCCATGTTTCCAGCCCTTCCTCATCGCTGTTCCCAGCCATACCTTAACACTCTGGTTCACCTTACCTCACCCCAACACAAACCCTTCCTGACTACATAGAGACTTACGT
>NW_017735701.1:3225-4736 GCF_001890085.2 Hipposideros armiger | reverse complement strand
ATCTTGCCTGGAAACCCTATTCCTAACCCCAGCACTGACCGCGGCCTTCTTCGTAGCAGAGTTGGTAAACCAGGCCTACACCTTAAAGATCAACCTTTGCCTGAAATTAAACATACCAAGGACACTAGTTCGAAACCTAACCTTTCCCTAACCCTAACCTAGCACTGTTTCTAACACTAAACCTAGCCTTTTACGTGACACTTACGGTGTGCTTGTTTCGCCTTTCCCGGAACGCAGCCTCACGCTCTCAAGAACACCAAGCTAAACGTTGCCGCTCAACCTCCCTAACACTGTGAGTGTCCCGCCCACGAAAGCTGTCACTCTCTCCCACCCTACCACTCACTCTATCTGAACCCTAACTCTGCCCCTGATCATAGATTTAGCCGTAACTCCTTCCGTTAACCTAGAGCCTCCCACAACCTAACCCTAATTATATCCCTAACTTTGTTCGCAATGTAAACCTGGCTCTGACTGTAGACACCATAAAGCTAGCCCTTCCCATGTCTCCAATCCTAATGGAAACACTGTCCCATACCCTGATGTTGACGGTTGCCCTCACCCTACGACTCACTGTCTTTAGACCGACAAAGCTACCCCTAGGTCTCTCACTCACCTTATGTCTAACCCTGTCTCGAGCCTTGAAGTTATCCATGTTTCCAGCCCTTCCTCAACCCTGTTTCCCAGCCAAACCCTAACCCTCTGCTAAACCTTACCTCACCCCTACACAAACCCTTCCTGACTACATAGAGGCTTACGTTAATCCTGTGCCTAAGCTTACCCATTACACTGCCTGTCACCCCAAAGTGAAAGGTCTACATGTCCATCCACCTGAAGCTAACAGCTTCCCTAGGCCCTAACCTGTAGCTGTCCCTAAATTAAGCACTGTTTCTCAAGTGAAACCGGAACAAAATCTCACCCGAATCAACACAGTTTCCTGAGGATTACCAACCCGTCATGCTCTCCCTGAACCTCACTCTGACGCTCGCCTTGTCCCTGAAATTTCCCTAAGTCTAAACCAACCCCTTTCCCTAAAGTAACCACAGAAATCTGAATCTTTCAGTAATCTTCCCTGGAAACCCTATTCCTAACCACACACTGAACGCGGCTTTCTTTGTGGCCGAGTTAGTAAACCAGGCCTGCACCTTAAACATCAACCTTTGCCTGAAACTAACCATACCAAGGACACTAGTTCGAAATCTAACTTTTCCCTAACCCTAGCCTAGCACTGTTTCTCTCACTAACCCTAGCCTTGTACGTGACACTTACATTGAGCTTGTTTCGCCCTGTCCCGGAACGCAGCCTCACGCTCTTACGAACACCAAGCTAAACGTTGCCGCTCAACCTCCCTAACACTGTGAATGTCCCACGCCCGAAAGTTGTCCCTATCTCCCACCCTACCACTCACTCTACTTGAACACTAACTCTGCCCCTGTTCATAGACTTAGCAGTAACTCCTTCCTTAAACCTAGAGCCTCCCACAAACTAACCCTAATTCTGTCCCTAACTTTGTT
>NW_017735701.1:0-1411 GCF_001890085.2 Hipposideros armiger | reverse complement strand
CCAACCCCTCATGCTCTCCCTGAACCTGACTCTGACGCTCGACTTGTCCCTGAACATTCCCTAAGTCTAAACCTACTCCTTTCCCTACAATAACCACAGAAATCTGAATATTTCAGTAATCTTGCCTGGAAACCCTATTCATAACGCCACACTGACCGTGGCCTTCTTTGTAGCCGTGTTGGTAAACCAGGCCTGCACCTGAAAGATCAACCTTTGCCTGAAACTACACATACCAAGGACACTAGTTCGAAACCTAACCTTTCCCTAAACCTAGCCTAGCACTGTTTCTAACACTAACCCTAGCCTTGTACGTGACACTTACGGTGAGCTTTTTTTGGCTGTCCTGGAACGCAGCCTCATGCTCTTACGAACACCAAAGTAAACGTTGCCGCTCAACCAACCTAACAATGTAAGTGTCCCGCGCCCGAAAGCTATCCCTCTCTCCCACCCTACCACTCACTCTGTCTGAACCCTCACTCTGCCCCTATTCATAGACTTAGCCGTAACTCCTTCCCAAATCTAGAGCCTCCCACAACCTCACCCTAATTCTGTCCCTAACTTTGTTTGCAATGTTAACCTGGCTCTGACTGTAGACACAATAAAGCTAGCCCTTCCCATGTCTCCACTCCTAATGGAAACACTGTCCCATACCCTGATGTTGACGGTTGCCCTCACCCTACGATTCACTCTCTTTCGACCGACAAAGCTACCCATAGGGCTCTTGCTCACCCTAGATCTAATCCTGTTTCGAGCCTTGAAATTATCCATGTTTCCAGCCCTTCCTCAAACCTGTTTCGCAGCCATACCCTAACCCTCTGCTTCACCATATGTCACCCCAACACAAACCCTTCCTGACTACATAGAGACTTATGTTAATCCTGTGTCTAAGCCTACACCTAACACTGGCTGTCACCCCAAAGTGAAAGGTCTACATGTCACGCCACCTGAAACTATCACCTTCAGTAGGCCTAAACCTGTAGCTGTCCCCAAAGTGAGCACTGTTTCTCAAGTGAAACCGGGAGAAACTCTCACCCGAATGAGCACAGATTCCTGAGCATTCCTCCAACCCCTCATGCTCTCCCTGAACCTGACTCTGACGCTAGCATTGTCCCTGAACATTCCCTAAATCTATACCTACCCCTTTCCCTAAGTAACCACAGAAATCTGAATCTTTCAGTAATCTTGCCTGGAAACCCTATTCCTAACCCCACACTGACCTCGGCCTTCTTCGTAGCGGAGTTGGTAAACCAGGCCTACACCTTAAAGATAAATCTTTTCCTGAAACTACACATACCAAGGACACTAGTTCGAAACCTAACCTTTCCTTATCCCTAGCCTAGCATTGTTTCTAACACTAACCCTAGCCTTTTACGTGACACTTACGGTGAGCTTGTTTCGCCCTGTCCCGGAA
>NW_017735700.1:0-1637 GCF_001890085.2 Hipposideros armiger | reverse complement strand
CTTTTATACTTAATGATTATTTCCCATTGCTAAATATTTTTATTTGTGATGTCTAATGCTTGACTCTGTAAAATACATTTGACGTAAAATAAAAAAGTTTATGAGTATTATAATATAAATAAGCATATTTTGCCTTATTTTCCTCTTAATACACTTATTTTTATATTTGTTAATTACAAATGCATCAGTAAAAGTAATACATAGCAATAAAATTAGCACATTAATGTATTATTTGAGTATCACAAGTCTCCTGTATCCCACCCATCTACCTAGGATAATTAAAAGTGATGTTACATAAGAATTCAGAACCATGGCAAAAGCCCTGCCTCAATTTCCCCAGAGTTTTTTTTAAAAAGGTGTTTATTGGGATGTGCTGACTGTTGTAGCTTATTGTATAAAATAAATGGCAAAATATCGCTTTCATAGTTGCAATTTGTTTTATTCAGTGCCTAATCAAACTTAGAATTTACCTAAATATATTATGGTGTTTTTTTGGAAACAAATATTTAAAAAACATCTGTATGCCCCGCTCTGGGACTACAAAGATAAATGAGTTCAGTTTGCTCATAAATCAGTCAGAAGCTGCTGTTTGTTTTCTGGCGTATGATTCATGGTTTCTCTGCATTTTTTACCTATTAGCATTATATCTCTGATTTTTAGGAACAAAAGTTTTGAAATTGCCTTCTGAATTATTCTAATTTTGAAGCCAGAACAATAATCCATCCAATCAAAAGGTTGTAACATTATGCCTAAGCGTGACAAAATCTCTTTATGGTGGAATTCCTGGCCTCTCATTATTTTGCAGATATACAAAGAAATTACACCTATAACCTGAATTGGGAGCAAAAATTGCGAATAACAGGGTTTTTAGAGATATGTAACTCAGAGGAAGAGGGGTACCTGTAGCTTTGACCTTTCTGTTTTTGACTGGTTTTTGGCTTTTTTTTTTTTTTTTGGTGGGAGTAGGGAATTGTTTTTGGGTTTTTTGTTCTTTTTTTAGTTTTTATAATGAAGTTATTGGGAGAGATCATTACTAAATACATGTTACCTAAGTGAAATATAAATGGAATATTGTCAGATACTATTTAAGAATTAATCTCAGTGTGCAGTCGCTAAAAATATGTTCTGTTTATTCAGGTTGGTGCTCTTTTTGTATTGACATGCACTATTAGTAACATACTAATTCCACCTCCCACCCAACTCAGTTCAAGAAAATGGAAGGAATATATAGCCAAAAAGCCTAAGACAATCAGCGGTAAGTAGTAAACCTTTAAGTTGTTTTAATGGTTCCACACAGATAATTTTTGTTATCAAATTTGAAATGGAGATAGCATTTCTTTATTTTCTCATAAAAAAAGGACCCACTTCGGGGCCGGCTGAGTGGCATGTTGGTTAAGAGCTGGCTTGGGACCAGCTCTGAGCATCAGGGCCCCGGTTCAGATCCCACATGGGGGCCAATGACACTGTGCCCTCTACAGCTAAGATGGTGAACAACAGCTCGACCTGGAGCTGGGCTGCAGTGAGTCGCTAGCGACGGCGTAGGCTGCAGCCCCTGCTGCAGTGGGCTGCCATAAGCTACCGTGTGTGGCCGGCAGCCGGTGTGAGCTGCCAAGAGCCGCTGTGAATGGCTGTCCAGA
>NW_017731805.1:1557787-1564227 GCF_001890085.2 Hipposideros armiger | reverse complement strand
TAGTACTTCCAAAAATGAACTAGTGCCATCTTTCACAAACATGCATCATGACTTTTCTGACAACCCAATATGTTAGACCATTAAATGAGGCACAGTAAATTTAAAAAGATTGAAATAAAACACAGTATGTTCTCCAGTTACAATGGAATTAAATTTGAAACCAGCAGAAATGTGAGAAATACTGGAAATATTTGGAAATTAAATAGCACACTTCTAAATAACCAGTAGGTCAAAGAAGAAGTCAAAGGGGAAATTAGAAAATAGTTTTAACTGAATGGAAATAAAAACAAAACATAAATCTATGAGAGGCAGCTAAAGCAGTTCTAAGAGGATCTTAAATGCTTGGAATAGAAGAAAGATGTAACATCAATAATCTAAACAACCTCAAGAATCTAGAAGACTAAATCCAAGTAAGTACAAGGAAGGAAATTAGACCGGAAGTCAGTGAATAAAATACTGAGGACTATCGCTAACAAAAGAAGTGTACGACCTATACACTGAAAATGACAAAGCATAAGCACAAGTAAGTGGAGAGATACACCATGTTCCTAAATTGGAAAGCTCAGTATTAAGATGGCACTTGTCTCTGAATTGCCCTATAAATTCAATCCAACATCTAACAAAATTCCAGGAGGACTTTTCATAGAAATTGACACACTGATACTAAATTTATATGGAATTGCAGAGGACCTAGAATGGGCAAAAGGAAGAACTGTCTTGAAAAGGAAGAACAACAACTGAGAACTTAACACTCCCCGATTCCCAATTCATGTATTATAAAGCCACATTAGTCACGGCAGTGTGGTATTGGACTAAGAATACCCATCTGTCATTGGAACAGGATAGAGACCAAGGTGCCAATGGGAAAAGGATAGTCTCCTTAACACAGTGCTGGAAGAATAGGGTATCTGCATATAAAAAATTATATGTATATAAAATATATATATATATATATATATATATATATATATATATATATATATATATATATATATATATATATATATATATATATATATATATATATATTTTACAACTTGAGACAACCCAATTAATTAACAAGTGGGTAAGAGACTTGAAGAGACATTTTACTAAAGATACATGTCTAGCTAATAAAACAGGTGAAAGATGCTCAACATCATTCATTAGTCTTTAGGGAAATGCAAATTAAAACCACAATGTAATTCTATAATACACTCACCCAAATGGCTATTATTGAAAACAGTGACTATCAAAAAATCGAATGAACGAGCAAAGTAGACAGAAATAGTCTCAGAGATATAGAGGAAAAACTGAGGGTTGCTAGTTGGGAGTGGGGTGGGGATGAGGGAGAAGGGGAAGGGATGAGACAGCATAAATATGTAACTACAATATTGCCACAGGGACATGAAAGATACTTTGGGGAATATAATTAATAATGTAAATATTTTGTAGGGTGTCAGATGGTCACATATCTTGCTACCGTATCATGGATGGGGTCGAGTCTTGATCACTGCACTGTACATCTGAAGCTGATGTTGTATAATATTGTATGTCAACTATAAGTGAATATATATATAGTCACAGGACATGGAGTATAGTGTGGGAGTGGAGTCATGGGAATTGTAATAGATATGTATGATACTGGGGGGGGAGTGGGGCGGCGGATTGGGGGAGGAGGGTTGTCACTTTGAGGGGTAAAAAGTATAACTATTGCACTGTGTTGTACAGCTGAAACTAATTTTTAAAAAAAAGTTTATTTCACAATAAAATGAAAAAATGTTGAGGAGGAATTAGAGAAACTGCAAACCTCATACATTGTTGAGGGGGAAGTAAAATGGTACAGCTACCCTGAAAAACAGTTTGGCAGTTAAAGTTACACTTAACTACATAGCCTAGTACTTTTATTCATAGATATTTATCCAGGAGAAATGGGAACATATGTTCACACAAATGCTTGCAAGCAACTATTTATAAAAGCAGCATTCATAATAGCTAAGAATTAGAAACTGCAAATATCCATCATCTTGTGAATAGATCAACACGATTTGTTTTGTCCATACAGTGGAATACTCCTCAGCAATAAAAGGGCATGGAGAGTTCTGGGTGTACCTAAAAATGCTACTTTTATAAAGTCAGCCTTAAAAGACTATCTTTACGTGATTTCATTTGTGTGAAATTTCTATAAAAGGCAAAAGGAGACAGAAAGCGCATCAGTGATTGCCTGAGGCCATGAGTAGGAAGGGAGATTGATTGCCAAGAGATGATGGAAGTTTTCCAAAATTGGATTAAAGTGATGGATGCACAAATGTGTCATTTCCTTAAATTAATCAAACTCAGACTTTGATATATGTATGTACATATGTACATATGGAGGGTGCCAAAAAAATGTATACACATTTTAAGAAAGGAAAACTGTTTTAAAATTGTAATACTCAATATGTACTGATAACAGAAGATGAATACAAGTCACGTTTGACTTCTGCAATTACAAAAGGTGCTCAAAGTGGTTACCATCAGCGTCCAGACACTTCTGATTACGGCGAACTACCACTTGAGCAACGTTGACCAAAGTGTTCACTTGTGTACGTGTTTTTGGCACCCCCAGTGTATGTATTGATATTGACTGTAACTGTTGGAGGCATGTGTGGCTGTGGGTGTCTGAATATGTACTTGAAGTTATATCCCCTGTTGACCCCTAGCATAAAATAAGCCATATAAGAATAAATTTCAAAGAGAACTTTAATTCACTGTTAAAACTGTATAGGAATCTAGATCTCGTTTAGCTAGTAACAAGATTTCTTTCACAGAGATGTTTATTTTATGCCAGGGGTCAGTAGAGAATATAACTGCAAGTACATATTTCAGACACACACAAACACACATGCCTCCAAAAATTACAGTCATTATCCTGGGATATTTTTCATTATATCATATGGAATATTATTTCCCCTCTGCATGAATATGGTTTTGTTTTTACATTGTTGAACTGTTACAAACAATTTGGGGTGCTACAGGATTTTAAGAGCTGCTGAGCAACATATATAAAATATAACTAGGTTTTTATTATTCTAGAATTTTGTTAACGAAAGTAATAGTGACACATCTCTTCCTTACAGTGTATGTTACTATTTGTAAAATTCGGTGCAACTAAAGGAAACTTGCTGTTTCCGCTTCTTGCTATTTCTCATTTTACCTAGAATGTAGATCCAAAATGGATGTATGGTTTTGGCGAAGACGGGGTGTACAGGCCGATCAGTCCCTTGAAAGTTCATAGTGTAAAACTAACAGATGAAAATAGAGAGGAATTTTCTGTTATAATCATCTTCCCTTATTCCTTTAGGAAGAGCTCTGAGAATTGAATAACTGTGCTAAGTGTAAATCTGTTACTCTGTGTATTTACATAAAACTTATTTAATAACTCTGCAATTAACACCTGCCAAATCTGCAACAAATTTTTCAAATGACTGCATAGTCATTATGGTTAGGGGAGTTCTTTAAAATAAACACTTTTCTTTTGAGGAAAATAAGATTGTTGTGATTATGGGCTTCAGCGATCATAGTACTAATAAAGGTGATGGAATTTAAATACATGTGGAAAGGATGTCATGGATTTAAGAGACACATATAACCTGAGTTTGCAAAGTGCTAAATTGGTAAATGAGTTAAGTAACTCTTGGCAAGCCATAGTTTCAAATACAGCTGGTAACAAGTGCTTTTCCTTTCTAATCACCTTTATTTAAATTCCTTTTCCAAGATTGATGTTTATGAATAGAATTAATATATCTATTTCAAGCTAATTGCAAAAAAATTTTTTTTGGTACTTCATGGTTGTTTTGGGGGATATGCTTTAACCCACATTATGCTCATATCTATGAGCTAAATTATAATAAACTTACAGTAGATTTCTCTTACTGTGTATATATAAACACTATATATACTTGGGGGGGTGCCAAAAAAATGTATACACATGACTTGTATTCATCTTTTGTTATCTGTGTGTGTGTGTGTGTGTGTGTGTGTGTGTGTGTGTTTTTTTTTTTTTGGCATTGGAGGAGGGAACAGCGTTGGGAAATCAGGGAAGGGGAACAGACAAGTTGCTGTCCTTTTGTTCATCAGTCTAGTTGTGGAGGACATTGCTTCACTGGCCTATGTTGGCATTATCACTGCGCTGTTCCCAGGAGAGGCAGTCACTCACCGGCCATTGGACGGCCACTCACGCGGCTCACAGCAGCTCACGCTGGCTGCCGGCCACTCACGGTAGCTTATGGCAGCTCACTGCAGCCTACGCTGTCGCCAGCAACTCACGGGGCCCAGCTCCAGGTCGATCTGTTGTTCACCATCTTAACTGTAGAGGGCACAGTGTCACTGGCCCATGTGGAATCCGAACCGGCGGCCCTGCTGCTCAGAGCTTGCGCTCCCAAGCCAGCTCTTAACCAACGGGCCACTCTGCCAGCCCTATTGGTATATATTGAGTATTATAATTTTAATACAGTTTTTCCTATCTTAAAATGTGTATACATTTTTTTTGGCACCCTCTGTATATACATACACATATAAATGTATATTTTATGTACATATATATCCCAAAATTCTAAGAACTTTTTGTGGTCAGAACCTTACATTCCTAAGGTAATTATACATTTTAAGAAAAGAGCTTTGTTGAGATGTAATTCACCCACTATACAGTTTAACCATTTAAAGCATATAATCCCATGGTTTTCAGCTTGTTCACAAAGTTGTGCAACCATTACCACAGTCAACTTTAGGACATTTTTACCCCCAAAGCAACTCTATACCCTTCAGTAGTTACTCCGCACTCCCCTCACCTTCTCCTCCCATCCCTTTTTCTGTTTCTGTATAGATTTGCTTGTTCTGGACATTTCAGATAGATGTCATCATACACTCTGTGGTCTTTAATGCCTGGCTTCTTTCATGTAGCATAATGGTTTCAAGTTCATCCATGTTGTGGTGCATGCCAGTACTTCATTCCTTTTTATTGCTGGATAATATTCCATCATTTGGACACAACTACATTTTATTTATTCTCATATCAATTGATGGACATGTGGGCTGTTGACACTTTTGGGCTATCATAAATAATCCTGCTATGAATATTCATGTACATAGTTTTGTGTGAATCTATTTAAATTTGTGTAAATCATATTTTGTGTGAACGTGTTTAAAATTATTTTGGAGTGGAATTACTGGGTCATATATTAACAGTATGCTTAGCTTTTCAAGGAACTGCCAAACTTTTGTAAAGTGGCTTTACCATTTTATATTCCCACCAGAAATGAGCTAAGCACGTTCCATGCAGCATCTCACATTGAATCTTCACAGCAGCCTTGTCATATAGATAGTTTTTTAAAAATTAATAAACTGTTTTTAAGAGCGATTTTAGATACACAGCACAATACAGAGGAAAGTACAGAGAGTTTTTATATAGTCCAAGTCCCCACACATCCATAAGATCCTCCATTATCAGCATCCTACACCAGAGTGGTATATTATTTCAATTGATAAACCTAAATTAACACATTATCATGACAGTCCATAGTGGTTTGATTTTTCATTCTCCTGATGGTGGTACCTTGAAACACAAAAGTTTTTAATTTTGATAAAATCCAATTTTCTATTTTATTTTCTTTTATTGCTTGTGCTTTGGTGTCACATTTAAGAAATCATTGCCTAAGCCAAGGTCATGAAGATTTATGCCTTTGTTTTGTTCTAAGTTTTAAAGTTTTAGCTATTACATTTTTGTGTGTGATCGATTTTGAATTCATTTTTGTATATATTGTGAGGTAGAGGAGTAGGGCTCCAACTTTATTCTTTTGCATATAGATGTCCAGTTGTCCCAAGACCATTTGTTGAAAAGACTCTTCTTTCTCCTTCAAATTGTGTTTGTACCTTTTGCTGAAAACCACTTAGCTGTAAATGTAAGAATATATTTCTCGACTCTAAGTTTTGTTCTGTTGACCTGTCTGTCCTCCTACCAGTGCCTCACTGTCTTGGTAACTGTAGCTTTGTAGTTAAGCTTTCAAACTGGAAAATACGAATCCTTGCATTCCTTTGCCCTTAACCACACTCTCACATTCTTCTCACTTCCCTAACCCCCAGAATGATCACATAATAATTTCAGATGAATAATCATGGTTCTCATTATTATACTTATGTAATCAATCACTGTTCACAGTTGAACCATGTAGCATCTCGTATTTTTTTCCTGTACAATATTTTGTTTTACCTAGAGTTAATGATTTTTTTTAATACTTCCAAAACTCCTTTCAGTACATTCAAGAAATCTTTATGACCTGTGTAATCCCGATTGGTTGGTTTTATACTCTCTTAGATTTGTACATAGCTTTTGAGTCAGAAACTATCTTGTCATCATCATGGAAATTTCTTTTGTTGGTTCCTTGGATCCTTTAAGCTTCCTGTTTCTTCATATACTCCCTCAT
>NW_017731805.1:1556786-1557617 GCF_001890085.2 Hipposideros armiger | reverse complement strand
ATTTTGTATAATCTACTTGTTGTTTCTAGTCTTCTGAATTTTCATGATGATGCATCTTGGTGGGCCTATTTTTATACCTGTCTCAGGCACTCAGCATGCTTGGAAACTTGTCTTTTTATTGGGGACAATGTTATTATAATTATTTTATTGGTAATTTCTTTTCCTCCCTTTTTTTAATGTTCTCTCTTCTGTTACTCCTCTTTGGATGTTGTTCTTTGTTTGGGTCTCTCTCTCTCTGCCTCTCTTTCTCTCCTACTTTCCATTTCTTTGTCTTCCTCTACTTTCTGAGAGATTCACTGAACTTTATTTTGTGACCTTTTAGTTGAAATATATATTTCTGCTTTCTTAATTTTAGTTTCCATGAACTATTTCTTAATATTTTTATTTTCTTATAACATTCTGTTCTATTTCATAAGTGCAATATCTTCTCTGAGGATTTTAGTGATCTAATTTGTTTGTTTTGTCTTTTTTATTTATTTTTACTGCATATTCTTTGTTTCTCTACAAGTCACTTTTTTCTGGTGTTGGTTTTTTTGTTTGTTTGTTTGTTTTTTCCGATCTGACTTTTATACTAGAGACTTTTCTTGAGGCCTCATAATGTTTGGCTGCCTGCTCTTACTTAAGAGAGAGTACCAGAAAGCTGACTGGAAAATTGGGGTGCATGAGTGGAGCTTGTTGAATGTGATCTTCATTTCAGGGTGACCTTGCTGGGACCCTACAGGAGGTGACCCCCAGTATTGGGGTTTTTTAGTCTTTCATCTAGGACGGACCACATTTCCAAAAGAAGACTCAGTGCTGCTAACTGGCTTCCAAAATTCCAGAAGTCATGTG
>NW_017731805.1:1535324-1554415 GCF_001890085.2 Hipposideros armiger | reverse complement strand
TTTTGAAGTCTTACGTAGCTGGTGCTTGAGTCATTTGAAAAATTAAGAGGGCTTGGTGTATAGATGGTTCCTTTACCCACTTGTTTGGCACCTGGGTTAAGATGGCTGGAACAGATGAGAGTGAACTTTTTTTTTCTTTTTTTCAAAATATAAAATGCTATCTACAAGCATACACTTTTATTGTAAAATAGCTTTGGAAATTTCACTGCATTACATTAAAAATAACTGAGAAGATTTGCCTCAGTTAAAAATATATGTGTGTACATAATTATATACATTTTTATGTATCTGTCAAAATATAGACTAGTTTTTTTTTATTAGTTTCAGGTGTACAAAACAATGTAATAGTTAGACATTTATACCCCTCACAAAGTGATAACCTCCCTCCCCCAATCTACTACCCCTCTGACATCAAATATAGCTGTTACAATTCCACTGACTTTTCCTTATACTGTACTCCACATCCTGTGACCATATATATATATATGTATATAAAATTATAGTTGACATTCATTATTATTCAGCTTCAGGTGTACACTGCAGTGGGCAGGCATCTACACCATCCATGAAGTGGTCTCCCTAATAAGACAAGTGTCCAGCGGATACCCTCCCAAATCTATACAAGATTATTGTCTCAAGGCTTTCTATGACCTTGCCTAGAGGTCATTCACTGTCACTTTTACCATACTTTATTGGTTTCATAGGGCCAACTTGGATTCGTTGTGGAGGGACTACACAACAGATGAATAGCAGGGGGTGTGGTTCATTGGGGGGCCGTCTTCAGAGGCGAGCTTTCATACTCCATCTGTGTTTTCTGTAGGAATTTCAATAGTTGAGCCTGTAGAAGAAAATGTGATAGAGGGAATTCAGTTCACCACCTAAATCCTTCAATTTAAGAAGCAGGTGAAAGTTTAAAATGCACAATCATTTAGTATGCATGTTTTCTGCAGCTTAATTATTATTTACTTTGAAATATGCATATGCAAGATCAAGAGAGATGAGTATTTGACTTATTTTTTTAAATTAGGTAATAACACATTTCCTGGGAACTGAATATTAATTGTTGTCATAGAACAGCTTTAATACTGACTTTTTTCTGTTTCTCAGGTTTCCCTTTTGACTTCATGTCACTTCCACAATTTTCTGGGGAGCAGCTTATACAGAGAGAGAAGCAGTTAGCTAATGTTCAAGCTTTGGCTTTGAAAGAATATCTGAGTAAGTAACAATTTGTACACTATATTCTATTGTAAGGATGTTGACTTGTTCAGACATAACACATTATTATTGCCACACTTTTCTTATACACTTTGTCTTTTTGCTGTGACACTCATTAGTAGAACTATTCTTGCTCTTGTAGAGATGATTTACAGTAGACAAAGACTGCAACTTGTTTTCCACCAGATTCAAAATATTCCTATTTATTTGTATATCACTGTTAACATTTGCAAAAATATTTCTCCAGGAAACTTTTGTATTTCATCATTCTTAACTGTATGCTGGAAAAGATACCTACAATTTATTCTGGTTAATATGTAACAGGTCTCTTTAAATCTCTTTATATATTTTTAGCTGTCATAGGAGGACAGAGACTACAACTAGAAGAAAATGCATTTTCAGATTAATTAATATGTTAGCTTGAGCACTGGTTTTTAGGCTTGAATCATGAGTACCAATAATAAGTAAGCACGTTTCATGTACTGGGTGAAGTTGGCATTAGGGATTTTCCTTATTCCAGAAATTAACACCTTTTCAAAAGTCATAATTTGTTTTTTTCTGTATTTCTTGGTTATCAGTTTTAATATTTATAAATAAATAATCATTAATATCTAATGTGAACTTATTTTAAGCAAATTGATATAAACTTCTAAGAAATTAAATTGTGAGGCTTCATTATTGCATAGAGGAAAAACAGCATTAGGATTAAGTAGATATATTATAAAATACAAACTATCATTCTTCGAAAGAATTTTAAAAATGGCTTGAATTTAGTAATATGTTTTATTCAACGGAAAATAATTTTAGAACGCTTGGTCTCAGTTATCCATGTAAGAATCGCCTACTTTTTCCATTGTGCATACACAGGGTAATTGTGTCGTCTTGAACTCCTCCAACCATTGATCTTTTTTTTTTTAAATTATGAAAATAATATTAGCACAAGGAAAATATAATTAGAAAGGCAAATCCATTTCAATAAAAAGTAGTACATGTTAAATCCAAGAAAGAAAGAAATACTGTAATACTAGTATTCCTGTGGATAAAACCCTTTCACGTCAAACATCAGCCAGCAGTATTCTTCACTTGTTGGCCTCGTCTGTCCCTGCTGAACGCCTCTGCAGGCCCCGACTCTTGCCGTAAGCCTCCCGCCGCTCTTCATAACGTGGTTCCTTCAACAGCTCCCCTATCTTTCATCGCCACCTCTCTTCCTTACCCTTCCAACCAGAAACACTGTCAGAGTGGAAGCACAGGCAGCTCTCTGAAGCTGGTACATCTCTCCTTTGGGTGAGAAGAGTTAACCCCAGTAGGGCCATCCCTGCTGCATGGCTGGGGAGGGAAATACTAGCAGCTAAAACTACATAGCTGCCTGCAGACGTGACTGGAAGCTCTGCTGTGGGCAGGGGGAAACAGTGGTACTGAGTAGATGCTAAAAATGTAGACGCACCAGCGCTGTGACACAGGCAGCAGCTGCAGGGATGGCACAGTGCCCGGAAAAGGAAGGGCAGGGAGGGGGCTGAAGCTGACGGAAGCCTGGGAGCGCGCAGCTGCCGGAGACGCCAGCTCTGGGCAGATCCATGAAATGGCTCATTTGCAATCTGAAGCATTAAACCTTGACTAAGACTGATGACCCAGTTAATCCATTTATGATGGAATTGCTTGCTGAATCAATTTCTTCTCTACCCAGAGAGTTAATACTGGATTAAAAATTTGGGGACAAAGATGCATCTGTTCAGGATTCCTGGGTCTCAAAAGACAGAAGAAAATGACGGCAAAACAAAGTTGCCAGTGTAAGAATATCTGAGTGTCTAGTCCAGTGATTCTCAAAGACATGAAATATGAATATAAAAGTACTTAAATTGATATTTTTAATTAATTTGTACAGGATGAAAACTCAGTAATGTAATAGGAACAGCTTTCTTTGGGAAAAACAAAAAGCAAAAGAACACTGATTCCATATCAGTACAAAGATTGTAGTCTTTGCTGAAAAACAGAAAGTTATTCCAAAGGGTTTTTCAGAATTATCAAGACATGGAGTGAACTTATTCTTTTTTTTTTTTTTCCCCCTCCTGTGCTAAGCATATTGCATAGGTTGTCTTATTTAGTCCTCCTCCTCATCATGTTAAGGTAAATTCCAGCCCTATTTCCATTTTCAAAAAAGAAACTCAGATGAAAATTTATCCCAGGTCACATCATTAGTGAGTGACAAACCAGGTTAGGGCCCATGCCATCTGCATCCAAGGTCTGAGGTCTTTAATACATGATCAGAGGCTGCAAAGAAAGGACCAGTACAGCTGCCTAAGTTTTAGTTCCCATTAGCCATCACCTGGGTGAGTTTAGATTCGTCCAGAGCCCAATATCTCTTGCTCAGTTCATTCCCAGAACTGCTTATCCTTCAGTTTCCTGGTCACATTGTCCCTGGATATGGATGACCCAGTTAATCCACCCCAGAATTAGGTTTGACTAATCTACCCCCACAGCCAGCCACCAAGTCAGATGTACTGTTTCTGTTTACCTGACCCCTCCTGTCCACCTCTTCTCTCACTGCCTTGGATCAAGCCCCCTCATCTCCTGCCTGGAGTGGTCCCATGGGCTCCCAACTGGCCTCATCTCCAATCTCTCCGAGTGAACTTATTCTTATCTTCCCCTACTCTTCCTCTGACTAGTACTGAACCAAACAGAGCAACTGCAAAAGATGGCATGGAAATGTACTCACGTTATGGAGGCATTTTGTTTTTTAAAATAACACAAAAATCAAATAAAATTCCTGTTAGGGTTTAAGTTTTTAGACTAATTTATTGTCACTCATTTTATTTTATTTTTTTTAATTATATCTCATCCTCTTGTTTAGAGTGATATTTAAAATTTAAAATTTTATAATTTATATTTTACACCTTTTTTTGGTCATTTGTAACTTGTATTGGAAAATGTTAACTGTATTGTTTCACTGATTTTGAAAGAAGAAGTTTAAGGATGCTGAACAAGTTTTAAGTAAAAGGCTATTCAGTGTGATGCAAAACAAATACCAAAGCAGCAGTGCCGTCATTCTGCTGCAGTGTTGGGTCACTATTCCGAGCTTTCTACATCGTGTGACCATTTATAGAACCAGTGCAAACCCTATTGCTTCATCTGCTGATCCTTTAGATATGCTGCTCTATATTTTTCTTTAATAAATCCTTAGTTATTACTAGCTTTTGAAGAAATAGTATTCTTTAGCTAATTTATTTTTAGACTTTAGTCCAGTATATTTCTCCCAAATCTTTATCTGCCACTTGTGTGCACACTCGTTTGTGTAGAGATTATTTGTCACCTAGGGAAGTTATCCTGCTCATCACTCTGTTAAACTTCATCTGTTTTCTCTCTCTACTGCTCAGTCATCAAGGCCAGCAGAAAGGCTTACCCTGCTCTTCAGATTGTCCAGTAGGTAATATAATTGACACGTTTTCATAAGCATACGTCAGATGCATGATTTTAAGTATATTTTTAGAATTAATACTGTTATAGGGCTAATTCCTGAAGCATATTACTTATTGTACATCATTCAGATGAAAGCAAATCATCGATAACTTTGTTTTCGAGTGGCTTCCAGCAGATTGTGCAGAAAATAAAAAGCTTGACTGCTTCTTATTTTCTCACTAAGAAGGTGTAATAAAAGCAGCATATATTACAACTTTTACTTTCCCATGACTGGTGGTGTTGACTTCAGAAGCCGTGTGTTATTCATCTGGATCAGAACCGGAACGACCCTTCCAATGTCCACGTTGGTGAGGTGGGATGTTACGGAGGCATTTCTCATAAAGCTGATGGTCTCAAGTAGAACCTCAAGACTGGCCACTTCCTTTTCAGCCTATTCCCTCCTGTTGTTTATGTACTGACCCCATGTAATGTGAAGTCATGTGCTCCACTCTTCCCCTTACGCAGTGTGACATCATGGGCTCCAATCTCCAGTGTCAGAGGGCGCAGCACAGTGCTTTCCAGGCGGTACATACTCAAATGTTTGCTGAATTGAATTCTCTCTGAATTTATACTTTACTATTTTCTTATAAAAGAAACTGTGATTAGTCCATAAGCATTTCAAAACTGAAATACTTTTATAAAAGTAATGCATGGGTATAGTTTAAAAATTCAAGTGGAGCTGGGAAACTTAAAATGGAAAGCTGCAGCGCCCTACCCTCTCCTCCCCATCTGTCAGTCTCTACCCCCCGGCAGAGAGTTTTTCTGACATTTCCTCTAGTTTTCTAAATAATATGTGCGTGCTGCTGTTTCTTGATTTACCAGTTTCACATATTATTTTAACATCTAACTTTGGAAGATAAAGACAACTTGCCCACATCATCTTCACTTCCCCTTTCCACCCTTTCCAGTGACGTCATGAATTTTGGTTAAATCGGTGGTTTCAGCATTAGTATGACTACGTATATACATAGGTTTACTGCTAAGTCATGTATTCTGTGACGATGACCAACTCTCCTTTCTTGTATCATCTTTGTCTTTCTTATGGTTGATGATCACCTTATTTTTAATTTCCCATTCTTCCTTACAGTCAAAATATTATGTTTTCCAGAGGCACCGACATTTCTGCCACGCACCCATCAATTAAATTCACCGTATTTTCAAACACAGCAGTTCCGTTTTCTCTTAATTTTTTTTTTCCAGAGTGTTTATATTTTGCCCTGTTGTGGACGAGTTGCTTCTTAGACCTGCTGAGTCTTCTCTCTCTTCTCCTTTTGGAATCTTCCTTTTTCCTAGACCCATCCTCCTCCGTTTTCTTGGCTTACTCCCATGTTTAGTTGGAGCATATCTTCCAGCAGCTTCTTGAGTAGAAGTTCATGGGGCGTAAAATTTTCAGCTCTTGCATGTCTGAAAATATCTTTACTTGATGGATAATTCATATAGAATTCCAAGCTGGAAATCTTTTATCCTCAATATTTTGAAGGCATCGCTCTATTGTCTTCTGCGTTGCTGTGTTCCTGTTGAGAAATCCAATACTGTTTTTATCCTTTGCAGTGATCTGTTTTGGTTGATTTGCTTTCACCCCCTTCTGGAACCTTTCTTGCCAGGAGCTTTGTGTCTGAAAGTTTTACTGTGAACCGTAGTGTGTGTATGCTCCGCTGCCGTCCCTCCCTCTCAAGCTGTGTACTTGATGAGCCATTTCAACGGAAGAGTCACACTCTTAAGTCTGAAAAATTTTCTGATCTCTTTAATAATTTCTTTCCTCCCATTATCTCTTCTCTTTCTTTCTAGACCTCTTACTAGTTATATATTGGCTTTCCTGGACAGAATTCTTACTTTTCGTTTTCATTCACATATTGTTTTCTTTTTGCTCTAGTTTCTGGGGGATATCTTCCATTTTAAGCCCTTTTATGGAATTTTAAAAATTTGAGGTCTCATGTGCCTAATTTTTAAAAGTCTTTTCTTGTTTATGGACTGTTTCTTTATCAGAGCATCCTGTGCTTGTTTCTTGGGTGTAGCATCTTCTCTTATTTCTATGAGAATATTAATTACAACAAACTTTCCTTCTTTCCTCTGTGATTGTTTTGTTTCTGCTGGGCTCCTTTTTTCTTTTTCTTTCTTTTTTTTTTTTTTTTAAGCTGAGCCATCCTGCCACCTGTTGGCAACTCAGCTCAGGCCGGGAATCGAACTGCTGTTGCTCAGAGCTCTCACTCTTAACCAGCTGAGCCACTCGGCCAGCCCTGGGCTCCATTTTTCTCTTTGCTTGCTTTAGCCTTTCTCTTTCATCCTGGACTTTTTTTTAGTTTGAAGGGGGACAGTAAATAATACCTTTTTTCCCTCCCAAAGTTGGAACCAATTGAGAAATAAACTTAAGACACACACAGGTGGAGATAAATTACAGATAAAAGCTGGATTGAAGGAAATGACTTTTTAGATCTATGGCCAGGCGGGTTTTCTGATACGCACACCTAGAATTGAATTTGTCCCCGGAATGACTGCCAGAGCTGGGCAGCTGCAGATCAACTCTAAGAGGGCAGGGCCCTTACCACGTTGCAGAGCCCAGGCACTCTGAGGTTTGCTAGCTCAGATGAAGTTGGAAAGCAAGGGTCTCATCAGAGCATTCCTAGTTTCTTTGCCAGACTAACCCAGTGAGTGATGGGAGGGAGAAGAGAGCTGGAAGTGGTACCTAATCAAAGTCCTTACACGTGTAGCCATAGGACCATGGAAATGCAGAGTCCCCCTCCCCCCTCAACACCTTTCCTTCCTGTCTGGTGGTTTTTTATTGTCTGTCCTGATTTAAATGGAAAGTTCTTACACACCTCACTCTAATACAGTATCTGACAAGCTGCATTGTAGAGTGGTGGAGTGACAACTCAACATTTTGGTTGTGAGTTCCTATCCCTACCTCCTCTTCAATATTAGTACCAACCCCTTTTCTCTGCAGGCTTTCAGTTTTTCAAAAGGAGAACCCCTCAATCTTTCCAGTGGGGCATTTGTAGCTGCTAGCTTTCTGGCCGCAGGGTGAGGATCCCAACCATTCAATACGTAGACTCTCATTTAATTCCTTAGTTTTAACCCCAGCATCATATCACCTTTGAATGTACCTGATATTTCATAGTCTGAGATGCCTTCTTTCAGTTTCCACCAAAACAATGAGCGTGAAGTCACCGGACTCTGAGACCGGAGGACGGGGCGGGTGGGGACCTTTGGTTCTCACTACTCCCTCCCTAAAATACCCATGAATCCGGTCCTGTGTTAGCCCAGGACCTCGTCTCCATCTTCCTAATTAATACCCCATAGGTCGTGCCCCTGTAGGCTCCCAAGTTTCTCCTTCCTTAGCTCCATCCGACTCAGTTACCACCGCGTCATCATGTATCTGCCAAGGTTTGTGGAAAACTGCCGTTCTGTATCGTTTCTCCTTTCGTTGTCTTCTTCCTTTACTGCAATTGTAGGTTTGGGGAAAGAGAAGAAATAGGTGAAAGTGGCCAAGCTACCACGTTTAACTGAAAGTCTTGCAGGTTTTATTTTCACAAAAACACCAGCATAAAGCTCTGCGATATATTTCTGAAAACTTTGGTAATCTTGTCTTCACTGTTTAGCGCCTTTCAGTGTTAACAAATGACTCTTCTTTTGTTTCTCTCACATAACTGGAAATTCTACCATTACCTACACATGGGAGTAAAACGAAACCAGCCTACACAGGAATGGTGATTCGCCAGATAAATTCACTTGTTTTCCTTTTCAAAATATGTTCCATAAAATAGTAGTAGATGTGCTTTAGAGAGGATTTAAAATGACAGTTGTATGGTTGATCCTATTGATTTTTTGTCTTACAGAAAGGAGAAAGTTGGCAAAGCAGCCTGAAGTACTTTCTGTTGATG
The DNA here is from genome assembly GCF_001890085.2 of Hipposideros armiger. NCBI lineage: Eukaryota > Metazoa > Chordata > Mammalia > Chiroptera > Hipposideridae > Hipposideros > Hipposideros armiger. Next base: position 1,545,869 of record NW_017731805.1, on the reverse strand, counting down.
AACTCAAACATCTATTGATGCTCACAAGAGAACGCTTTTTAGATCGTTTCGATGCTATTAGTCCTAAAACTCTAATAAAGACAGACAAAATTAACACCCCCAGTATGTTAAATGGTAAGTTTTTGTTGCTTTAAATAGTAAGGGTTTTTTTGTGTGTGTGACATTTATTATTATTAAAACTAATAAAATACATTAATCAAATCAAAATGTATCTTTTAAATAGAAATAATGATAGATATTTGCATATCCAAGTAGAGCAGGTCCTCAAGTAACGTCGTTTCATTCAACATTGTTTCGTCATTGATGAAGTGCTGTAGGAACTTAACTCTTCTTTATATCAATTAGTCTTTGGTAAAATTGGTTTCAAGTTGTTTCACTTAAAGCTACAGAACCTATGGATGTTAAGTGAGGACTCACTGTGTATATGATGGCCTGTATTTCTCATCATTTGAACATTAAAAATTTCCTAATTACCTCTTTCAGAAAACATGTTTAGGATAATTGTTTTTGAGCAGAGGGAGAAGCTTTTAAAGCGATCTCTCTTACTACTCTTACTAAGCTGCTAAAAGGGGTTTCTATTAAGCTGTGTATTCATAAGGTGAGAAAAGTGCAACCTATCCAGTGAATATAATATAGTTCAAACTTCACATAATAAGATGCTCCAACAGCTGCCATTCACTCTGGCAGGAAGTTACCAAACTTTACTGCGGGAGCAGGAAATCATTTCTCTATTAACTTGTATTTCTATTTTCCTGGCTCTTTTTATTGTGATGAATTTGAATTGAGTGAAGCTTCTCAAGATCTAACAAGAAAGCAGTTAAAGATGCCTGGCATTTTAAATGTGCAGGATAGTTTTTGTTTTTAATTCTGTGAGAATCATTTTTATGCCATAGATGAATAAGAAAATGATTGAAGAATCAAGTTAACAGTAATGTTTGTTGAATGCCTTTTGTCTGACGCCATGAGGGTACACAATGAAGTAAAAACTAGGATCCTCTGCTTTCAACAGGTTTATGATCTATTTGGAAAGCAAAATATAAATACAGCCCCGAATGCCGTGCTCTAGAGCCCAGGGTTCCAAACGCAGTTTGGTGGCTTGTTTGCTAAATGCCTGGAGGCAAGTTATTTATCCTCTCCCTGCCTCTGTTTCCTCATGTTTAAAATGGGGGTAATAAGGTCCGGCTGAGTGGCTCAGTTGGTAAAGAGCTCGCTCAAGAGTTTGGGCTCTGAGCAACAGTGGTTTGAGTCCCGGCCCGAGCTGAGCTGCCGCTGAGCTGCCTACAGGTGGCAGGATGGCTCAGCTAAAAAAACAAAATAAAATGGGGTTAATAACATTACCCACTTAATAGGCTTATTATGAGGATTAAGTGAGTTGATACATATGAAACACTTAGAACACAATAGATGCCCCCAAAATTGTTAGAGCTGTCATTTGTATTATTGTTACCATCGTTACATTTCAGTACCAGAGTTACATAGTAGTGTGGGGTAATCTGAAAGATACTGGAGACAGTCAATGGTTACTTGTAAATGGGGGGGGGGTGTTCAGTAAGTGAGAGGGAATAGCTTCTTGGTCACAGCATAGGCTCTGGAGCAACACTAAGAAGTTTGAATCCCAGCTCTGCAGCTTGCGTGCTGTGTGACCTTGGGCAAGTTTTCTAACCTCTCTGAGCCTTACTTTTTTATCTTTAAATTAGCGATGACATGGGTTGTTACGAGGATTAAATAAATTATTTGTAAATTGCTTAGAAAGTTTCCTGGTATGAAGTTTAAGTGCTGTGTATTTTTTGGTTAAATAAGCAAATACGAATTTCAAGGAAAGGAATCTAACTAGGATAGAATGGTCACAGAACTCTTTGTTAGGAGCTGAGGGGCTTGGTATATATAGGTCTTGAGCAATGATGCACTTTTATTTTGGGGCGATAATAAAATAAAGAAAGCTTAATAGTGATTTTTTGTCTGTGTCCCCAAAACTTTTCTATGGCATTTTTCACAGTTAAGGCCACCAGAGATAGCCTTAATAAATGCATAAGGGAAGGATTGTACAGTGAATCCAGCATCCCCTTTTATACACGCGCGTTCATGGCACACACCACACAGACACAGATGGATGCATGTATCTGCATAATATATTCTTATCTAGCAGAATTCAGTAGGTTAATACTTTTCGGTGCTTATGTGTATTTCTTTCTCTTCAGATACCAGTCCAGTGGAACCTATTTCTTCAAGTCTGATGGAAGCCAATTCCCTGGAATGGCCCGAAGTGCATGTTCTTCAAAATCTGGAAACGTTTGAAAGAGCTAAACAAAAAATAAGGTAAGGGCCGGCCGAGTGGTGCGATGGTTAAGAGCTGGCTTGGGATGCTAGAGGGCCCCGGTTTGGATCCCACATATGAGGGCCAGTGACACTGCCCTCCACAGCTAAGATGCTAAATANGGGAAGGGGAACAGACAAGTTGCTGTCCTTTTGTTCTTCAGTCTAGTTGTGGAGGACGTCGCTTCACTGGCCCCTGTTGGTATTATCATTGCGCTCTTCTCAGGTGAGGCAGATCGGTCGCCGGCCACTGGACGTCCGCTCACAGCGGCTCTTGACAGCTCACTCCAGCTGCTGGCCACTTATGCCAGCTGCCAGCCACTGATGGTAGCTTATGGCAGCCCACTGCAGCCTACACCGTCGATTCACAGCAGCCCAGCTCTAGGTCAAGCTGTTGTTCACCATCTTAGCTATAGAGGGCACAGTGTCACTGGCCCTAATGTGGGATCCGAACCGGGGCCCTACTGCTCAGAGCTGGCATCCCAAACCAACTCTTACCAACGAGCCACTTGGCCAGCCCTGATTTTTATTTTTGAGACAGTAAAAACCCTTTATTTTTAAAGCACAAAATCATATGCTTGGCTTTGTTCCATTGAAAGAAATCTTATTGTCCTTTTGATAAATTGAAATATTTCAAGAGATGTTGAAAGACTAAAATACTATTAAGATAATGAAACTAGGAAGGAGAATATATATAAGAGCCATGGAAAGAACTTGGAAAACAGAGTAGATATTGGGGATGAGGAAGCAAATAAAAATTTCTTCAGTGTTTCTAGCTTAGGCACGTTAGGTGGCTGGTAATGCAGTTTGAGAAAATACGGAAGGTCACCACCCAACAAGCCATCCTAGGAATGTTTAGGTTCCTGGCTATATTTAAATAATATTCATTTCATTTAAGGAATATTGATGTAAAGTTTGACACCAGGGACATAATCTTTAGTGACTTTATTTTTAAGCATCAAAATTAAACTCCCATTAAAGTCAGGTGCAAGAACAGATACCTGCTGTCACCACTTTTCTTTTAAAATCATTATTCTGCTAGTTTTAGCCAATGAGTTAAAATAAGGAAAACTAAAGAGTTTAAAAGAGTTATATGTGTTAATAAGAAGACCAAAAGAAGTAGAGGCCTGAAAGTAGCAGAAGAATTTGTAAAATGGCCAGTGATAAGATATATATAGAAAGCACAGTTTTTCTCTAACCAGCCAGTTCCAATTTTAAACACAATGAAAAAGAACTCATTCAAAATAGCAAGTAAAACCATAAATATTAGAAGTAACCTTAGCAAGAAATGTAGAATAGAAAAATTTGCAAACATTTATAACATCACATTGATTAATTTAGCCTAATGAAAAAATTAGTGATATACACCGAGTTATTATGCAAGGGTATTTGTTCTCAGTGTTATTTAAAATAAGAAACATTAAAAATAATGTCTAACTTTAGGGGCTAGGCTATATGATCATAGTACATCCTAAAATAAAATTCTGTGCTCCCACTGGAATGGCTAAAATTGACAAGACTGATAAATTATAGGCAAGTATATGGGACAGTCAGAACTCTCATACGTTGTTGATGGGAATATAAAATGATGTATCTACTTCAGAAAACGATCTGGCAGGTTCTTATAACACTAAACATACTCAGACCTATCTCAGCAATCCCATTACTAAGTATTTGCTTAAGAGAAATTAAAACATAACTCCACAGAAAGACTTGTACGAGGGCCGGCTGAGTGGCTCAGTTGGTTAAGAGCTCGCTCAAGAGTTTGAGCTCTGAGCAACAGCGGTTTGATGCCCGGCCAGAGCTGAGCTGCCAACAGGTAGCAGGATGGCTCAGCTAAAAAAGAAAAAAAGAGTTGCTGTATCATTTTGTTCATATATATCAACAGATATTTATTGAGCACCAACTATGGGTCAGGCTCTCCTCTTAGAGCTTTGCATTTTCATGGGCGAGACAGTCAAAAGAAAACAAATAACCAGACAAGTAAATGCTGTAATTATAAATTACTCTATCTGTGATGAATAAAAGAAACAAAGGGACTGAGGGGTAATAATTTTACTTACTGAGGGGAGGGAAATGGTGATAATGTAGATGAGGTCAGATGGTCAGGGACAACTCTCTGAGGAGGTTACATTTGAGCTGAGACCTAATGGATAAATGAGTGAAATACATTCAGACATACAGGGCCATACAAGGCCACATCGGTCATCAAAATATGGGAAGATACCATCAAATTGTTGATTGTGGACAAAAGTTATATTGCATATTTTAAGAACTTGTTTTGTGTTAAAACAGGTTGAACTGGAAAATAAAAGACCATTAACGTAGTGAAATTCAGAAGTCATAAGAATTTGGTTTTAGGCAAAGTCAGTCACCTGTTGTGAGACTTTGTTGCCTTATCTTTAAGATGGGATGACAGTCTCAGTTCTACTTCAAAGTTGTGAAAATTTAATGAGATCATGTATGAAAAAATACTTCGTAAGCTTGAAAACACTGAGCAAAATAAAGTGTCAGTGTTTTGGTTTTGTTTTTCTTAACCTAAGACATATTTTGGTAGTGTAATTTATCACAAACAGGATTTTAAATTGCTTTGATATCTTTGTGTCCAGGATTCTATATAAATGCAAATTATACATTTCCCCATTACATCCAGCTTGTAAAATGATTGAGAGTAATTTTCATTAAGAAACCTTTGTGAGTTACTGTTAGAGAATAGCTATATAGAAATTAAATTAAACTCATAATGTAGTTCTTGCCCTCCTAGAGTGTAAAGTTCATAGAACATGTTTGATTATTTTCTTGTTTGACTATTTTTATTAGATTTATATTTTCAATTTCAAAAATAGCGGGCATGGAAAGGGGAAAGGGTTACTGTCAGTGTATTATTGATCCCTAATGTATAGAAATGTAAGTAGTAACTCACAGTGTCAACATGTTAATCGTGTAATTATTAGTAAAAATGCTTGATTTGAGTAATAAAATAATCAGAAAATACTTGAATTAATATAAAGTCAGGAAATTAATTTTCTGTGCCGGGATCGAAAGATTTTATTTATGCTTTGGTGACACAGAGCCACCGCGTGATCTGTGACTCGGTGCTTGATAAAAACCTTTAGCACTCTCTGAATCTAAAGTATTTTTCTCCCTGCTGCTTTTGAAATTTTCTAAGAGCTTTGTGGGTTTATGGAGTGATGCAGTAGAAATAGTACTTCATTCAGAGCTAGTCTACTTCTGACTCAGCCATTTTAAATAGCTGTGTCACCCTAGGTCTGTAAGGCAAACGATTGTGTGTTGGTATCTTTCTGAAAAATAGGATTCATGGTTGTTTTTTAGGCTTGGTATGCTGACTTTCATGTTACACAGTGCTTATTTTCAGGTGTTAACTTGATTTTGAGGTGAGACCTGTGCTGTCTTTTTCAAGGATATATGTGAGGATTAAGGATGTAGCTTGAAAAGGATAAAGTTGTGCAAATAGTTTAGGTATAATAGTGACCCAGTGCTTATTCATCATGTCGTAATCACGGTAGAAGGGACCTTGGAGAGATTTCTGATAACTGCCTCATTTCATGGTTGTGCTTCAAGTAATCTTTCAAGTTCATAGAAAATTGGAACATCCAGTCTCTACCCTCAAAATTTACAATATTGTGGGGTTCCAGAACATACGAGAGGGTTTTGATTTAAATTTTATAGACTTGATAACCTCACAGCACTAAATAATGAATCATGCTGCCATTTATAAAGAATGGGATTATATCCATCTGTAAGTTTCACTGTGACCTACAGGTTTTTAAAAATGTACTCTGGTACTAAATGATTTTCAAAGATTTTACTGTATTTTCTTCCTACATGTGTGGTTTGTCAATTTTATTTGTATATTTTTCTGGTTTCTGCTTGTATCATCTTTTCCTGACTGTGGTGAATTCTAATCCACTTTCATTGAATCTATATAACATTTTTCCCCCAGAACTGGTTCGTTATCTTGCTCATCTGAACAGTTGCTGGGCCATAAAGAGGGTGCACGGGATTCAATCACGTTATTAGATGCTAAAGAATTGCTGAAATTCTTTACCTCCGATGGTTTACCAATTGGAGATCTTCAACCGTTACAGATTCAAAAGGGGTAAGTTAGAAAGTTATAACCTCCCATTAATTTTTTTCAAAAAATCATTTAAAAAAGCGCTTTGCATCTCATTTCCCCAGTCAATTCATGGCCTGTGCCACGTAGGCAGAATTCACAAGTTGGACTCCCATGCTTGTCAATGGGCCTTAATCCTCACATTTTACCGTGGCCAAATGTCCCACAGTTTCGTGGCACTGAATGTAAGGGGAGCAAGAATAATAAGAGCAATCTCAGCACATTCCCTGTAAAAGTCAGTAGCTTCTACTTTGTATACAAAGGACAGTACTTTTTAAGAAAATATAATTTGACTTGCAAATATATATGCATTTTAATTCTCTTTTCTGTGACTCTGGTGTTTTGATTTTGCTGCTCTGTACTTGTCATGACATTGTCACTCATACCTAATAGTAGTAAAAAGCACAATCTTTCAACTGAAGAGAACAGGGAAGTGTAATAAAAATGCTTTTGAAACCATAACGTTACCAAGTAAGAACTCAGTGTCTACATGAATAATTTATAACTAATTTGACTTCCAAGACAACTTCCACTAAGTTTCTAGTGGATAAAAACTGAATGTTGCTAAAGTTGACTTAATTACAGGTAAAACTGTGACATCAAATACTCGTGAGATTTTAATAATTTGTTTACTACCCCAACTTCTTCTTAATTGTTAATCCATTATTTTGAAAACCTTCCAAAGGACCTTAAAAATTATAGATCATTTTGATCACTTTTACAAAGGTTGTTTTGGCAAATATTGATTTTAAAGGTAAATGTTGGGGAGCATCTATTTGAAGGTAGTTTTATCTCAAAGACAATAATAGAGCAGATTGCCTTAATGTGCACGTTCACTGGAGAGACAGAACAACTTTGAAAGCTTGATGATTTTAATGACTCTCGGTCTTAATGACTTAATGATCTTAATGACATAAAAATTATGTAATTTTGGAGTCATTTTCTTCTTTTGTGGGAACCACAAAAGTGAAGAAGTGTGTACACATTTTCATCTATTTAATGTTGGATTATTGTCCTTCTAAATCACTAAGCATGAATCAGATGGGTTTGCTAAAACTGAATTATGTACGTTACATTTTACTGTTTTTGACCAGATGTCTTTCTAGATGCAGTGTTGTTGGGGACATATATTTAATTCTTTCTTTAGTTTACAGATGATTGATTTAGGAAAGTTTGATATGGTTCCTTGATGTTAGTAAAGGACTGCGTCGTTATCAAACATATCTTCTGTTAACACTCAAGTTGAAGGGTGAGCTTTCATGGCAGTGAATTAAGAACCTGTGGACTTTATTAAACGTCTAACTATGCAAGGAGCAATTCACAGTGCTATACTAAATTAAAGCAGAGGCCTGACTCCTGTGATATACCAAAGAAATATTAAACATTGACAAAATACCTATTTGTTACAATGTTTCTTTTAGAAAGAACAAGGTCTGAGTAAGATTAAACCAAAAAAGATAAAGTTGCTGAGAGGGATTGAAATCAGAAATGGAATACAGCATGGTAAAGGAAGTAACTAAAATGCTAGGGACCGAAAGAAAGAGTTCTATATTACAAAATTATTCGTTGTCATGCTCAGTCAACAAGACACTGGGGTCATTGCAATTTATTAGCGCTACTTTTTGTGGAGCAGTTTCAGTGAATGCATTAGAATATAAAGTCTGTTCTTTCAAGTTTATTAGTTAGCATATGTCTTACATGTTAATGTAATAATTTCAGATGCTTACCATAATACCCTAGGTCATTTTCTGTGGCCAATGGGCAGTTTCTTTCCTAATGCCGTAGGGGGAAACGTGATGGCAGATTTATTCTTGGTACTCTATCTGCTTGCCTTTCTATGTACCGTTTCTAAGTCTTCTGAATTCAAGCCCCTGCTACTTCATGCTGTTACCGTGTAAAGACCCCTGATGCATAATTCTCCCATTCCCAGCTAACCTGTTCTGAGCTTCAGGAACGTGATCCAGTCCATTAGAACAGTGCCTTTCGACACAGGCAAAGGAGGTGGGCGGGCACCTATTATTAATAGAATAACTGGGAGAGCTGAACCTCATTGCAGTGATGACCTTCCTGAGGTTTTTATATACCCCTGCAGGTCTGGGTTTGGAAGGGGCCGAGCATGAACGTTTCACGTAAGCTCACCATATGATTGATTTTAGCCTACCTGCTGACGGAAAGCCTACCTCAGAAGAAGAGCTGAAGTCAGCAAGTTAGCCTCTGATACACTCTAATATTTAAATGGTTGCTGACTCTTAAAGTAGGTGTCAAGATGACTACATTCCCAGGTAAAGAAAGATCTGGGTCCTTCATATGTTATAGTAGGAATTCAATACTTCTTTTGTTACCACAGGTTCGAGTTGACTTAATTATTCCCCTGTAAAAAAGAGGATAACTAAATGTATAATCATTAGTTCATTACACCAAGAAAAAAATCCTTCTGGAATAATGCTGCTTTTTGAATTTCCACATCAAATCATTTTCCATTCTTGATGTATCCATTTCTCAGGTTACGTTTATGAAATAAGTACCATTATAACTTTGGAAACTTGAGGTGCAGAAAATGTAGGTGACAAAATCCGCAGGCCTACCCCTGCTTCATTTTCTAAGGTTTGATATAATTTTTATCCCATGTAAGTGTCACTTGTACTGAAGGAAGTCACATATCTTTGTTTAGACACTTTCTGGAACTTTCTCTCTGTCACTAAATAAACTAAATACCAATAAAAAAAATTTTGTTTCAGGGAAAAACCATTTGTTCTGACACCAGAACTTAGTCCTCGGAAACTGCGGGTTTTACCATTTGAAAAAGCTTCAGTATGTCATTATCATGGAATTGAGTAAGTTTCTGATTTACACTTGACTCTTCTGCATGTTACTGATGTAGCTTATCTTATGTGAGTGTAAAGGGTGACTAATAAAATGGGATAGAGATATAGAACCAAAGATAAAGTATGTCAAACACAAAGCAATACGTACACACATAATTTGTCTTCTTTTTAACAAAAAGGCATTTAATGATTAATCAGTTTAGTAGCATTTAAATATCCTGTTATTACTTACTAGATATTTTAATCAAAATTATTTTGGTCCCTACGTTATAAATGTACTTACAGTACTGGTTATTTTAATATTCCCTGGTCACTAATTACATGTAGTTGCTCAGAAACTATTAGATGGAATATGTTCCCATTTTTGAAATGTTAATTATGTGTGCATTTTTATAGAATTTTAACACACCAGTTTAAATAAAATTTCAAAGTATTCTCTTGCTTAAAGGTATTAGTAGTTTCTGAGCGCTTGTCCATTTTCACAAGGACAACAAATGGAATGGTGGTGATGAAATATTTTATGATGAATTTTCAAAACCTTAATTCATTTTATAAAATATTTCACATTCTTAAAGCAAAATATTATTTTATATTGATTTTCTATAAATGAAAATAGAAAATAACTTGATTTTACCTTAATCTTTAAGAAGCAACTTTAAGTTTATCAGGGAAAAACTGAAACATACTTTTTGATTGGCTTTTGTGAATTTAATCTTGGTTTCACACAGACTTTAAAAATACTTCACTGACAGTCATTCACTCAGGGGCTAAAGATGCAAAAGACTGTAAGATGACTATTTCTGCCATTAAGAAGCACATGCTCTATTAGGGGAGAAAGAAAGAAACACGTGATTTTAGTACAGTATAAATAGTATTAGAAGACAGTTATATAACAATGGATGGAACAAAGTCGCATCAGACACTATTTCAGAGAATTTTAGAGAGAACATCTTAACTATGTTTGAAAGAATGAATGGGAGTTTACCTGGCAAAGGGGGTCTATTTGGGAGAGGAGTGAGGTACAGAGGTGTAGATTCTAGGAAGAGGAAATATTTTTGTTTTTTTAACAAGAGTAATATGTATTTTGCATTATAATGAGACCAAATCATGCAGTTGTGAAGATCATTGTTGATATGGCAGGGAGATTGATTTTTATTTTTATTTTAAAGATTTCATTGGGGAATTGGGGGAGGGAACGGCATTGGGGAATTGGGGAAGGGGAACAGACAAGTTGCTGTCCTTTTGTTCTTCAGTCTAGTTGTGGAGGACGTC
>NW_017731805.1:1508806-1533759 GCF_001890085.2 Hipposideros armiger | reverse complement strand
GCTCTGAGCAACAGCGGTTCGAGTCAGCCCGAGCTGAGCAGCCGTGAGCTGCCAACAGGTGGCGGGATGGCTCAGCTAAAAAAAAAAAAAAAAATTAAAAAAAAAAAAAAAGAAAGACTTGTACGAGAATATACAGAGCCACTGTATTCATAATAGCTCCATCTGAAAATAGTCTAGGTGTACAATACGAGAAGAAGTAACTGGTATATACACAAAGCCATACTACTCAGCGTGACAAGGAACCTGCAACATTAAACTAAGACATTAAACGTCTATCTGTCCGAATGTGGAAAAAACAGTGGAATTTGAGGACTTTAAAATGAGCAATTGGAAGAACTACAACCTCCCATAATGAGTCATTTCTGAAAGAAGTCCCATGTGAAATGCTAATTTCAATCTAAGTGGTTCACATAGGAATTTTCAATTGTTTTGTTAACAACAGGCAACTCAGAGATCACCACTGAATCATAAAAAGATAAGAAATGCCATTTGTTCAAACTTCTCATTTCTGATATTTGAGGAAAGAATTCTTTATTTGAGAGGATTATGATTTTCCCTCTAATGTCAAAATGTTAGGTATGTTTCCCACATAAATTTGAATTTAGGTAAACCTTTTATTTAAACTATTCATATTTTTAGCTATCTACTCATTTGTTCAGTGATTACAGATTTCACTTTTTATTTGTTCTAAATTTACCTTAGTCAAATTTAAGTGGGAGCTTCTTTTTTCTAGTATATAAAATTTTGCTTAATAGGATATATTTTTGTTTTCTCTCTTATTTCTGATTTTATTAAAGACCTAGAAATTAAGCATTACAGAAAAGTTTATAAGAAAAACCAGCAATTCCTTTATTACTCCCTGCCTCCAGTCCCAGTTTTCAGAAACAAGTGTTGTATTTGTTTAATTTTAGTTTCTCTGGTGATTGCCTCTCTATTCTAAAGGATACCCTTCTATTAATATTTTTATTTTTATTTTTTTAGCTGAGCCATCCTGCCACCTGTTAGCAGCTCAGCGGCGGCTAAGCTTGGGCCGGGAATCAAACCGGCGACCCTGTTGCACAGAGCCCGCACCCTTGAGCAAGCTCTTAACCAACTGAGCCACTCGGCTGGCCCTATTAATTTTTTAAAAATTATTTTTTATTGTCAAATACACATTTTTTAGAATTAGTTTCAGCTGTACAACACAGTGCAATAGTTACACTTTTTACCCCTCGAGGTGACCTATTAATATTTTTAATATTCCCATATAAAATAGTATTGGCTCCCTACTATGAAATACGAGGATTTGGTTTCCCTTCTGCTCAATTTGAGTTTTCTGCTGTTTATTTTTATGTTTTTAAATAATATATCTAAATGTCTATTTCCCATTTCATCAGTTATAAAACAGTGTCACTCCCATTTTGTTTGATAATAATTTTAGTGCCTCCTAATCTGTTAGTGGAACCTAATAAGCACTTAAGATATTTTGTGTATAACTTGAATCTGAAAGTTGAAACAGTAAATAGTGTTTATTATTATGATCAACAATAATGATCAACTCTACTGAGAAACTGTACTAACTAGTATTAACATTTTCTTTACTGCGTGGTCAGAATATTAACCACATGAAACATGTGTTTTTCACCTCTTCAGCCCTACAAACTCACTGAAGCACTGATTTGAATGGAATAAGCTGTAATAATTTCATTTTAACTGGTGACTGAAGTATCCATCACCTAACATGATTTTGATTATTTTTCCCCAAAATAGTTTATTTAGTCTTGGTTATTCTGAGTCTTATCTCCCTACTTTTTTCCTCTGTTGTTTTTAGTTTACTATTGATACATTTTAATGGAACATATAAATATAAAGGATGTTTTTATAGTCTTCATGATCATTTATCAAAATATTAAATTAAGAGTTATTTGAGCATCAGTTCCTGATTAGTCTAAATCGACACAGAGGTTTATTTATGAATTTATACACATAGAATGTTATGAAATTCTGATTCATTGTAAAAGAATAGTTTTCTTCTCGTCTGTTACTTACCTCCATAAGGAAATAAACAAATCTAGCTGTGACTCAGTCTTCTTTATAAATTTATGCTCATTAAGCTTGGGGCATTGAGATCGAACTAAGGAAGTTGCAGAAAGTGAGCACAGTAAACCCAGAAACGTGCTTTTTTTTCAAGAAGATTTGGGCGTATTGCATGGGGGCCTATTTACATTAAACATAGGTTGTAGAATAGAAATAAAATTCAAGTGAAATTTTAAAGTAAATAGGAAATGGCAAAGAAAGTTCTGTCTTCCTGTGTTGCCCTGAGCCTTTAGAACCTTTAAACTCTTGCTTTACTGTGACACAAGGAATATTTGGGAAAAAAATATATAAACTGCTCAACTGCAAATCAGTGTTCCTTAAGGCAAAGTGAAGTATATCCACAGATGGCCTATTTGTTTTTTTCCCTTATCTATTCTATCCTTGTGCGTAAGAGACCACTGATTGTAAGATGCACTGCTTTCTATAACAACAAATTATACTACTGTCAAACTGTGACAATCAGTTGTTCACCTTCACATGTTGTTGCCTTGAATTTCCTTTCCTTTAATCTAAAGGATGTAACAGGTTCTCGTGCATTCTTTGGCATGGCTTTGTGTGTGAGAGGCAGTATCTTGTCTATTTTGTATTTACAAAACAAAAATAGCTTAATTTCATAGGTATTTTCTTTCTTTGGATGCACACAGCATTTAATTATTGTTTTGCAAAAAAATATGGAACTGTAGTCATTCATCCAGCCATCCATATTTACATCACTAATATCAAATATACACTCTGCTGCTGTGTTTCTGTTCCTTTATTACCTAGTAAGTAACTTGTTTCAATGACAAATCATAGTAGTATAATCTTTTTAAAGACATTTTAAATGGCAGTTAAAACCAACATGCACATTGCACAAAATTGAGTTGAAGGGATGATATTGTGATTAGCTTCAATCAAGAGATGTTAAAATTGATAGGAAAATTCTGCATCTTAGTATCAAAATCTTAAGTAGTAAAAAATACGTGTTTATGGTCAAGACACCCATCTTTTTTTCTCAAAAATTTCCCATAGGCTAATCAAGCATTGCATTGCTGCTTCTTATTTTGTTTGTTTGTGTTACATTGTTGCTGATACGTGTATACATCCCTTCTTGCCTAGAACCTTTCTTAACATTCATGGCCCTTAATTTTACCCTAGATTCTATCAGAGACCCATTACAGGAATGGGACTCATCGGTAATCCTTAGGGCTGCTGCTGATTTTTCATGAAATATGTTTTATTAAACAACAAACTGGAGAACAAATATTAGGGAGTTGAGAGGCCTAGGCTCTCATCACTGCTCTGCCACCAGTGAACATTCTGACTTAGGTTTTCTCCATTGTTAAACTATTGGGTTAGATGAGAGAGTTTTCAGTCCTAGCTACACTCTAGAATCACCTAGACAGCTTTTAAAAGAACATCTATGACTGGCTCTCACCCCAGACCAATTAAACCAGAAACTCTGGGCATGTACATCAGGTGTCAATATTTCTTAAAAGTTCTTCAGATGATTCTAATGTTCAGCCATGGGCTGACCTCTGAATAAGATGATCCTTTAACACTACATGAGAGATGGTACACTAAAGTGGTTAAAGTCAGGTTCTGAAGTCATCCACCTGGGTTTAAACCGTGTCTGTGCTATGTATTTGATCAGCATGCTATAAGATATGCTGTGGTAGAAAATCAACCTAGTGATGACAATGATGATAAAATAATAATTATAATCACCACCATCATCATCATCATCATCATCAACAACAACCATGACAGAAACAAGGTACATTTACTGACTGTCTTGCTTACGTGCTCCAGGCACGGATTCTAAGTGCTAACTGCACCCATTCAAAGGATGCTCACAACAGCTCTTTGAGATACCTGCTCTATATCTCATTTTGCAGACTAGGCAACAGAAGCACAAAGTTAAGTAATTTGGCTAAGTTCACATGGCTAATCAGTGATAGAGCCGGACTTAAATTGAGGGCATCTGGCTCCCTAGTCTGTACTCTTAGAAACCAAATATGAAAGTGTCACAGAGAGAGGGGAAATCCTTAAAACCTCCATCGGGCAATCAGATGTTTGGGTAACGATACACTCCTTGGGAGTTGAATTCAACAAAAGGCTTATGGACACAAAATCTGATTGTAGGCAGCATCTTAGAGTTTTACATGTGAAGAGGACAGATGACAGAGAAAGGTTTTCATTTTTCTAGTCCCACCGTCACGTATGTAAAACCGTGTGTTTCCTTGCTGCGGCGGTAGCATGGGAGAGCGCAGAGCTTTCCAAAGTCACACCCCTCACAGGCGGTCTTCCCGAGATGCTTCACTGTTATACTTCACAGCGTGGCATTGCTCAGAGCTACCATCTCACTCATGCCTTCAGTCAGACTTAGCTGGAAACCATATATACAGAGACCGCCAAAGCGCTTGAAGGGAAATCTGTCAGTCAGTCAATAAGGTGGAAAGGGAGTTCCGATGAAAAAAAATCAGACTGTCCTGAGCTGTGTTGGGTGAGCCAGTTTAGAATGCCTTTGTACCCTTTTTGTCTTCTTGTTGAAAGTAAATGTGTCCTTGCTGACAGAAGTCAGCATTTCACGTTGCCTACATATCAGCCATGCTGAGAAATCAGAGGCTGGTAGAGATTTAGAAAGCATTAAAACAGCAACTGTATTATTTTAAAAATAAGCCAAAGGATTAACTTAATCTATTGCCCAGAAAGAGTCAAAGAGGAGGTGAACTTCAAATTTTTAAATCTTTTGCCTTGTCATTCATCTGGCAGGCTAGAAAAAACTGAGCTTGTGAGGGAGGTTGGCCGTTCACTCAACCTTCTCCCGGTAATTAGGGAGTCAAATAAGAACTTTTAAAGTAAATGTGTTGCTGTTTTCTAATTGGCAGGAAAAAGCCCACTGCTGTCATGAAGGCTTTGATTTCAATGATCTTTCTCTCACTTAGGTACTGCTTGGATGACCGGAAGTCTTTAGAAAGAGATGGGGGATTTTCTGAACTTCAGTCTCGTCTCATTCGCTATGAAACTCAAACCACTTGCACCCGAGACAGTCTCCCAGCAGCTGCTGTGTTGAGCCCTCTGCCATCTCCTGCAGCTCTGTCAGAGCCAGGAAGTGTCCCTGACGGAGAAGCTTTACAGACCGAACTCCGGCCCGAAGTCTCCCGGTTGAAAAGGAGATCGAAAGACCTGAATTGCCTTTATCCCAATAAAAGGTGATAATATATTAAGTACATAAAGATAGCATCTTGACAAAAATATTTTAGTTCTTAGGGCATTTCTTTTTTTCCTGGTAGCCTTTCATATTTTTAAGCTGCTTTCTGCATAGATTTTCGATGCATTCCTCCATACCAGGAATTTTGTTTTTATTGTGAGCAGTGGATGATTTGCTTATAAGTTATAGAAAGAAATAACTTGGAAGAAACCCACTGTTACTTGCTTCATATGCTCATATGCAGTCCATTAGCACAATGGATTGTAAAGTTCTGAAGCCATGGAACACTGGAGATCTTATCCAATAGATGAAGCAGCTACTAGCTTCTCTATCGGAGAGAGCGCCTGGGGACGGCAGTTCTGCTAGCCCGTCCTGCCCTCTCCTCTCACTGTTTCCTGCCTGCATTGGCCCTTAAATAAGGGGTTTCATAAGGCACCATTTTAAAAGCACTTGTTTCTCATAAAATACAGCTTTAAAGCCTACATAATAATACATTGTGTGAAATTTTTTAGATGCTTTTTTTGCTAGCTAAGTAAAATGTCCAAATACTTGAATAGAAATTAGAAGTTTATGCAATGAATACTGATTTCTGTTGAATTTATATATCTTTCGAATCTTTGTCAAATTAGGTCTTTGGCATCTAAAGGAAGCCTTAAATTCGTGTTGTGTTTAAACCTTTCAAAAAGTATGAAATTTGTTAAAGTGAAACGTTCAAATCTTTTTTTGAACAGTTAAAAATATTAGAATACTATTAATATTTCCCTGATATGGAATAACTAAGTTATTTTCATGAGGACTTTACAAATTCATGGTACTTTTTATGCCTGATAAAGCTAAAAAGCAAATCCATTAACATTTAGAATACTGGATTTTGTAACAATATTTCTTTCTTCTGACTTGAGACTACTAAAGAGATATGTGATCCAGAAAAGAAAGTACACAGTGGCCTGTTGGTTAGCAAAATTGAAGGATATGAGACCCTGTCTTGTAAAAGGAAATTTAAACATTTTAGAAAAATTGAAACAAGAGTCAGTTTTACAGCTTTATTTGAATTTGTTTTAACACCTATTTATTTTGCACAGGGAGCTGCATAGGTACAACAAGTATTGGGTATTTCTTTGTCAAAATTATCTTAATAGAAAAGTATAAGTACTTAACAGATGCATGCTGACTCTATAAGCAGTACCACCTGGCATGTCATAGCTGATTTATGTGAGACATTGTAAATGATGGGAGGGCGACAGTAATATTACTTGTTGCTTTTCCTCTTAGCTGGAATTCTAGTGTGTTATTAATTGCCTTCTGTGTTTCAGTCACTCATTTGAAGAACTAATGGAGCAACTGTGTCATGTGATGTCAATTGCATATTTAAGGCAGTAGCAGCAAGAAATTTTGTCTGCTTTTCTTGGGTTTATGTTCAGTGGGTATAGTTGTAACATTTAGGACAGAAAATGGACCTCCTTGTTGATTCACTTAATCTCTGTTTTTGATGTTTCCTCCCATGACAGGCTTGTGAAATCCGAAAGTTCAGATTCTCTTCTTTCTCAGTCAAGCAGCAGTACTGGTCAGCACCACCATGCGATGCCATCCAGAAAGCAGTGGGCACAGAGATCATTATCTGTGACTTGTCCACCTGTTCCAGCTCGGAGCTGTGAAGCCCCAAAAGTCACTGCAAAGGCCAGTTCAGGTCCAAAAAGGATGCATGAATCAAAACCTGTGAGGCAAATTAAGGAATCAAGATCACAGAAGCATACACGGGTAAAGGTTCATTTCCTGTCTCTCCTGTGTGGGAAGAAATGTCTTTATTTGATTCATTTACAGTATATGTCTAAAAATTTTATGAACGAATTGAATGGTATCTGTAATTTACTTAAAAATACTCTAGGGCAAGGGGACGAATGGGAAAGTGAGCGGCAATGGTCTAAATGAAACAAAATTAGCCACAAACGGCTCCTCCTTGATGCTGGTGTAGAGATATATTGAGATAGGGATTTGGTATAAAATGTTCTCTCTACTTTGCAATGTATGAAATGTTCCATAATAAGAAGTAAAGACACAGGTATACATGCCAGCTGTGTATCACTTTTACATTCAGATTTCAATTCAGAACTCATGATTTACATTTCTCTGTTAAGATACTCCAGTCATCTCTTGCTAACAGATCTTATCCTGTGACACGTGTGACAGTGTGTATATTTCAGGTCTCTATTCTTCTCAATTGTTGTCTTAACAAGCTTATCTGTCTTTCGTACAGCTACGTGACTGTGTAGTTGGTAGACTTGAACTCTAAAGCGGAAATAGTATGTTTGTACCTTTTCCAAGAAATGTTAGTCATGTGTTGTGTTCTATTCAAGATCTTGAAAGAAGTAGTTGCTGAAACCCTGAGGAAACACGGTATTGCTGAGGCACACGAGTGTTTTACGGCCTGCAGCCAGCGTCTGTTTGAGATCTCCAAGTTCTATCTAAAGGTACCATGTCTTCTCCACCAACAGCAGAACTGAGACCACGTTCTCATGTTCCTAATGAAGTAATCTTTAGTGAGCCTTTTTCACACTCATTACTTATAACTTGTTTCCAGATTTTTTTTTAATGGAGACGAAAAATTGGAGCCAAAATATTTTATATTTGATTTATTTGATTTTAGTCCTCATATGTAGAAGACTATATATATATTTTTTTAAATTAGGGAATTGGGGGAGGGGAACAGTGTTAGGGAATTGGGGAAGGGAACCAGCCAAGTTGTTGTTCTTCAGTCTTCGTTGTGGAGGGTGCCAGTTGCCATCTGGCTGCCTGTCGGCAGCTCGTGGCCTCTAAGATCCAGGTGCTGTGTTCAATCTTAGTTGCGGTTGGGCACAGCCACCATCCCATGTGGGAGTTGAACCAGCAGCTTTGTTGTTAAGAGCGCATGCTCTATCCACTGAGCCATCTGGATGGCAGCTCAGCTAAGAAGATTACATTTTAATTGGTATCCTCAGTATTTTCCTAACAAGTCCTTTAACTGAAGTTGATAATAAGCTTCGAAAAGTGCTTAGTTAGTAATTTTCGTATATAGTGAAAAGGCCACTGGACTGAGTATAAAAA
This sequence comes from Hipposideros armiger, assembly GCF_001890085.2. Lineage (NCBI taxonomy): Eukaryota > Metazoa > Chordata > Mammalia > Chiroptera > Hipposideridae > Hipposideros > Hipposideros armiger. The sequence goes on along the minus strand of NW_017731805.1, from coordinate 1,525,409 downwards.
CACCTGGTTTCTAATTTTGGATCAGCTAGTTGCAGGACATTGGACAGATCAGCGACTCAGATGGCAGTTTTCTAAAATGTATCTGTAGATGCTGTTAGATTATCTCCAGTTTTAGGAAGTTCTGACTTGAATTACAGTTTTATATGGGTCTCTGATGAAAATTGTGGATTGACCACATGTATTCAGTTCCCCTCCTTTCTGAAATCTCTCAAGAAAGACAATATGAAAGTACAGAAACCAAGAAGAGAGGAAAGAAAAAAATGTGGGCTTGTTTTTAGTGCCCTGTTGACGAGAAGAATTACACGGAAGCGGGACGCAGCAGAGTTAGAGAAGTGACGACCTGAACGCCCGCCTAGTAGAATACCAGTGAGAATCAAAGCGCGTCATCTGACACAGTCTCTGAGGCGCTCAGGACGTGAAGACACCAATGTCATGGACAGCCAGGGGCCAGGGCCAGGTGGGAAATGGGAATGAAATGAGGATCCACAAAGCCAGCTGGGGAGCTTTCAACTTGCTCCGCCCGTGCTTCTCCCCCGTGTTCACTACAAAGCCTGTCACACATAGTTCCCTCCGCCACCTCTCCAGGAAATAGTCTCTGGAGGAGAGAAGGATTGGGGGCCGCAGTGAGCAAGCCAGTGGCCCCCTGGTCACCCGCCTTCGTGAAGCCACCGTTTTACAAGCTCTGCACCAGATGGGGCTTCCAGTAAGGTTGTCGATATCTCAGTTTTAGTTTTAGTTTTTTAATGATATATTTTGTGTAATATAAAATATCTAAAATAATGTCCATTAGTCATTTATCTACGTCGCAAAGTGCTTATCCCGGTAAGTCCAGTACCCACCTGATGCTGTACATAGTTAGTACAATATTATTGACTATATTTCCTATGCTGTACTTTACATCCCCATGACTATTTTTTTTTCAATTACAGTTGACATTCAGTATTATTTTATATTAGTTGCAGGTATACAACATAGTGGTTAGACATTTATATAATTTAGGAAGTGATCCCCCTGATTAGTCCAGTACCCACCTCGCTCAGTATCTATTTTCATTTTATTTAATTTTTATTTTTTTTAAAGATTTTATTGGGGAATCGGGGAAGGGGAACAGACAAGTCGCTGTCCTTTTGTTCTTCAGTCTAGTTGTGGAGGATATCGCTTCACTGGCCCATGTTGGTATGATCATTGCGCTCTTCCCGGCTGAGGCAGTTGCTTGCCGGCCATTGGACGGCCGCTCAGGGTGGCTCACTCAGCTCACACTGGCTGCCGGCCACTCACAGTAGCTCACGGCGGCCCACTGCGGCTTCACTGCAGCCTACGCCGTCGTCAGCAACTCTCAGTAGCCCAGCTCCAGGTCGAGCTGTTGTTCACCATATTAGCTGTAGAGGGTGCAGCATCACTGGCCCTCTTGTGGGATCCGAACTGGGGCTCTGCTGCTCAGAGCTGGCGTCCCAAGCCAACTCTTAACCAAAGCCCCACTCGGCCGGCCCTCAGTATCTAGTCTTAAATATGACTGGACGGCCAAGGTTTAGCTGCCTGTTGAGGAAAGCTTCTCACACAAGAGCTGCGGAAACAAAGGATAACCTCAAGTTTATTTAGTAACCTGTTCTCTGTAATTTAATGTACAAGTGGTAAAATGCTACATTTTATTATCTTTAGGATCTTAAAACTTCAAGAGGTCTATTTGAAGAAATGAAGAAAACAGCAAACAACAATGTTGCACAGGTAAATAAATTATTCCCATAAAACTATATTCAATTAAATTGCTATTTTATTTCAGGGTAACTATGATGCTGTTATCTATGCAGTAAGAACACTCTTTAAAATACTTAGTAATAGACTTATGCAAGCAGAGTATTTAGTAGTATTGACTGGGTTGCTGTGTGAACAAGAGTTTCTAAAATGATGCTAAGAAAGAAGAATTAAAAAAATAAATCCAAGGGCTGGCTGAGTGGCTCAGTTGGTTAAGAGCTCACTCAAGAGTGTGAACTCTGAGCAACAGGGTCGCCAGTTCGATTCCTGGCCCAAGCTGAGCTGCCGCTGAGCTGCCAACAGGTGGCAGGATGGCTCAGCTAAAAAATAAAAAATGAATAAATAAATTAATAAATAAATAAATAAATAAATAAAAATAAATCCAAAGAGCTAGAAAAATGACCCCATTTTGATTAGTAATTTTCAAAGTTTGGTTTAATTTCTTTCTAGTGACACAAAACATTTTCAAGTAAAGGTGAGAAAATGAACCAGAATCTTTATTTTGCTCCATGAGAACATGTATTATACTCTGTGGTAGAAATCTAGCAGAAAGTACTCTTAGAAAATAAGTGTTTTTAAGATAAAATGTTTTAAGATTTTCAGTTGTTACTTTTTATTTTAAAATTTCTACCATTTTCTTTTGAAGTTTTAACAGTATCCTTTTCAGTCACTTACATTTTTAATAGAAAATGAACCATAACCTTATTTTTTCTCCCCCCAGGTGATTGAATGGGTATTAGAAAAGACAAGCAAGAAATAACACAGGATCATTTTCTTTGGACAATTATAAATTGACAGAGCTACTACTACTTACTACTTTCTTCCCTTAGTTTGAACATTATAAACAAATTTCAAAGTTTATTTAAAGAACAGATGTTACATCTCTAAAGAATTCCATAAATACCCCATATTTATGTAGTTTTGAGGATGCTCAATGAATGTATTTTAATTGTATACCTATTTTATAGTTTCACTATATTTTAATTTTTAAAGTTAATATTTGTAGATATGTTTTAAAATTTTTACTCTTGGTTATTTAATTATTCTAATAAATAGAAAAATGTACTTCTTTATTTCTTGGTGAATGTGTTTGTTAGGGCTATTTAAATTACTGAGCCTCAAGTGACACAGTGCAAATGGTTTTTCTCATGTGTTCCAAGAGCATAATTAATGAATGGCTCCTGATTTAGAAAATGTGTGTGTGGGGGGGGGAAATTCACACAGGATGCCGTTTTCCCTTACCACCACCCTAAAACCATTCCTGTTGGAGTTACTAATGTTTATTTGGGATCAAAAATGAAGAATGGGCAGAACTTGTGAAAATAAGACATTGCAAAAATGACTAAGTACAGACTCCCAGAAAAAAATATCTTTTCCCCATTGTAGAAAATCTAGAAAATGCAGGAACTACAAAGAAGAGTGAAAAAATTCCAACATTCCCCCCCATTACCTATAGGAAATCACTGTTAATATATATATTTTTAAATATATGTAATTATTTTAAAAATACTTTCAAAGTTGGGGTTGTGTGTGTATATGTATGTGTTTATGTGTGTATTAATTTATAACCTGCTTTTCACTTAATGTGTCATGAATTTTAGATCTTATATTATTATTTTAATAACTGCATAATACAAATGAAACAAACTTTGTTTATTTAATCCCCCATTGTTGATCACATAGGTTCAGTTTTTTTCCCTATTATAAATAAAACTTTAATGAATCTTCCTAATACAGTATTGGTTATTTCCTTTTCAGGAGTGGAGTTTGTGGGTCTTAAGATTTTTGGTAAATATCTCCAAATTGCCTTTCTGAGAGATCAGTTTACACCCCTAACAGCAGAGTCCCTGTTATCTCTTTTGATGACTGAAAATAATGAGGGGTAACTTTTTTTAATATGTGGGCCACTCTTTAATTGCCTGTTTTTATTTTGACTATGTTGACTTTTTCTTACTGGTTTGTAAGGGTTCTTACTTGTGAAGTGTATTAGCCATTGTGTTTATGGTGTTTTTTTTGACACTGAGAAGACACTGAGCAAGACCATCTGACAAACGCCACTTGGTATAGAAGCAAAAACTCATGGAGGAAGAGGCAGGCTGGGCTGAAGTGCAGCTGCGCATGCTCCCGGGGAGAAACCCAGCTGACCAGCGGCTCTGCGCCGCTACGGGGTAAGCATGAGGGGCCGCGAACGGCATATGGGAAGGAGGGTACAAGGCTGTGCTGAGACATCAGCTATTCGGAGGAGTTACTTCCGGCTGCTGGGACTCCTGCTGAAAGCTCACACTCGTTAAAATGAGAAGTTTAGAATGAGACCCTTTTTCTTGGGAAGGAGGACGTCACGGGCCCGCCTCGCTAGCTCAGCTGTGTTATGTGGTGGTGATACATTTGGCAAAACTGTTGCCTGCATAACCAGGACAAGATAAGTTAGTTGTACCTCATGCACTTCTGGATCTAGTTAAGGTTATCTCCAGGCAGACTGTTAAAAGTATCAAGGCTGCATTTGTTTATTTATTCAGGTGAGTATGATAAGGTACAGGAAAAGATAGCGTGCTAAAGAAGGAACTGTTCTGTTTTCTAGCAGAATTTAAAAGAGATACCGAGGGCATTCTGGATTAGAAACTAAAATGGCTTCCACTTCCGGTATCTCCAATGGCAAAAGATTCTCAAAGTGAGAAATACCTCAGGAGAAAGGTCACACCAAAGGCGTGGTTCTATATCCTTTCTGAAGACCTTAGAAATATGTAATGATTTAAGTGATATGACAAATGATATGAAGTGTGAAGTGGTATCCTTGTGGTTTTGAGTTCATTTCCCGAATAACTAATGATGTTGAGCATCTTTTCATGTGCTGATTGGCCATCTCTGGAGCTTCTCTGGAGAAATGTCCACTCAAATTCTCTGACCATTTTTAATTAGATTATGTGTCTTTTTATTATTGAGTTGTACGAGTTCTTTATATGTTCTGAATTCTAGTCCCTTATCAGATATGTGATTTACAAATATTTTCTCCCATTCTGTGTGTTGTCTTTTCACATTATAGTTTTCTCTTTTACATTTAGGTCTATGATCCATTTTGAGTTAGTTTTTGCGTAAGGTGTGAAGAAAGGACTCACCTTTATTCTTTTGCATATCCATTTAACTAGTTGTCTCAGCACTCTTTGTAGAAAAACAAAACAAAACTGTACTTTCTCCATTGAATTTTCTTGGCAAAAGAAAGTTCATAACCTTTTAAGGATTTGAATCAAAATGAAATTAGGCCTCCTGCCCACCAAATTTCAATAGGCAGGAAGAAGGATGAGAAAACGATTCATTTGTGAACAGGGACTATTTCTTATGTACAGGAAAGACTTTTCAGAAACTCAGAGGCAGGAGCCCACAGGACAGAGCTAAGAATAATGGACTAGGTAGCAGCAATGAACCCTGTGTCACATTCCCTGCCCCTGACAGTGAGAACTGGTAACATGCCAGCTGGATTTCAGAATTACTGTGGACTAGTGACAAGTCCCTTCATGAAAGGCAGTATCTGTTGAAGTTATCCTGTCCATGCCTCACCATTGAATGTTGAGTGTATAGATGGCATTTAACCAGTTTAATTAATTAATTCGGTCACAATATTCTGGATTTTAAAAAGCCACATCCTAGGAAGTCTCATCCCTATCTGGATCAGATAAAGATCACAAAATACTGGAATTTAGCGCGTATTGGGAAGAAATGAACATACGAGCATTTTGCATATAGGAGAATGAAAATAATTGTGGCCAGAGTGGAATATAGTAGGTTAAATACGGCCACAAAGCTTTGAGCTCCTCCTTTCAGGAGATGGAGTCTGTTTCCCTCATCCTTGCATCTGTGCTGGCACTATCACTTGGCCTGGCCGTATATGACATAAGAGGCATGGGTGAGCCTCAAGGACCTTGCAGCCTTTGGTTTGCTCTTGTAGAACCTTGTCCTATGTAAGGAACCATGTGAGAGAACTGGTTAGCCTCCTAGACGATGAGAGGCTGTATGGAAGAGAACCGAGGTGCCCCGTCTGACAGCCAGCACCAGCTGCAGGATGGCGAGTGAGGCGTCTTGGACCCTCAGCCCAGCGCAGAGCTCCAGCTAAATACAGCCACGTGAGTGAGCCCAGGCAAAACCAGCAGGAAGCAGCCCAGCCAACCCACAGCACGGTGAGAAATAGCATGCTGCTGTGCTCTAAGGGTTAGAGGTGGTTTGTTTTCCATAAACATTAGGTTCCGTTCACATCGAAGAATTAATTCATGGAGAGGCCACGTGCAAGAGCGAAAACTGCAAAAGCGTCATTTATTAAGGCCTTAGTTGGAAGGCCCTGCTTGCAGAAAAAGGAAATCACTTCTCCTTAGACTGGATTTGCCTTTCTTGTGAGACCCAGAAAACTTGCAGAGGAAGCAGTTTCTTCACCTTGTGTGCAGGTGAGAATTACGAAGCAGGGAAGCTGCGATTAATGAGGCAGCACACTGCCTTTGAGTTCTTGGGAGGAACTCGGCTTTATTCATCCAGAGAACTGTTAGGCGAAAGTTGCTGAAAGTAGAACTTGCTTTGTTTCTTGGGAAAAACAAAGTTTTCTCTCACCATTCCCAGGCCCTGGTCCACGCCAAGGCAGAATTGCAGCCCTCAGGCCCGTGGGTTCCGCCTCTGCACCTGGAGTGAGGGTGAGGCCTTGTCCATGGGATGGCTGCCTTCTCTATGGGCGGGCTGATTGCGTGTCACTTCTGACTCCTGTTTCGTCCCCGTTGGGTGTCCCTTTTCGCCACCTCCACCTCTGCCCTACTCTTCTTGCTGTGGTACTGTTTGAGCATTGTGCTCCGTATTGAGTCTTACACACTTCCAAGAAAAGGCCTTATTTATGTCCAGGAAAAAAAAAAAAAAAGAATAGAGGATAAAAGGCCAAAATAGAGGTCCCTACTGCTTTTCTGTTATACAAACATGACTTCATAGCCACCTTGGACATGGTTTCGTTGTGTTAATGAGGCATTAGACTTGCTTCCCGTCGTGAAATCAAGTTTAGTGTCATTTAGAAGCCCCCAGGTGACATGATAATTAATTTCTGGCCATATATTCAAATAGTTCTGTTATTTAAGGTTTTTATTAACAACTTAAAAACATTATTTACCATTATCAGAACATTATTTACCCATTAAAAAGAAAACCTTTTTCAAAAGAGAAAGAGAATTGTTAAATGCACATTTAATTTCACATAATAGAGAAGGGTATTAAGGTCTACCTGTGGCCCTGAGCCTGATTTCCAGCTATAACTGATAGTAAGAGGCTTTCTTTTTTCTTTTCTTTTTTTTAATGTACCCTTCCAGACATTTTTACCCAGGTACAAGCATATTATCATGTGCCCATTGCTAATCAGCTGAGCAGACCCAACACCCCTTTGCTAAGAAATATTTTTAATGTCCCCTTGGCTGTCATGAGGTAACATTCATAAATAAAGGTCTTTGGCCAAGCTTAGAAAACGAAACCTGAGGCAAGGGTTAAGCGGATGTTTTATTCAGGAGGTCCAATTTCAGGGCCCTGAGAGTGAAGAAGCTTCTGGAGAAAAGGCAGGGAAGGCAAGGAAGCAAGGCCGGGTGACACGTCACTGCACTGGCCACTGTTTCGTGAGGCCCCAAGAGAGACAGCCAGTCACCCCGCAGGTGTCTTTGCAGTCACGTGGGATGTCTGTCAGGATGTATGATGTATGGAGACACCGAATCTCAGAGGAGGAGGAAGCAGAGGGTCATTCATCTGCTCAGGTGCTTCCTGTTACCATGTTTGGCCAGACAGAGCTTTAAGTCCCCCACAGTTCCGGGTTGCTCAGGTCATTATCTTTAACAGCTGCTCAGGACACCCGTTCTTAAGCCCTATAGTGTGGCCTTTCATCCAAGTCTGGAATTGATGACAGAACCCAGAAATTCAAGTATGCACCTCCTCAGCCTGGCTGCCCGGCAGCACCAAGGCAAGAGGTGAGGGGAGGCAGCGTTTCCAAGCAAGCAATTAGTGGACGCTAAGTGGCAGAAAGCCTTGGGCCAAGCAGAGCTGGCCGTGGTACCTAAGGTTGAGTAAGCAGCGCAGAGTCTAGGAGGCCAGATGATAGTGCTGACGGTGTCTGCTGAGAGACATAGGATGTCCCCAGTGCAGGAGTCTAACCTACATGCACTCAGAATTTTTTTAATTGCTACACCTAACTGTAAGGGAAGGACTTTTAGAAAAGGAATGATAATGAAATAATACTCATTTCAATATAGAGAAGCTAGGATACAACTATACTACAAGATGCAATAGGTGAATATTTGACTTCTACCTAGATCCCGCATGAATAAGGCGCATATAAAAGTACTCAGGTATTTTGTATTGGTGACTCAAGGACCATGTACACATTTGCTACTTGTGACTTCTTTTTATAAAGTTTTTTATAGGATGCCTCATGCAAAACAAAAGCACAATCTTCCCTATACATGATGCATACTAAGAAAATTCAGAATATATGAAATCAGTCAAAAAGCTTTTTCATATGTAAAATGTAGTCAGGGCCTAGGCTCAGATAATTATAAACATGTTTTTTACCTACATGAATAATTCAAGGGCACAAAAATTGTATGGGAAATCGTCCCATTGGATGTTGGGACTGTCATCACACTGCAGGAAATGGACCAATTCTGACTCTTGTTCAGTAAACACCAGTAGTGCCTCTGCTCCCCAATCATTGTGACAACAAAAACAACACTAGCACAGATTTCCAGAATTCCGGCAGTGCCACTCTTAAAAAAGAGAACCACTTTTAAAAAAACAAATGGAATGTGTATCTACAGTATATCTCTCTGTTTGCATTTTGCAGCGCTTGCCTTTAGAAATTTTTTCCACAGTAGCACTTATAAATGGACTATTCTTTGTTGACAGTTGTAGAATATTCTAATGCATAGGTGTGTCAGGATTTATTTAGTTTTTGATGGTCACATTGACCTCAGCTTCATGTTACAAACAATGCTGCAGAGATGATCCTTATACATTAGTCTTTGTGTCTTTGTGCAATTATATCTCTAGGATGAATCCTCGTAAGTCAAAGTGTGCATGTATTTTTAAGTTTTTATAGATATTGCCAAATTGCCCTCTAAATTATTACTAAATATATACCTACTAATGGGTGTATAAATGCTTGTTTTCCCACCGCTAGTTATTATGGAAAGTTTTAATCTTGGCCAATTGGTATTTTAAAGATGAAAATGAGGAATTATAAATGTCCTATTTAAAGCCATTTTCAGATCATGTTATTTTACCTAGTAGTCCCCAGCCTTGATTTGTCTTTTTATTTGGGACACGCATGTAGAAAAGATTGGACTTTCAGTCTTTTCTAGGGTAGAACAGGGTAATGACTGAAAGTTAGGCAGACACAAGTTTTGGCTCTAAGAATGGAAGAGCTTTCTAACAACTGTATCCATCCAGCCATGGAATGGCCTGCATCAGGAGATAAGGAACTCCCTCCCCGTAACTGGAAATTTTCTGTTTCTGGTGGAATAAACAATTATAAGGTATGTTCAGGAAGAGATTCCTGAGTTCAGTGGAATATTATACAAGGTCAACATTTCCCAATATGTAGTACCTGGACCATATTACATGTGGGGTGACTTTGGGTGGTACAAACTTAAAATATTTTAATTGGTGTATTTTCATTTTCATATGTATATGCTATGTTGCTATATTACTAGCAAATCATATACTAAGATTCTAAGGTGGTGTTGCTAAAATTATGGATAGACTTTGGGAAATAATGTGCTTGATGATCTCTAAAGTCTCCTCAAAACTGAGATTCTACCATTCTAAATATAACCTGAATAGCACTAAATTTTCAAATAGTCGAAAGACTTCTCACCCCGAATCTGTCGCATTTATTACAAGCAATTTAAACACAAACCAAGCACTACAGAAAATTCAAGTATTTGGAGCTTGGTGTACAGGTTGAATCCCATGAAAATTTTATGAAAAATGAGATCCCTGAGCCCCTGGTGAAGACCCATCCTGAAACTATACACACAAAAACATGCAAAAAAAAATGCTAATAGCATCCCCTTTACCCGTTAGCACCTTTAAAGGCCAATCTTGGAGGAAGAAAATCGCCTGCTGTGTCTTCACACTCCCATGTCCCCCTATAGCTATCATGAAACCAGCATCCAGTCCACCATATTCAGAGGTGAATATTTATTTAACTCATATAAATTTTACATGATACCCATGGTGCTATAAACATAGGCACATTTTTAAAACTCAAGGTACATTCAAAAATTACTCCCTTGCCCCAGCCCAGTGCAGTCCTTTGAACGTAGAATATCTAAAATTTGTACAACAAGGGCCAGAAAGGTCCCTGTACATTAATTTTAGGAGAATCCTTCTGACCATGAATGACTGCCCCTTCTGACTTCAACCAAGAAGGGTCAACAAGCTTTTAGACAAAGGAGCATGCATTGTTCAGCATTTTAATCCCATCGATTGATAGAATGAGTTAAATTCCTCTGCATTTTTTTAATAGGTGTATGGTTTTGTTTCTCCGTTCAAGTCAGAAAGAAAAAATTGTCTATATTCCCATTGGCCTTTTTTAAATCCGTATGGGATGATTTAAAGATATGTCACCCCTCATATGTCACCCCAAAGAGCAAATGGATAGCTTCCCACTAAGTAGTTAAACATCATTCATTTGTATTGGCTTGTCCTTCAAGGGACAAACATTGTGAATTTAATAATTCATTGATTCAAATAAGAAACGGACTGAGCACAGAGAGAATTAGGCAGAAACAAAGTCCCCAAAATGACTCAGTGGATTTGTTAACTGTACCCAGGCATGAACCAGACATATGAGTTTGTCATTCACAACATTCATAACCCACATGAAGACAAGATTAAAAGATCTACAGTGTAAAGTCATTGTAACTTGCTGAATTCAGAAGGAGAAAAAAAATGAGCATTTGAAATTGATTCATCATAGCCACTCTGATATGGTACACTAACTTGGAAGAAAATAAAATGATTCATATAGACAATTCTCTTAGTAAAATTTTCTATTTCTTGCTAATGACATGATAATTCAGAAAATGCATTAATTTTATTCAAATATATTTTTTTCTAAAATATAAATATTTAAATTAAATTTTTATAAATGCAGAGAATGTAGTTCCTGTTGATCCCCACCCACATCTTAATCAGTCCAAAACTTAAGTGATGAAGAAATAATATTTCTAATTATGATCATTGTAATGTGTCTATAAATATATAATAGGATCTTTGCAACTTAACTATGAGTAATGAACTCATACTTCATGTACTACTGAGCACCTTAGATTATCTATTGTTGAATTAAACTACTGGCATTAATATATGTATTTTAATATGTTATTTACAATACACAAGTATAACTCTCTTGAACAACATTCCAGTGATTTTGAAAATATATAATGAAAGAATGCAATATAGTTTACAAATGCGTCAAAGCTTTCCTTACAATAGGCAGCCTGGGACTTCACTCTTCAGCATTTCAAAATAGGAAACCAAAAAAAAAAAAAAGAAAAAGAAAAGAAAATCAATGTCCCAAAGCTGGTTTTTTTTGTTTGTTTTTTGTGTTCTTTTTTTAAACACTAGCTTCACATGATGCTCTGTTAGGAGTTCTGAAGGAAGGTGTAGGGAATGGCACAATGTACATGAAAGTCTCTGAGGAGGCCTGCAGTTGTGAAACCTGTTTAATGTTGCTTAACTCAGTATTTAACAAACGTTGTTGATTACCAAACCTATTTCCACCCCCACAAAACACCACTCATTGTCCCCTGGAACTAGTGTCATGTGATACATACTTTGGGGAAACGCTGATCTAAAAGAAAACATTGCAACTCAATAAACACATAGGTCTGAGTGAGCAAAATTACATTCCTTTCACACAGTTTCACTTTTTAAAGCTCTTTGCATAGGTATTTGCTAAAATATGATTCTGAAAAGAAAAACAAAACACACAGATCTAAACCAGAGGAAAGGGACTCCCAAATTAAATAATAGGTGTATTTTTGGTGAAGGATAAAAAGCATTAAATCAGTAATATGCTCTGGTGTCTGAAAATATTCTTGTAGAAAAATATCAGGTCATTATATGATTTCCCTGGAATTCCCAAAGAGCTGCGGGATGCTATCAATAGATTTGATTATAACACTGGGTCTGTACCTAAAACCCAGTGTCATCCAGACATATACAACGCTGCTCTATTATTGGTTCAAAAACGCATGCATACAAGCACAGGCAGAAACAAAGGTCAATAAATTGCTCAGTGCTTCCACTGAAAACCACAAAATGAGGATAATTAGCTATCCCCACGTTAGTTGATATATATGAGTGTGTGTGTGCACGCGCGTGTGTGTGTGTAATCAAAATGGCAATCTTTTAAAAAAATATCCATAATTTGCTTTCTATAAATAAAGCTGTCAGTCTTGGCTCTATGACAGCAGACCTTGGTGTGAAGTGCAGCCCAGAATTAAGCATCTTTCATGCACCCCACTCCTCAGCAAGGCTTCAGCAAAGCTTTGCAATGTCTACTTTGGCTCAGTTTCCACCAGCTTACAGCTCAGATCAGTATCCGAGGCTTTATTTTAATTCCTGGTCAGGATATGCTAATATGAACCCTTCAGAATCCTTCTACATCATTGAAAGATAATTCATTAAGACAAAGTAACAGCTGCTTCACACCTAAATAAAGGGTGGGTTTCCATGTGAAGTGCTTTTCTTTCCTTGCCAGCGCAAGTCAAAGAAGTAGGGGATAAATCACAAAACAAGGAGCCGTGGTTACTGGGGAGGAGAGAGGTGACAATGTCCATTTTTCATCTTTTCAGCCCTTGCTTACCTGGGCGAGCCAGTTGACTAGACACTGGTATGATTAAGATCTGTACAGGCTGTTCTAATGTTCACGTCCTTGATTGTCAGAAGCTATGCTGTGTATTTCCAATCGCCTTCTCCTCTTTACTGTTCTGAAAAGACAGTTTGATCCTGATATCCCTTTGTGTTTTCCTAGTCACCCTTGTCGTTGGTGACACTGACAGAGGAGTCTGGGACAGTTACGCAGGACCCTTGGGATCTAAAGCTGACTGTGGCATGTGACATCGGGTGCATCGCTCACTGCACATGGTGTCTGATGGCACACTTTCTGGTGGCTTCGCAGCCCTCCTTTACTTAAAGGCAAGTCGCCCCTCCGTTCAGGCCACCAAGCCCAGTCTTGTGATTTTAGCTGACAGAAAGGAATGGATGATGAAAACAATCGGCTTGGGGCAGGAATGAAGGTCCAGTTGCTGAAATTGAAAAAGAGGAGAGAGCATGAGAGATTTTAAATGAATGCTTGATACGGAATAGCGATTTACACATCAAACGGATCGGTGTACTTGCTGCTTTTAAGAGTTAACTGGGGCAACTAATGTTTTTGAGTCCTTGTCCTTCAGTGGGATAAAATAAATAGTAACTCTTTGAACTTATTCCTTACGTCTCATATATCTTTTTTTTTTCCTGAAGTAGGTTCTGTGAAATTTATATATACCAACAGCATAAATATTGATGTTGCCCTTGACTGTCTAAAGTGTTTATTTTTGGTATCACAATAGTGATACTATTTATGTTGGGATTAGGGATACAACATGAAGCCATACCAAATTTCACATGTGAAGATTAGATTTGAGTCCTGGCTCTCACACTTTTTAGATGTAGAATCTTGGAGTCACTTGAATTTTTCTCAGTCCTATCCAACTCACAGAGTGATTAGAGTATTCAATGAGATACTGTAGGTGAAAATTCCTTATAAACTGCAAAACACAGAACCCATGCTGCTAAGCAGCTGTGTCACCCCTGCCCTGTATGATTGGATTGTTGTCCGTTAAGCCCCTTCTAAAGTCTCATCCTCCTGGTGTGTTCCTAACAGAGCTGACACATTGTCAGAGCATGCGAGTCAGGTTGAATTTTTATCACCCGACCTAATTCAGGAGAACTGGGGGGTGGTTCCCAATTCTCATCTGCTGTCCCCAGCTCTGTTCTGATGATGACACTGCTGGAAAATAATAATCTGAACTCATAATAATCTGTAGCAAAGTTAAGCTTTTACACATCATGAACCAGGCACTGTGCTACATATGTTCTCTACACTATGCCACTGAATTCTCACAAAAGCCCTATGAGGGTAGCTCTTGTCATCTCCGATTTCTATGGGAAACGAAGACTTGGAGAAGTTATAAAACATTCTGTGATCGTAGATCTTACAGTACAGAGACAGCCTGGACTCCAATGCAGTTCTGACACCAGCGTCAGGGTTTAACCACGATTTTCTATTTCACTAATACAGAATGCAACTTTTGGAAGTCCCCTTCAAGGTGACCTACTTCAGTCCCTTGTTTTGTGGGTGGGAATACTCAGATCTAAAGTAATAAAAAGACTTGCCCAAGGCACTTGGGGATTAATCCTAGACTTAGAAACCACATTCCTCTTACCCTCCATTTAATGCATTTCCTACAATTCTTCTCTGTTCCCCTCCCCCACACCGGAAAGGCCTGCTGCCTGCTTTCTGGGCTGGCTTCCCCAGACACTGTGGGAGGTATCGCTGAACCTGAGCTTATCAGCCTAATATGCTGGCAGAAAAAAAAAAAAAATCAGTCCTTCCTATGTCTTCCAAGTCAGGCTGTAATTATAGGCAAAACGGCTGACATTTAGACATAAGTGATTTTCATCACAGACAAAAACATCCTTGAATTTTCAAGGATAGATAAAGCAAAAGACTGATCCTTGCTCTTTTCCACTTGACTAGGGAGTTGTCACCTTTAGGTAAAAGTACACAGTTGGGTGATTGACAAAGCAGCCACTGAACTTGAAGCTTTCTTAGTAAAATAGACTTGGATGTCATTTATTTCCAAACTGGTTCTTCAGGCTTAGCTTACTGATTGAAACATACAGAGAAACGACAACAAAAAAGTCTTACAAAATGCTGCGGGTCCATTTTAAAAGTTAAAAAAAAAAATGACTAACTGGAAAATGCTCTCAGAAAGTGAGTTCAGATCAAGTCAGCCACAGGACGTCGCCTTAGTGAGAAGTTTGGTGCTGTGTTGAAGCTGGTAATATTGCATGTTCTAGAACATGTGGTGCTGAAACTTTAAAGGCCCCTACACTTTTAAAAGTGCAGTCCTGGCCCTTTCTCCCAGCCATCCCCCACTAGGTAACCTTGAATGCTTTTCAGAGACTCCCCAATGAAGCCCCGCAGGAGAAATGAATGAAATAGCTATGGAGAGATGTGGGTTGGGAAAGGGGGGAGTGTGGAAGGCCAGTAGCCAAGCTGAAATGACTGGACCTTAAGATTTATCTCTGCGTGTCATATATTCCTCATCCCTGTCATCAAGCGGAAGTCAACATTTGTGGACTAACACAGTGGCTAGTTATTAAGCTAAACAGAGACTACTTATTATACAATCAAGGTCCTCTTTGAAGTTCTACGTTTCCGCAGTTTAAATGAGATGCTTTGTCTTTCTGAGAAATGTCAGGAACTACTCTCGCTAGACAGAAGAACATGCAATTCTTGCCCTTCAGTGGAACTGAACTAATTTCCTTTTTTGTTATGGTAGGCAGTAATGGTCACAGGAAACCATGAATTGAAACACAGGGGCTGTTTGCATGGATATGAAAAGTATAGATGTTACCTTTGCTGACAAATTCATTAACTTCGTTGGACATTATTGGACATGAGCCCCAAACTCCTGGGCTTTTGTTTGGCACAGTCTCCGCTTGGGTGGAGTTGACAGTTTCTCTTTGTTCCCCACTGCCCCTCGCCTGCCCTTCCCACCCACATTTGCTCTCTATGCCACCTGCTCCTGAGTCCTTCCAGGTAGCCTCCCTGTATCTTATCCCTGCATCCCTGACACCTAGCACAATACCGAGGTTACGTCCCATGCTCGATACTTTAAAAAATAAATGGCATATTTTGAAGCTGGTGGGACCCTATTTGAGAAGAACTTCATGCTGACTCTGTAAATGATTCTTTCCTTTCATGCGAATATTTATGCAGTATTCTAGTGGAAAATGAGACCAAGTTAAAGAACTGTGAAAGAATTGGACCGATCGCTGTTTCTCAAGGAGCGAATAAGACGTGAACCTGCCAAGTACTTTGTTAATCGGCAAATGATAGATAAACACAAGGCGGCATTATGTTTGTGAGCCATGATAGACGTGTTGCATAGTGAAATATACGAAATCACATGTGCTAAAGGAATGTGCACTTACAATCTCTCCATCTTTGCCTCCAAAATCTAAATACAGCATCCTGATTCCATCGTCTGAAGACATTTTCAGCTTTTCGTACGGAGCCTGTATGATTGTCTTGGGGAAGGTACCCTCCTGTGGTTCAGTGATGATAGAAAACCCGTTGTCATAATGTATGGTCAGACGGCACTCCTGGTTTTTGTAGGTGCAAGCTGAGAGAGAGAGAGAGATAGAAAGAGAGAGAGAGAGGGAGATGAACAATGGAAGTCAATCCATTTTCCCAGGTACTTAACTTTCAGGTCTCCTCAGTCCCAGGGACCAGCCACAGATTTCTTTCTAAAGTTAAAAAATTAATCATTGTTTTTGAAAATATCCTCCTTGGAATGGTTTTGATCTTATACTTTAATTTCTTCTGTGAAACTAAAAGAAACTGTAGGAAATTCCATGTACTGTGATTGACTGACTTTTATCTGGTCTCTAGCCCTGATCTGACCGTCTGACAACCCACAGGGTAGGAAAGTGTTCTCGCCTTCCGATGGCTTTGCCTCAAGCTGGGAAAAACTGACATGTGATTTAGAGCAAGCTGCCTCTGAGTCTT
>NW_017731805.1:1483974-1508651 GCF_001890085.2 Hipposideros armiger | reverse complement strand
GAGCATTCCCCCCATTACATGACCAAAGTTAACAAATATAACACTCGTAAGAAGTGAGTGGCTAGTTCAAAGATGATCTAATTTCAAGAAAGTTGAACAAAGCTCATTTTATAAATAGAAAGGAGTGCCTTTTAAATCTCCCTGATTATCTGATGCTCTTGGGTCCAGGAAGAGCTGCTGCAGCAGATCGGTGTCAGATGTGGCACCTTCCACGAAGAAGGCCATTGCTCCCTCTGCCCAGTGTGGCAGCCAGGAACTGTCCACATGGCACCCTCTGATCCAAAGGAACAAAACTGAAACCTTTTGATCAGGTTAGGAGGCAGCTTTTATCTGGGGTCCTCACTGCGTTTAGAAAGAGACCAATGCTTTAAGCTTACGAACTGGCCGGGGGAAGACAGCCACCACAATCCGAGTTCCCATTTAGGAAGACGTGTGAAGGTTTAAAAAAAAAAAACCTTGATAAAAGAGTTCTGGAAAAGGTTATCGAATATCAGATTGGACTTTTTTTTCCCCCTCACAAAACACCACATTTAATAGACCCTAGCAAGTAAGTTGGCTCAGGCCTCCATATACGTCTGAAAGCTCTTTAGGGAGACCAGGACGTTTTCTTTGCTGGGGGTGGGGTTCAGGAGGAGTAAGAAGAGTAAAGGCATTATTGATTATACCCGCATTAGATCAGCTTATAAACCAAACTCAGTTTCACCTTACCACATGCTTCTGTAGTAGGACCTTAGCTTCATATTATAGGTGAAAAAAAGCAAAGCTCAGAGGTGAACATGTCACAACCCAGGTGGTTTATATTTCAAAATTCAAGTTCTTTCCACTCTGCTTTGTATCTTTCTCACACTCTGGTACTCAGGAGATGGAGGGATGTGGAGAGGGACCTTGGAAGGGGTTTCTCAGGGTAATAAGAGTGGGGTGAGGGAGACCTTCAGAGTGTGGGGGAAGAAACAGGGCTGTCTCTCTGCCCACAGAATGAGGTGGCTTCTAACTGAAGCTCTGCTTAAGACATATACCTGCCTTCCTCTGACTTACTGCGGCAACTTTCGACTTGGAACTAAGGGCTGCTATTTTCCAAAGGTGCATTCTCTAATAAGTCTTTGAGTCCTTCTGGGCAGAGCTGCTCGATAAATCTTGTTACCCTCTTGGAAGAGCCCTAGACTCTGCCACCCCTCCAGTCCAAGGATGACTGAGGGAAGTGGCATAGATGTAGTTAGGGCTTCCCAACTTGAACCCTGGTTTTCGACACTCGTCACTTCTGTTACCTGCAGAATATGTGGATGAATGGGCTCTAAACTTGGGTTTGATTGTTTTCCCTTCCTCTGTTTGAACTTGAAAGCTATGCCGTCAGATATTCTGAATTAACTGCTTGTTCGATTACTTTTAATTCTGGTTGACCTCAAATGGTATTCGATGCCTTTATATAATGGAGTCGGTTATCTGAAGATGTTCTCAATCCGTACAGGATAAATTGAAAATGTTATCAAGTTAATTGAAGCTCTGATTAAGACCTAAGCCCCTTTCCGCAGTCCTGCCAACGCCCCGGGGTGGCACCTTTGGTCATTTCCATTTCCTGTCTCCCACGACCTACTAAGCTCAGTCCACACAGCTGTTCGTTCTCCTGTGGCTAGTTTGTCAATAGCTTCACTATTTTCCTGTGGAAGTAGAGTTCAGTTTATTGAGAGAGAAGGATTTTACAACATTTGTGGAATGTGAACTAGACCAAATCCCTTCGGCCACCTTTATTCTTTCCTAGCACACTCCTGAAGTTGTGGCAAGGAGTCTGAACTTCTCTGCTATTATCCATAGAACTTCATGAAATTTAGTTGTTGGATGGCTTGGGTCTTTTCCAATTCTTGGGTCTAAAACTCTAGTTTTTCTTGCCATGTAGAATGGGCATAAAACATTAAAGCTTCAATGACACTCCAAAAAGGTTTTCAACAATGTTTGAAAACACCGAGGGGCACTAATTCGTTTCAGGGTAATTTTTAAAAGACATTGACTACATTGCAGATGCAGCAGAAATTCTACAGAGCAACTGGTTTTTCGTGTTTGCACAAGTAGAGGAAATGTGGAGAAACCCCACTACATGTTGATGTGTGTCCCATCTTTTAGAATCTCCCTGGTTCCAGAGGAAGTTGCACCCTAGTGCAGTACTACTCAGAGCGATTCACCGACCAGGAGTGTCAGCACTGCCTGGTACGTCATTAGACAGAAATTCTCAGGCCCCACCAGGAACTGTGGGGGTGGGAGTCAGCAACCTGAAGCTCTTGAAGGTAAAACTAAAAAACTTTGTTGTTTTCAGTGAGCCTGAAGTTTGGAATCAGTGTACCTAAGCTGTCATGAGGGAAACCCTGCTCCTCTAGAGCAGAGCTGCACCAATGGGCTTTGTACCATGCTGGACATGTTCTAGAGCTGCACTGTCCAACATGGCAGCCACTAGGCACATATGACGATTCAGCACTTGAAATGTGGCTACAGCAACTGAGTTGCTTATTTCATTTTAATTAAATTTACATTTAAATGACTACATCTGACTAGAGGCTAGCATATTGGACAGCATGGGTCTATCACCTACCATCAATCTATGTATGTATGTATCTATATCTATTGATCTATCGATCATCTATCTATCTATCTATCTACCTATCGTCTATCATGTACCTATCTATGTACCCCCCTCCCTACCTGTATGATTTAAAGAGTGGCATGATAATTATTTATCACAGCCATTTGAAGAGAACTGTTGTTTTTGGATCACTGACGTAACAGTAAGAAGTTCCATGTCTCTGTAGACTCTGTAGTGAATGAAGAAAGGACTCTAGAGACACACAATGTAGAGTTAAAGTCAGTTTTGTTGTTTATAACTCATGGGATCTTGGGCAAATTACTTAACCTTTCTTAAGAATTTGCTTCCTGATTTGTAAAATTAGGTTGACAAGGGAATTGTGAGCATTATAAGGTGAGATGAGGCAATGTCTTGTGGCCCAGGACACACACACACGCACGCGCGCACACACACACACACACACTTACACACACACACACCTGGATGGTTCTACAAAACAAAACAGCATTTACACTGGTATTTCTATTCCAAGTTATTTCATTTTTAAAATATTAATCTTGTCTCAATTAGCTGATTTCAGTAATCAAAAAGGGCTCTTTTGCACAGTACGAGAACCAGAGACATTATGTAAAATGCTTGGTATACAGGATATAGTCAATCAGTAGTATAGTATTGAAGGGTTCTTCCTTTTACACACATAGCCCATGTCTAACTCATCCTTTCTTAGAGCGCTCTGTGAATGTGATCACACCACTGCACGCTCCCTCCATCTTGTCTGCCTCTCCATGCATCCCAGGGGCAGACATGATGGGTGACTCTTCCCAAGAGTAAACTCTTTGCTCTGCTCACCCTCACCTACATGCTTTTGGTTCCCACTCTTTTTCAGAGCCTGGTGGTCCAGTTTCCTGATCAAATTTGCAAGCTCCCTAATATATCTCTGATAATTTTATTCTGTGATAAATTACTCAGAATCAATTTCTGTTTCTTCTAACAAGAACCCTACTCATCTGTGCCTCAAATTTCATGCCTCCAGGAAGCAACCCAGGGATTACAGGTAGAAAAATGACATCTGACTAGCTAAATTACCAACTTTTCTTTAGATAAAGATGGGGATAAGGCTTTTTACAATCAACGCCTCAGGTTCCATTTTCCTAGGGCATACGGCGTGCCCTACCTTGGAAGAATTTTGGTTTACCACTGGAATCTTAAGTACCCCCGAAGGGTGGTCATGGAAACCACTCTGAGGCCAGAGTGGAGTAGAAGGTGTGTTCTTTCTGTAAAGAGTGTGACATCGGGACCCCATAGCCAGCTGTGCTCACCTGTGCTGACTTCGGTAATGAGTTCAGCTGAGTTGTGGCAACCCTGTACTATGCTCCTTGTCCAATGAGAGAGGTCCCTGCTGATTTCAGCCCTGAAGACGTGGGTCTCAATCCCCTGCCTGGTACCAGTTCGTGTTGCAAAGGACAGATCGACACCAGCCTGAGGCGATCCTTTCCCTGGGCCCGAGTGGACCAACCTGTTTAGAGAGAAAAAAAGACATCATCAAAGTGGAAACCACTTTCTTCACTGGACATGTCACCTGGTAAAAAAGCCCCCAGATTGGTGACTTGCTCTCTGTCATTCTGATCTGAAACCCAAGGGTTCATTGTACCCGCTGTGTTCACCAGAGTTCTCTGCCAGCCCCTCACCCAGTTCCCCTACGATCATAGGGTGAGATTAGGAAGTGCCCAAGTGCCAAGGACTCTGCACCTGGTCAAATAGGCAGAAAAGTCAAATGATGTGACTTTAACTACAGTTAGACAAATTCAGCTGCGCGCACTCATCCAAAAAGAATTATGTAAATGAGAGAGAGAACGGCTTAAATAATGTGTGAAGTTTCCCCCACCATTACATTCCTGGGCGTATATAGGTCCCAGTGTGAGCATGCATGAGAAGGGAAAGGAAAGCTACTGTTTCCTGGGTTAGACTTTGTCCCCGTTTCTTGTAGTTGGAGCATCTGGCTGCACTGAATGTGCATCTGAGTAGGCATTTTTCATGCACATGCTCTCCAAACGCAAGCAAACAACCATGGGACTCCATTGAAGAAGCAGCAATCTGTGTACCTGTGTTAAAGCTTGAGAAAAAACTGGCAATGCTGGACTTAAGGAGGCAAATTGTACTTTATGGGAGATGTAAGGGATTTTCATGAGCAAATTTTGACTGTACACATTGTTCACACTCATTTTACAGCTTATGTTCAGCATAGGACATGATGCCCACAGTAAATATTTTCTGAAAAGCCTGACTTTGCAGAGTGCAAACTTCTGAGCGGCCACTGGCTTCTACTTCCCACTTGCCTCCTATAAAATACATTCGGATCTCTCAGGCTCTCTCCTACTTCTCGCTATCTCAACCTCCTTTGGGGACAGACTATCATATCAATAATTTGCAGGATAGCGAAAGTATAATTTAAGAAATGTTACTTCTCTCCAGGGTCTTTGCATGTTCAGCCTTATCTTTTAACACAGAAAGAAATGCTTTACCAGTTGCTACAGAAATGTCAGGTGTGTCTATTCACTTGGCGGATGGGAGAATTATTTTCTTAGGCAAAGCACTTGTTATCTCTAGATTAAAAACCGCACAAAGGAAACCCCAAAGCTTATTTTCTGTTGTAAGCTTAAATATTATAGACCAGAGTTAACAGCTGAAGAAAAAATATTGTAGCCTGTTGAATTTCTAGCAACAAGCTTGCTGTATAACTCTGAGGAGCTTTTTTAACTGATAAAATTGGAGTTAGCGGTTTGCAGTGCCAACTTGAAGAAAAAAAAATGGTTGCAAAACCTTTTGGTTGTAAAATTCTTGGAAGATAGAGAAGTGCCCAAGAGATAACAACTGTTGGCAAGAATGTGGAGAAAAGGGAACTCTTGTACACTGTTGGAAGGAATGTAAATGGTAATGCCATTATGGAAAAACAGTATATGGAGGTTCTTCAAAAAATTAAAATTAGGACTACTATATGACACAGCAATTCCACCTCTGAGAATGCATCTGAAGGAAGGAAAATCAGCATCTCAAAGAAATACACATGCTTCCATTTCATTGCAGCATTACTCACATTGCAGCCAAGAAATGGAAACAACCCAAGTGTCCATAGATGGATGAATGCATTAAAAAAAAAAAAAAGTCACACATACACACACACACACACACACACACACATACACTGGAATATTCAGTTTTTAAAAAGAAGGAAATGCTGCCATTTGCGACAATGTGGATGAAACAGGAGGGAATTATGCTAAGTGAAATAAGCCAGACAGGGAAATACCTATGAGCTCACTTATATGTGGAATCTTAAAAAAAAAAAAAATTAAAAGTCGAATTCACAGGAACAAAGCATAGAATGATGGTTGCCAGAAGCTGGAGACTGGGGAAACAGGATGTTAGTCAAAGGGTGCAGACTTTTAGTTAGAAGATGAATACGTTTTGAGGATCTAACGTATACCTTGGTGACTGTAGTTAATAATACTGTATTGTATACTTGAAATTTGCTAACAGACTAGATCTTAAGTGTTCTCACACATAAAAAAAAAAGGGTAACTATGAGGTGATAAATGTGTTGATTGTGGTAACCATTCCACATGTGTATCAAATCATCATGTTGTACATTTCATATATAATGTTATTTGTCAATTATACCTCAATATAAAAAATAATAAAAGAGAGAAATTTCATGAATCTCATTGAAAGGAGGCTAGGACAGTGTGAGGGCAAATGTCCGCCTACATGAGTGCTCACACACAGGAATTTCACTTACAGAGACTCATCCAGTTCATCAGGAGGAGAAGGGCATTTTGTAATGAGAAGTGAACAAGAGGGGCTGGGAAGCTGCTAGAAGTTTCAAAATCTAGGTGAGGGTAAAGAAAACGGGGCATTCTCAAAAGCCCAATGTAGGTTTTGAAATGGATTGAGGGTCAGATAAAAATTTATTAAGAAAGGTTTATATAAAAAGCACATATTTATATCGTGTTTTGTTAATCGTTCAGAAGTATTTTTATACTTAGTGGTGTTTAAGTTTCAGTTGCTTTAATAAATCTATCTATTTCCTCCTTTTTAAAATCTTACAATCGGTATCAGTTTGGCATATCGGACAGACTGCGGGGTAAACTGAAAACTGACATAGGTGTGGGAAGCATAAAAACCTGCATTAGAGCCCCATTCTGCTATTCTTTAAATGTTCCAAGAATCCTACCTCATAAATTCCTGTTGAGATCCAGTGAAATACTCTACGTAGTGTATGTAGCATAGAACCTAGCATGCTGTTTGTACTCAGTCAGTATTATTTCCATCCTTTGTCCCTACCCTCAGTTTTCTTATTTTAAAAGCATAATTCCTGCCTCATAGTGTCAAAACGCTATTCAAAAAAGTCATTGAGATGGGAGAGCCAAATTGGGAAATGTTGCCTAACAATGCCCAAGACAACATGAGCTGCTACGTTTAGATGTCTGTGATCCAAGAAGGTAAGGAAGAGGCAGCTCTACATCTCCAGGCTAACAGTAAGATGGACGGGTGGCTGAAAGAACAGATAACTTGTAAAGTCGTGCTTTGCTGCTTGATGAAATCAATGTTTTTGAGATCTGAGCCTGAATAAGGTGCAGTGGAAGACCAGAGGGAGTGGCATTTGGAAGAGAGCATCCTGCTGCTTCAAAGAGCTCAAGTCCTTGCTGGGAAGACTACACCCCAAGGTGCTAGAAGGACTTAGTATGTAAGTAAAACCCGGGGCATCTTTGGGAAATCAGGGGGAACAAGTGAGGGGCTGGAGGGCTGGGAAAGGGGCAACTGGATCCTGATTTTCCAAACATGGAATAAAGTAGATTCTGTGACCCTGTTTCCAGGCAAGAGCCTGTAGTGGATTTTCCAAGTTTTCATATTTTACTTTGGAAAAGAGGAAACGGGTCTTCCTTCTACTCAGCTGTTTCATTCAGAAGCAAGATGACTGGAAAAGTAATAGATGGAAGTGAATATTCAGAAAGAAAGGCATTGACAAAGTTTCCTTTAATGTTCATTTGGACTTGAAAGAAATAAGTATTGGGTACACAGCTTATCAATGAGATGAGTATTTTGTTAAGTAACCATAGCCATTAAGAGTCCATTTAATTAGAGATGAAGGCAGAGCTGTGGCCTCAAACCTAACCTGTTAAACGTTTTTTAAAGGGTTTTATTAAAACGTAGCTAACGTACAATATTATATTTCAGGTGGGCTCCATAGTCATTCAACACTTATATACCTAGAGAAGTGATCACCATGGTAAGCCCAGCAACCATCTGACACTATATTGTGCTATCACAATATTATTGACTATATTCCACATGCTGTACATTACATCCCCATGACTTATTTGTTTTATACCTGGAAATTTGAACCTCTTATTCCCCTTCACCTTCCCCCCGCCCTACCCCCAGTTTTTAATTTTTCAATTATAGTTAACATTCAACATGATTTTATATTAATATCAGGTGTACAGCACAGTGGTTAGACATTTATATAATTTAAGAAGTGATCCCTCTGACTAGTCTAGTGCCCCCTGGCACCATACACATTTATTGCCATAACGTTGACTATATTCTCTATGCTGTACTTTACATCCCATGATTCTTTTGTAACTACCCATTTGTACATCTTAAGGCCTTCACCTCACTCTGTAAGCCTTGTTGTTCATGGGTCCAAGCTGACAGCTCCTGGGTAGGATGACGCTGTGGAAACAAACTTAGTGTTGACAACACAGCCATCAGCTGGCGCTCAAGGCCAAGCATGGCATGATCTCCTTAAGGTAGGTGCCCCTCCTCTGGCTCCCAAGCGTCATTATCAATCCATATCTCCACTGTTTTAAGATGCCCACCTCATCCTCCTTACTAGACTTCAGTGTCCTTCAGGGTAGGAGTTTTGTCCCATTTCTCACAATTCAATGGTGTCTAGCATCCTACCTAACACATGGGAGGTGTTCTATTCATATTAGCCGAATAACTGCATGAATGCAATTTTTCAAAGCATTTTCAAAAGGCGAGTTTAAGTTTGCAAAGGAAAGCACGCGCGCGCGCGCGCGCACACACACACACACACACACACACACACACACTCGACTCGACTTATTTTGAAATGCTTTGGAATTGGGAGCCAATGAAAGGTCTCCTAATGGACTCTTCATCTGCAGACCACATTTGAGAACACATTACTGTAGCCAGATTCTGGCCATTAAGTATTAAGTAAATGTCAGCTGGACATTAAGATGTTAAAAGTCACCATTTGGACATTTGAAAAGGTAAGGGCTAAGGATAGAATCTGCCTGCCTGAGTTCTTCCATTCTGCCAGAAATAGCCTTTTTATATTCCTCCCAAGATTCTTGCCAGTCTCAGGAGGGACTCTGAAATAGCTATTATTTATCTTTCAATTATTTTACATTTTCAGCTATTTGTGTATCCTTTAAAATACGACCATCTGTCTCTTATCTGCGGTAGGAGCTAAAAACTACAGCAACCACGAAAATGCTGTCTCCCAAGAG
Source organism: Hipposideros armiger (assembly GCF_001890085.2). Classification (NCBI taxonomy): domain Eukaryota; kingdom Metazoa; phylum Chordata; class Mammalia; order Chiroptera; family Hipposideridae; genus Hipposideros; species Hipposideros armiger. The sequence continues at coordinate 1,499,543 of NW_017731805.1, read as the reverse complement.
AAGATAACTTTCTTACTCAGCCAGAAAAAAGTACTGGCACCCTGGGACAGGCTTTCAAGCTGCAATTCACACCCAATTTCTTACTTTTGTCTGAAACTGCTTGAGACGCCCAAGGATATGCTTCGTTCCCTGGTTACAAAATTCAGATACACACCCATGGTTGGAAGCAAAGTCACAAACTCCAGCAAGATTTTACATTTCCTCTTACACAAGAGTGTGACTAAGTGAACAAATGGATAGGACCACATACTACTAGTGTGGCAAGAAAATGAAGCCCCAGATATGTGCGGACAGAGCAGAGAGTCAGATACCCCAGGTGAGGTATTTGCCCACTGTGTGACCTTGGCAAGTTTCTTAAACTCTCCATGCCCCAGATTCTTCGAATACAAACTGGGGGTAACAATATGCTTGCCTTGTGGTCCTGTGGGGAGGATGAAATGCGTTACATGAACACCGCTTGGCGCGACACCTGGCATAGCATATATAGTAATATCCATTATTATCGATTAGGGCAGGACTTTTAATTTAATTATTCCCTGCCGAATGCCTAGCACCAAAAACAAGTCCAGGTACATGGCAGGCACTCAGTAAATATTTGTTAAATAAATGGTTGAACAACTAGGATACATTGAGATCTGTTTTCTAAGGAGTATGTGATTAAGGAGCATTATGAGATATTGACGTCTCTCCCACCCTCAGTCCCTCAACCACATGAAACAGTAGCGAATGCTAAACCCAAAGAACTTGAGTTTACATCCACTAAATGCTAATTTCCAGATAAATTTAGTTCTGAAAAGTAGTGATCTTAATAGGTAACTAGGATTAGCTGTTCTAGGACGGGGTCAGCAAACTACGGCTCATGAGCCACATGCGGCTCTTTGGGTACGTACATGTGGCTCTGAAGTAAAATTGAAAATAAAAATAAAACTCTCATAGTTTCATTTATAAAATTTTTAAAGGATATTATTCACATAATGGTGATTTCATTTGTTTTATGGCTCTTGAATAATTTTTAAATTGTTGTGAGGAACAGGATTGGCTCTCCTGTCTCAAAAGTTTGCCGACCCCTGGACTAGGAGATTAGCCTCACATCCATTTCCTGTTTCTTCTTACAATCTGTTTCTTTCTATCTTTTGCAATTGGTGTTTTTAGTATTGACTCGGATGTTTAGGGAGTCAGAGTTACCTTTTTTGGCCTGGAAGTAGAAGGTGACCATTTTATCAACATGTAAAAGTCATTAAAATTTCACATTCGTGGACAGCATGGAATCCGAGTACATTTAAAGAATGTCTATAAATGAAATAGGTCTCTAAACCAGATACAAAGAAATGGTGAAATGCCTTAAAGTTACTTCAAATACCCAAAGAAGTGGATTCCATAAGGCTCGGCATGGCTGTGGGATAAGTACATTTTTGGGTCAAATTCTTTGTCTAAGATTTGGCAGAACTTGGCGGTAGATATACTCATTCCTACAGGAGGCAAGGCCGAAATGTTTCTCCATCAGGAACTGAGGTACTAGGCCGCATATTGTTTCTGGATCTTCAGATACGCTCCTTTGCCTGACTGGTTTTGATAAAAACAAAAACTATAAAACCTGTTTCACAAGGTATGCTGAAGAACTAATTTAATTCTGGATGGGAGTTAGAGAATGCTGTCTGAAATGTTCCATACAAAAACATTATTATTAATATCCTTAATTAAAACAAAAACAACTGCAGCACACGGATTCAGCCAAATTAGTAAAATTACATATTAGGTAACTGGGTTGCTAGGCAATATTACATCCTCATTTTACTTAATTGCTGTAATTAGCATCTCCCAACTGATGACACAATGTAAGCTACAAAAAAAAAAAAAAAGAGAAAGAAAAAGTAACTAGTCAGATCCCTTAAACCGTCTGGTGCTCTTGAATACTCTCATCCAATGGCCATCCCTAACAGACTCTAGGAAAGAAGTGAGGTGACAGAATCACTAATAAGGACCCCTCAGGTAGGAGGGGCCGCCCAGGTACCAAACCACCTCAGCCAAAAATAGCTGGACAATTGCCCCATTTCCATCTTCTAAGCATCTTTCATTTGGAAATGGTGGTCAAAGAGTTAGGCAAGGTCCCATCTCTAGGAAAGCTGATATTACTGATGGGAATTGATACAAGCAAAGGCCCACTTAATATAGGAGAATAAGCAGCAAAAGAGGTGGGAGCCAATTTTTGACTATTTAATGGTATTATCTGGGTGGATTTTCAAAGACAAATGATTGTCCTCCATACATTCTCCGTGGCCTCATGACCTTTCACAGCCAGCTTCCAGCAGTAATATGGAGGAAGGAAAGTAGATGCTTACTCGGTGAAAGGTTGCATTGATACACTATCATTCAGTCTCCACAATGACTCTTCGAAAAGTGGTATTGTGGGTTCCACTTTACAAACAATGAATCCGTGGTTCTGTGTGATTAAGCAGCCGCCCTGGATCACACAGGGAGTGTCTAGAATTTGAACCCAGGTCCATATGACTACAAAGTCTATACTCTTTCCATCATACCAGGAAAAGGGGCCAAACTCCAGCTTGTCAACTACAGGTAGGAAGAAAACAGAAGTGAGAGAGTATAATGAAGATGTCTCGTCATCCATGGCTTTAAATTATCCATGCACGTTTCTTCTCCAAGATAAACAAGACGTATGATCTGACGGCTATTTTCACATCATGATAGTCCAACGTCTTGGGAAATTTTTCCTTTGAAGGTAATAGTCTTAGTGCTATTTAGCAGTCTCAGAACTCTAATTTTTAAATATGTTCTTTGAATTTTCTGATTATCTCACCTATTCCCTATCCCATCTATGCTTTAATTAGTTCGACATATATCACAATGTGTATAGAATGTGTATTATAATAAGACCTTCAAGAGCATCTCCATGTAAGACAATGACAACTAAAATTCATTCTATTTTACTGGGAAAAATGAAACAATGAGTGAATAACCTGAACAATTAGCTCTTATAACACTTGGTTTATTTATTTTTTATTCCACTACCATCAATACAATATCTGCCCCTAATAGGAGACTTTTTAGAGTTCCTTAAACTGAACTGAATGGAAACAATCATTAGGCTACCTACCTGCAGTGTTGTTTCAAGTAGCATTCAGAGCTAGCTTTGTGGTGTGAGTTGAGGGGTTCCAGCCCCCCAATTTTCATCTCACACCTCCCTTTCCCTACAAACAAACCAACAACTCTTCGTTAACCCAGTTCTTACATCTCACTGACTTTGATTTAAGATACCGTGAGTCCCTGATAAATACAATATTACATGGAGGACCAAGCGTGTCCAATTGTCAGTCATTAATATATTAATTTTAATTATTTTCTCCAATCTTAATAATTGCTAAAATTTATCAATCACTTATTATGTCTCCATCACATGCCAAGCATTTACATACACTGTCTCAATTGGTCCTTTCAATAACTGTATGAAGCAAAAGATACGATTGCCCCCTTCCTACAGATGAGGAGACTTGAATTCAGTGATTAATGTTTTGTCCAAGGTTACATTGTAAGTAGAGGTCTCAGGATTCAATGTCCGCTTTGTCTGATTCCAAAGTCTATGGATCTGCTCACTCTGCTGATCTCTCACCCACCAACTCTGAGGAGCTCCCAAAATGGCAGGAGGAAGGGCACGAGGCTGGCGGTTAGTGTGATCAAATGGGACAAATGGAATGGACGGGCATGTAGGGAAGCCCCACACTTTACAGTTTGACAGCGTGCAGCTCCTAGGACGTGTAGATTTTTGCACTGTGCATGGAAAATGCCTACATTCCCTGAGAGTGAGAAGGCCTCCCTGGCTTAGTGGGAAAACCACAGGCTGATTGTAATAGGATGTCTGACAAATGCAATTGGCCAAACGTTCCCTGTGGAAAGCATTCCTAAAATTACTGAGGCTGGCCCGAGGCAGCAACTACTTTTAGCACTTAGAAACAGGTTAGTTCCTTAGGCACCAACAATTATGCTACTTGTTTAGTAGAAATGCTCAGAGTCTTTGGCTCCCAAGTATCACAGGAGACAGGTTCATCAGTTCCTCTTTTTCGGCTACCCCAAACCCTTCCCTCGGGCCCACAGGTCAGAGAACTGGGCTCAGACCAACGTCGCTCTTTTTATAAGCTCTGTGCTTCCAGACCTTTCGCCAACAAACTGGGAGTGCAGAATTTCTGCGTTAAACCTCCTCTGAAATTCCAGAAATATTGCGACCTTATTCCTCCTTTTCTGTAGGCCCATCTCACTCGCCAATTATGACGACAGTGACAAAAAAACCAACACACTTACTCCATATAGGCAAGAGCACCTTTTTTTTTTTTCATCACATTCAGCAACATCAAATAAGCATTGGCTAAGCAAAAAAATGTGTTCCCAAAGACTCATAAAAAGCTGAGGGATGAGAATCGCTGAAATGACAACGTTTGTTGTGAACTTCCCGCATGCACTGCTATAAATTGCACCACTGACGCACACAGGCACCATCGAAGCTTGTCAGTGGGAGAGGTGAGTCCTTGTAAATGTCTCTGCATGGCGGTCAACACCAAGAACGCGTGAGCATTCCTGGGGTGACTGCTATGAAACACAATCAAATTTTTATCTTCCGGAAAAATATAAATTAGATGTGCCTGGGTGTAAGGAAAATAAAAAACCTAAACAAATCAACTATGAACTGTGTCTGAGGGAATAACTTGATTTTGGAAGAAGACTGTTTCTTACTGGCTCAAGTCCCAGCCCATTCTTGTGCAACACAAAAGGCTGTCTGACATTCTGCACAGGGCTTCCCAGCAGGGCTAAGGGGACTGACAGTTTCTCAGTCCTGCTATGTGCCAGGCATTATGCTAGATAAGCCTGTATTTAGGTCATTGCAATGAACTGAATTCTACCCCACCCCCACCCCATCCATTCATATGTTGAAGCCCCAATACTTTATGTGACTATATTTAGAGATTGGACCAATAAGACCCCATTAAGTTTGAATGAGGTCATGAGGGTACGGCCCTGCTCTGATAGGGTTAGTGTCCTTGTAAGAGTTCCAGTTCTCTCTCTCCCCCATGTGTACAAAGAAGTCATGTGAGCACTCAGCAAGATGGCAGCCATCTACAAACCAAGAAGAGAACCCTCACCAGACACCAACTGTGCTGGCACCTGGCCTTGGACTTCACCCTCCAGAATCATGAGAAAATAATTACCTGTTGCTTAAGCCACCCAGTCTAAGGTATTTTGTTGTGGCAGCCTGGGCTGACTAATCTAGTCATCATTATTTAATTTTCATAATCACTTTGCAGTAGACATTACAATTAAGTTGTCAGGAGAGCTAAGGAAAGGTTTATATGATGCACCTAGCAAATTCAAATAGCCACTGAAGCGCCAGGGAATAATAAGAACATGCTCTTGGGAGGCTGCAGAGAACAGTGGTGAAGGTGGACTCAGAATCAGAACCTTAGGTCTTTCTTGCTAGCTGAATGTGGGAAAGCTACTTCACTTCTTAGTTCCTCAGTTTACTTGTCTATGAAATGGGAATAAACCCTAAACTTCATAGGGTTGTAAGGGTTAAATATAGGCACCCTGAGGGCTACATTTGTCCAATGCTTGTTAAAAGCACGTATTCCTGACCCCCAACCTGGCCTGGTGAGCTTGAATCTCCAGGCAGTGTCCTCAAAACAGAAATCTTTAATAAATAGCCAGATGAGTCTTAAATTAGACAAGTTTTTGCACACTAATAAAATCCATGTAAAGCCCTTGGTCTTGACCTAGTCTCCCTTTACAAAGGTCAGACACTGGCTGGTCTATCATAATTCCTCACTTAACATTGTCCATAGGTTCTTGGAAACTGTAACTTTAAGTGAAGTGATGTGTAATGAAAACTAGTTTTACCATAGGCTAATTGATGTGCAGAAATATGCTGTAGGAGCTAAATTCTTGTTTATATCAGTTAGCCTATGGCGAAGTTGGTTAAAGTCATAGTTTCCAACGATCTATAGACTCTGTTAGGTGAGGACTTGCTCTATTTGCAAATGGTGTTATAATGGCCTTCTTGATAATGTCACCCAGGATGGCTAATTAGTAGACACCCTATATTAAACTTTTAGAAGACATGACTCTATATCCATAAGTAAAAATTAAGCTGCACATTTAAGATTTATTTACATTATTATTTATAAATTATACCCCAATAAAATATTTCAAAAATAAATTTTAAAGACAGAACACTCACACCCTCCTTTTTTTTCCCCCCCTACTGTTTCATATAGATTGTTCTTTTACTTGGCATCAAATCAGGAGCACTTTCAACAAGTAAATTTTATTTATCCTTGGGATTTTGTCTTCGATCATGGTTTTTTAAAAGAAGCTTATCAAAAATATAGCTAACATACAATATTATATTAGCTTCAGGTGTACACCATAGATATTCAACATTTATATGCTTAAAGAAGTGATCACCATAAGTCCAGCAACCATCTGACATTGTACCCCATGCTATCACAATATTATTGACTATATTCCCTATGCTGTATGTTACATCCCCATGACTTATTTGTTTTATACTTGAAAATTTGGACCTCTTATTCTGCTCTTCTAAAGTTTTTCAATTACAGTTGACATTCAGTGTTAATTTATATTAATTTCAGGTGCACAGCATAGTGGTTGGACATTTATATAATTTAAGAAGTAATTCCCCTGACTAGTCTAGTGCCCCCTGGCACCATACATAGTTATTACCATATTATTGACTATATTCCTTGTGCTTTACTTTACACCCCCATGACTATTTTGTAACTACCAATTTGTACTTTTTAATTCTTTCATGTTTTTTACCCTGTCACCTAACACCCCTCCCATCTATCACCCTGTTAAATCTAGTACCCGTCTGACATCATACATAGTTATTGCAATATTATTGACTATATTACTTATTCTATACTCTACATCCCCCCATGACTACCTTCTAACAACCAATTTGTACTTCTTAATCCCTTCACTTTTTCACCCTGTCCCCCAACTCCCTCCCATCTGTCAACCATCAAAATGTTCTCTGTATCTATGAGTTTGTTTCTGTTTTGCTTGTTTAATTTGTTCTTTAGTTTCCACATAAGCGAAATCACATTGCATCTGTCTTTCTTTGTCTGAGATACTCCACTCCACACAATACCCTCCAGGTCCATCCATGCCACCACAGATGGCAAGAACCCATTCCCTTCCATAGCCAAGCAATATTCCAGTGTATATATGTACCACCTCCTCTTTATCCATTCACTTATTGACAGACATCCAGGTGGCCTTCACATCTTGGCCATTGTAAATAATGCTGTAATGAACATATGGATGCATTTGTCCCCTTGAAGTAGTGTTTTGGGTTTCTTCGGATAAATACTCAGAAGCAGGATTACTGGGTCCTTGTTTGCCTCTTGTTATAGCCTTTGTTTTAAAGTCTATTTTGTCTGGTATAAGTATTGCTACTAAAGCTTCTTTGTTGTTGTGTTGTTTGTTTCCATTTTCATGAAATATCTTTTTTCCATCCCTTTACTTTCAGTCTGTGTGTGTCTTTCAATCTGAAGTGAACTCTTATAGGCATCATATGTAAGGGTCTTGTTTTCATATCCATTCAGCCCTCCTGTGTCTTTTGACTGGAGCACTTAATACATTGAATGTAATTATTGATAGATTTGTAGCTATTTCCATTTTAGTATTCATATTTTTAATCTTTTTTTTTTTTCCTCTTCTTAAAGAAGTCCCTCTCACATTCCTTGTGATACTGGTTTGGTGGTGATGAACTCCTCTAGCTTTTTATTGTCTGGGAAGCTCTTTGTCTGTCCTTCAATTTTAAATGATAGCCTTACTGGGTAGAGTAATCTTGGTTGTAGATCCTTGCTTTTCATCACTTTGAATATTTCTTGCCAATCCCTTCTAGCCTGCAAAGCTTCTGTTAAGAAATCAACAGAAAATCTTATGGGAGCTCCCTTATAAGCTACTAGTTGCCTTTCTCTTACTGCTTTTAGGATTCTCTCTTTAACCTTTGGTATTTTAATTATGAAGTGTCTTGGTGTGGGCCTCTTTGGGTTCATCTTTTTTGGGACTCTTTGTGCTTCCTGGGCTTGTATGTGTATTTCTTTCACTTGGTTAGAGAAGTTTTACATCATTATTTCTTCAAATAGGTTCTCAACCCTTGCTTTCTCTCTTCTCCTTCTGGTACCTGTATGATGTGAATGTTGCTACACTTGATGTTGTCCCAGAGATCTTTTAAACTATCCTCATTTTATAAAATCTTTTTTTTCTTTTTGCTCTTCTAATTGGGTGTTTTCTGCTACCTTGTCTTCCATATCCCTGATTCGATCCCCTGCTTCATCTAGTCTGCTGATGATTCCTTCTGGTGCTTTCTTCATTTCAGTTATTGTATTCTTCACTCCTGACTGGTCCTTTTTATGGATTCTATGTTCTTTTTTATATTTTCTATCTTGTTGTTGAAGTTCTCATTAAGTTCCTCAAGCATCCTTATAATCATTGTTTTGAACTCTGTATCTGGTAGGTTGCTTGCCTCCATTTCGCCTCATTCTTTTTCTGGAGTTTTCTCCTGTTCTTTCATTTGGGATATATTTCTTTGTCTCCTCATTTTGACCACCTCTCTGTGTTTATTTCTATGTATTAAGTAGAGCTGCTATGTCTCCCAGTCTTGTCTGGATTGCCTTATGTAGTAGGTGTCCTGTGGGGCCCAGTGGCACAGTTTCCCTGGTCATCTGTGGTAGGTGCTCTAGGAGTGTCCCTTTTGTGGGTTGTGTGTGCCCTCCTATTATAGTTGAGGCTTGATTCTTATTGACACATTAGTGGGTGGATTTGATCCGTCAGGCTGATTGGCTGTAAGGTTTGGCCATGTCCACAGCTTATGGGCTACTATGTAGGGAGCTTACCCCAATGAGCTGGATTTGCCCCAGTGGGCTCTGAAGCCTGTTGAGACCTCTATTTTGGCATGCCACTTGTGCGGCTAATTGGGTGATGCTCTGCTGTGGTGTGGAGTCAAATTCCAAGTATGTTGGTCTGGGTCCTCTTGGGAGGGACCCCAGTACAAGCTCAAGTCAATCACTGCCTGTGACCAGGCAGGGACTATCTGGTAGGAGGTACAAAGCAACATGCAGTTGTTTGCTCCCTGTGCTAAACCTAGAGGCATGTTAGAGAGGCCATGGTTCATAGAGGGCTATGAACCATGGAGGGCTGCCACCAGCTCTGGGCCTGAGGTAGCTCCACAAAAGCCAGAACACACCAAGACCTGCTGTCATCTTCCTGCTCCCTTAAAATTCAGCCACTGATAAAGCCTCGTGTGGTATTCAAGTTGGGTGAGGCAGGGTCGCAGGGCTTCACCAGAGTGGGAAGCGTTGTGTTTACCAGATAAATGTAGATTCTATTGTGGTGCCAGCATTGAGCTTGGAGTTACTCAGCAAAAGTCTCAGAGTACACTGAGGTCAGTTGCCACCCTCCTGGGGCCTATGGACCCCAATAGTTTTCCAAGAAAAGAGTGCAATGCTGGTGGGGCTGGCTGGTCACCGAGAAAGTGCCTCCAGTGTTGGTGGAGTTGGGTAGGGCAAGGTCCCAGGGAGTCAGCAAGGTGGAGCAGCAGAGCTCATCAGACCAGTTCAGAGTCAGATTTGCTCATGTCGGGGAAGGCTCAACACAGCAAAGACGGTGCCTGTCTGCCAGCTGCAGAGGAAGAGGAGTCTACACTGGGAAAATGGTGGCTGCCCGTTCAGTCCTTGTTCTGGAGCCACACAACTCAGTCTCTGCTCATATGTCTCGGGTGCCCCCTGAGTCACTGCCCTCCACCGTAGCCCAGGGTGAGTATCTGCAAGGGAGTGAGGCTGTGTGCAGGCAATTTAAGAGGATGTCTGGGTTTCCCACAGCCTTCTGTCCCACCCAAATAGCCATAATCCCCACTGTTTTTCACAGCCATATGTTGTGGGGCTCCTTTTCCACCACCAGGACTCTGGGCTGGGAAGCCTGGTGGGGGGCTGGGGTCCCTGGCTCCTCCTGGGGGAACCTCTGCAGCTGAGATATCCCTCTCAATTCTCAACTTCCCCACGCAGGTGTGGGGCCAGTTGTTTCGCATCTCTGCCCCTCCTACCAGTCTTGACATGGCCTCTTCTTTATATTCTTATAGGACTTCTGTTCAGATAGACTTCACATAGTTCTCCAGGTTGATTGTTCCATAATTTAGCTGGAATTTTAATGTTTGCATGGAAGGAGGCAGGTCCAGTGTTCATGTACTTCACCATCTTGGATCCAGAACTCCCCTTCTTTAGAAAAATCTGCTGCAAGACAAATAATGCTACGAGACAGGCTATGTGCCCAAATGCTCACATATAAAGGACACAGTGGCACATACAACTGTACAGGACACAGGGGAGTAAAGGCAGGAGTCACTTGATGAACTTAAATATTTGGTTAGGGAAGCAGCCAATGGAAGTACCAAAGTACCCTCTATACTGGAAGTATTCAGAGTTTTCCTTTGGTTTCTACCAGTTCCGGCAGAAACGAACAGCGTCAGTCCAGCCTCCCACCTCAGAATGCTGGCTTTACCTGCAAGGATAGAATAGTTTTCAATCTTCAGCTGGGGTGAACGCTGATGCATAGCAACTCATTCACAAGCCCAGCCTGGAGCTACAAAAAGGTATATCTCCCCAGTGTGATTACCCAGGAAAGGGAGCATAAGAAAGGGAGGGGTCTTTTCCCTTCTTGTTTGCTTCCCAGAAGTCTTTTTTTAGGTACATCCTCAGAGTCATGGAGAGAAGATGACCATGACCAATGTATGCAAACTAGGGTTCACTGATGCACAAGCCAAAAGGTTAGTTAAAACAATTTTTCTCCCCTAAATATATCTCCCCTGGGCTTTGGTGATGAAAGCATTCCCCAAGTGTACTTAATAGATGGGGATTCTGAAAGAGGGAGGTGGAGCCATCAGTCTGGGGTTAAGTACTGTTCTGGTGGGAAAAAAAATGGGGTGGAAACTCCAGCTCTTGCCTTTCTAGTCTTCTGCACTGGAGTAGGCAGCAAATTACCTACTAGCTCAAGAGGATGAAGTCAGAATGAATAGCCAGTGTCACTCTCACATCTTGGACAGGCTGCCTCATAGGCTACCAGCTGGAGATTAGGGTCATGGCGATGGGCCAAATTTTGTCATTGCTGATAGGGCTACTATACACATATCATAACATATTTTTATTTTACAGTTCAGTGGTCAGGCAGGGTCATTTGGGAAAGGGCAGTGAGTTGGGAAGTCAAGTGTCACCTCTGTATCTCCTTTATGTTTAGGTGATAGACACCAATTTTTTTGATGCTACATTTTTTGTTGTGAATGAGCATAGTGTGCACTGAAGGAGTTTCCATTTTTTATTTCCATATTGGATGTAGGCTTATGGTTTCAGGCCATTCATGTGCTTTTCTCACAAGCCAAACCTGGCATCCCTGTGGCTTGTGAGCCTATAACAGATACAGTCCGTTCCTCCACCCCCACCCCACCCCACCCCACCCCAAATCTCCTCACATGGCATTTACTATGTCTGCACACTCATTCTCCCTTCTGCGGCTATGCTCTTAAAGGTTCACATCCACACGGCTTTCTTCAAGACTGCCCTGAGCTGCAGGAGTCCTGCTTGTATAGACAGCCTGACGAACCTGCAAGAGGACATCCCACCAGGCAACCTGAGCTTTGGACGGACCGCTGTGAGACCGTGCAAGTCCAGTCATTTGCCTGAATCGGGACAAATTCTGCGGTAATCATTTATGCTGTAGGGCAGTGCTGTCTAATAGAGCTTTCCGTGATGTTGGAAACGTTCTGGATCTGTGCTGTCTAACATGGTGGCCACCAGCCACGAGTGCTGAGGACTTGAAATATGGCTACCGCGACAGAGGAACTGAATTTTTAAAATCCTGAATGAAGGAGCGGGCACATGCACAAATGAGAAAGCAGCCTCCGTTAGTCGGAATGCTCAGAAGCTGTGAGGAGGAAGCTATGTCTTAGGGTACGTTTTGTTTTCAAGTTACCTGAGAGGTACCAAGAAACTCTACCTTACTTAAACTTTTGTTCCTGAAAATCATTCCAAGAGGCATGAATCCAGTTTCTCTTCTTAGTGAATGCAGCGAGTGTGGTCTTTCTTTGGTTTCAGTCGTGGGGATGTCTCAGTGCCCATGGGTGCGGATTGTAATGTAAACTATAGAAAGGGATGGAGATTGGGCTGACTTTGAATGGACCCCAAGATATAGCCTGAGTCTCCAGATGAACATTTTAGGATGTTTGGGTTCTGATTATTAAGCTTGTATTGCAAACATCAAAAATACTTTAATAGCTATCCTGCTAAAGATTTTGAGGCTTAGGAGACTCAAAAAAATCAAATTACTCTTTTCTATGACTTTATTGATTTTATTAATGTCTAAGTGATCTAGGCCTGGTTCCTAGCCCCTGAAGGATTCCTCTGTTCACTTCTGGGGCCCATAGTTGCCATCTGCAGGCCGCCCTTGCTGGTCTCCATAGTCAACCATGAGTGGAAGTAACAGGAATTTTAAGGAGTTTCAGCTCCACTCACTACCATCATTTCAATTTTGTGTTACCTCTTGCTCTGTCACTGGGTCTTATTCTCTGCCCTACGCCTTAGCCTTGACTGTGGCCTGTTTGGCACCTCAGCCCCTCCAGAACAGAATTTGTCTTGTTTCTAGCTTTTGCTCAGGACAGATGCCCCCAAACCTCAGTCCACTATGCTCTGTCTGCTGGACCAAATTCCTTCCAGAGTTTGTCTGACATTGTTCAGTGACTCATTCAACAGATGCTTAAGGGCCCAATATTGTCAGGCACTATGGCAGGGAGGCCACCGGCATTATGTTAGCATGCCTAGCTTCTAGGTAAAGAAACAGAGATGTAGGAGTAATGAAAATTGTGCCCAATATCATACCGCACACACAGAAATAGCTGGCGATAGAAGCCAGGTCTGGGAGTTGTCGGCTACTTGAAGGCAAGACTTGGGTTTGATGTGCTTTTGTGTTCAGGAGATAGGCCTTCAAAGAAGGGGGTGAGCATATGATGCATTAAGATAATAAGTCACATGAACAATAAATGTGCATTGAAGGTCCTAAGAAACAGACCGACCCTGGCACCCCCACTTCCATAGGAAGCATCACACAACTGAGGAAGAACCTATTATGGGGTCTCTCATGCTGAACAAGCTTTCAAAAGCCCAGTGGGACATTCCCAAATGACATTCTTGGTGCCACCAAGTGAAGACCCTTGATTGATCATTCTTTCCACCTGAACTCAAGATTGTAAATACATGTGCATAGTTCATCTCAAAGGAGATAGGATGGAGTCCCAGGAAGGTGACTGGGCTGGGACCATCTCACAGATGTCACTGTTCCTTCATGTTGGATAAGCAGTTTGTTCTTTGTTTCTGTGTTGCCCTGTGCTTGGCCCTCATTGATAGTTAATCTACCTGGCAAAAAACAGGTGGCTCTATTCTGGAGGAACTCCCAGCTCCTGTTGCAACAGTAAGCAGTAATATAAGGTGTTGAAATAACTGTAATTGATTCAAATAGTTTCAGACTGCAAAGACGTCATCCCCAACCACAAAGCCATGGCTACCTGGTGGCAAGCAGAGGGTATGTGTGAACTGGGCTGAACCAGGCGTCCTTCCTCCGGGGCATGCTGTCATACATTAAAAGGTCCTTCTCAGTCAGTACAACCAGAGCTGGCTTCCACTGTTTCTCGCCCTCCCCGGGCACCTGAAACAGAAAGCAGAGATCTGGTAAACAACAGTCTGAGAAAAGAGTGATGGGGAAGGAGAAGCTGGCATCCCCCCAGTCAGAAGACGCAACAATAAGAGCACCTTTTTGGTTCAGGTTGTGGAATGAAAATGAGAAGACACCATTCATGGTGACATGATTCTTGGTCCTTGAACATATCTTTCCTCAAGGCCCTGGTGTATGTACAGTCAGTGTAGCCAAGAAGTGGCCCGGCTGCCAAGAAGCTGTCACTGCTTCTCACCTGCCCATCAGCACTGAGGTCTCTATTTCATAGTGGGACATAGATGCTTGGGGCACCAAGGGCTCCCCGCCGGTTCTCTGGTAGAAGGTGTTGTTTCTCTTATGAAATGGTAAGGGTCGAAAGCTTTGGAATAAATATCCAAAGCGTCTGCAAAGGCACTGTGCAGGCGAATGTCTGTCTGAACAAGTATGAGACACCCCAGCGTCTTTCCCTAATCTTTCACTCTTAGACTGTTTTTGTGATTCAGGCGCCATCTTGAAATTCTCTTGTTCTAGTGAATGTTGAGTTCTATTCATCACAGATAATTCTTTTTTTTATTAGGTTTTTTTTTTTAGTTTTTTAATTAGTTTTAATTAGTTTATTAGGTGTACAAAACAATGTAATAGTTAGACATTTCACCCTTCACAAAGTGATAACCCCTCTCCCCCAATCTATTGCCCCTCTGACATTGTATATATCTATTACAATTCCACTGACTCTATAACTCAAGGGCTAACATGACCTGACAGGGATATGAGAGGATTCAGACATCACTTGGATGACTGGACCAGATAGACAATTCTTGATGTCCCTTCCAATCCTGGGAGCCTGTGTTAGCTCAGATCTTATCTCATGAGCCTTCCACCTCTGCCCAGTGTTGATTCCCCATACTCCCGAAGTGTTCTTCCATCTATGAAAATGCCCTTTATCCAACTTGAACTCTGGCATAAATTTTGATGCTCAGTTTGGAAAAACTCAATGTTCTTAGCTTGCTACTCAAAGCATGGATCACATCATCCATATCATCACTGTGACCTGGGAGCTTGCTAGAAATGTAGACTCTAGGGTCCATCTCAGACCTATTGAATCACAATTTACATTTTAACTAGATCTTCAGGTGATTCATGTGCTCATTAAAGATGAAGAAGCACTGCTCTAGATGAGGTTAAGATTGTCTTTGACACTGGCAATTAATTGAGTGCAAACCACTGTCCAAAATCTATATTCAGAATTAAAGTAAACTAGCCAGTAAGCTAAAGACATGATAAAGCTAATTTCTTCCCTTTCTATTCTCATTGTTATCTTAAGTGCCACAGTGAAATCTGTATTAAGGTGGAAGCAAGTGTGTGTGGCTTTAAATGAATGATCCAAGTCGAGAAGACGGTATAAGTTTAAACTCTGTCGGTTTTATAGGCTGCCTGAGTCTGATCCCTGCTCCATCATTTGTTGCCTATGTGACTTTGGGCAAGTTATGTTTTGTGCTTCTGTTTCCTCGCTGATAAAGATAACATCATATACAACAGTGGTTAAGAGTGCTGACTCTGGAGCTAGAATGCCTGAACAAAAATCATAGCTCCATGATTTGTTAGCTGTGGGATCTGGGGCAAGTCAGCTAATCTCTTTGTATCTCAGTTTCTGTGTCTGTAAAATGGGGAAATAACAGTACTTATATATCAGAGGGCTGTTGTGATGATTGAGTTAAAATGCCTGAAATGCTTTGCATGGTGCAGAATAAGCACCATGTAGAGCCTAAATAGTATGTACCTCTTAA
>NW_017731805.1:1474100-1476894 GCF_001890085.2 Hipposideros armiger | reverse complement strand
TAAGAAAGTGGTTAGGACCCACTACGTTTTCAGTTTTTTAGGTGTCTTTTGCGGACATGGAGTCGATTTTTGAAAGTTATTTACTGAGTATGGAGAAGGTCAGATGCTAATGTGCTCTAACAGAGGCCCTGGATGGCTCTATTAAAAGTGATGCATTGGTCCCCAGGATTTCATAATAAAGCCAACCTCAGGGCAGATCACACACATCCAAGAAGATAGCTGCACAGCCAGGGTTTCAAATCCTCTCTCGTCATATGGCATCACAGAAAGGGGGCGGAAGGCATGACAAGGTCAAGTCCCCATCACGACGTATTGCATTTTGAGCACATGGCCCTGGCCTTTCAACTGTTTTTGCCTCATTTGCTTCCTGCTAATGAGGCAGCTCTTCCAAATGACAACATTCTAAGACACATTCCGGGCAGGGATTCCGAGGTCTCCTCTTGCTTTAAAAAGCTTGCTGGATTCCACTTGGGTTACTCTGTTTTACTGCGAGTTCAGGCTAAACACAGTCAGGTTGGGCTAATAAATTGGAAGAACCAGACCCATCCACGGGAGCCTATGCCTCGTTAAGCGGGGCATGATTTCCCAGCCTATGCCCTTCTCTGTTGAAAAGCAGAATGACAGCCTTGCTGGAGCAGCCTACCCCTCACCACAGGGAGGAGGAGGACCACCCCACACCCCTCTGCCTGCCCTTTAGTCCACCTCAATCTAGCAATGCCACCTCCAAGGAAAGAGGTGCTATTACTTTAATTGTCCAGATCCAGGAACTGTCAATGGGCCTCTTTTAATAGCAGGCATTGTCCTGTTTGCAAAGGTGGGTGTCTGGTCACTGCCCAAATCCTTATCTGCATGAGGAGAATGTATGTGCCAGACCGAACCTTGGGGGCAGAATGGTCATTTTTGGTCCACCTGATTGACTGCCTTCCATACCCAAGCGTCCTAGCTTGAAGTGAGGCCACAGAAGGCACNCCCTACCACCCACAGCTCTGAGTGGGGTTCCTAGAACCACTGGAATACAATTTGCAAACTGCTGACCTCAGCTCCTCTAAAATACCTAGAATCTGCAGATTGCATTCAAAGAGACAGTTTAGTCAGAACCTTTCAGTATTTTATTTTTTTTTGTATTTCCAGTCACAAGAATGACATTGCTGCCTCTTAGGCAGCGTTGCAAGGATTAAATGAATTAGTACATAGAGAGGGCTTAGAAAAGTGCCTTGCACTCAGTAAGCAAGCAAGCCTTAAAAAACGTCAGCTATTCTTATTACTGCATTAGAGTAAGAATAAGTGAATATCAAATTAAAGAGCTGGGCAAGAATTATTTGCCCCTGTGGGTCTAATGTCCTCATCTGCCAAAGGGAAGATGTAAGACTAAATTATTGCTAACAGCATCTCCAACTTCAAAATCAATCATCATTTTTAGGTTAAAATTCCCTGCTACTAGGCTGGGACTCCTTTAAATCTCTTTGTTCAGTGGATTCTGTTCATAGGACAAAAAAACAATGTGTGGGTCTGTTTTCCTCCCCTCATGTCAACTCTCTTCCCACCATACTTATTTCTACCTTCTACTTGAATACAGGCGGCAGTGAGAGCTCATAGTCTTTGGAGCCAAACAGCAATGTCTCTAAATTCGAATGTCTTCAAAAGAATTGGCTTTGCGGGCCAGCCTAGTGGCGCATTGGTTAAGAGCTGGCTTGGGACGCCAGAGGGCCCCGGTTTGGATCCCATGTATGAGGGCCAGTGACACTGCTCTCCACAGCTGAGATGCTGAACAACAGCTCAACCTGGAGCTGGGCTGCTGTGAGTCGCTGGCGACGGTGTAGGCTGCGGCCCCTGTGGCAGTGGGTTGCCATGGGCTACCATATGTGGCCAGCAGCCAGCATGAGTGGCCAGCAGCCGTAGTGAGCGGCCGTCCAGAAGCCGGCGGCTGATCTGCCTCGCCAGAGAAGAGCGCAATGATGGTGCCAACTTGGGCCAGTGAAGCAACATCCTCCNATCTTTGGTGCTAACAATTTCAATTCATTCTCCTTGCATCTTTGCCAAAGTTCTCCCAGGAAGAATTCATTGTACAATAATCACCTTTATTTTGTTAATGCCATCCCCCCTTCTTTAACAATTCCAAATAAAACCTCCCTTTCTAGAAGGAAGAAGTCCCCTGTGAAGCTATTTATACTAGAATGTGAATGACTGCCCAGTTTTCTTGTCCCTGTGTGTATTTTGTGCATATTCAAAAATAAATTCAGCTTTAGCCTAATGCTTTTTCCAACAGAAGAACCGCAACTTCAAGAGACCAAAATAAATGGTTATACAAGGCCATACACCAGGCCCTACAAGGTGAATAAGTGTTTGGGCGGGTGGGAATAAATTTTTTCTAGCCTCTACATTAAACCTAGTAAATTACTTTTCCAGCTCATTAAATAGGACTGTAGAAGCTACAAATGATCCTCCCAAAGTGCCTATCTTACTTACCTAGTCAGATCTGACTCATTAACTTTGGAACCCATCATTTCAATGTGAACGCAACTAATCAACATTCCTCAAAAACAATATTAAGTTGGCAAAAGAAACCTCCAACGTAAACACCGATAGTGCAATGTGGACCTCTCTAACAGTGGAACCATACACTCACCCACGTGCCAAGTGGCATAGATAGGTGTGAATAATTCCAAGGCCCTAAAAAAAGTTTGCAGTTTATTAAAGAGCCCTGTGTGGATACGTTAACTGTGCTGTGAGTAGACTCAGCGTGGGCATTTTCCACCATTTCCGTGTGCAGTTTTCATTTTAATGTTATGTGAAC
>NW_017731805.1:1467169-1470517 GCF_001890085.2 Hipposideros armiger | reverse complement strand
TTTTTACAGCTCATTTTCTCCTTCCCTCCACAGAGGCCCTAGCTCCACGACCATTAAACTCTTTCCCAGAAAGTCGTCTATTCTGGATCTAGAGCAGCCTACCCTGTCAGTCCCTCTCGGCCCCTACAAGGCTGTCTCACCAACCATTCTGTTCAGAGTCGAAAGATTTTATTTGTCACCCCCTTCGTGACTCAGCTCAACTGGGGACATCCTGGGTTTCCCCTCAGGACATGGCCACTTCCTTTGCACCACTTCAAAACACGAGCTGTTTGAAATGGAGACCTACTGTTTGTATGGCAATGAATTTCGTAGAGTGCTTCAGAGCGGCTTATTCTTGCAAACCTGTAAAACATCCCCTTTTCATCTTGTTTGCTTGTTTTTGCTCTGCTCAGTCTTTTCTGAGAAAAGTGAATTTCAACTCTGTGACCTGCCTGAGTTATACAATATTATAATTGAGTAAGGTCAGGATAATTTGGGGTGTGCTCTATCTTTGGGTCTCTTAAAAATAGTAGTAAGCTAGAATAATCAGCTAGAAGAGAAACGTTTACAGAGAACATGACATATTAGATTTTGAATCATTTAAATCTGACGGTTTAAACATCTACATGACAGGAAAAGAACTCTACTCATCAAGGGAGGGTAAGTCTGGGGGAGTAAACATGTTTGCAGCACCTACACTGTGGTGAGCACGGGTAAGGGGTATGTGAATTAATATGTTGCAGTCCTAACCCCAGAATGTGACCATATTTGGAAATATGGTCACTGCAGATGTAATTAGTTAAGATGAGGTTGTGCTGGAACACAGTGAGTCCTAATCCAATACGACCGACATGCTTATAAAACGGGAAATTTGGACACAGACACACACAATGAAGGCAGACATCCGGGGAATGCATCTGCAAGGCACGTGATGCCTAAGATTGACAGCAAGCCACGTGGGAGAGAAGTGTGGCACAGCTTCTGCCTCACAGACGTCAGAAGGAACTCACCCTGACACCTGCGTCTTGGGCTCCTAGCACCCGGAACTGTGAGACAACACATTGGCAGTAGTTTGTCACGGCAGCCCTAAGAAATAATACAAAACCCCGTGCTACGTTTCCTCTCCCTTCATCCTTCGAAAACTTGGAGGCATTTATTATTATCATCATCATTGCTATTTTACAGAAGAAGAAACTGCAGTTCAGAGAGGTCATGTACTGGGTAAGGTTACATAATTAGAGTAACAAAGCCACATAGGTGCCTCCTTGATTTCAAAGCTGTGCTATTTCCAGGTCACAAAGCTGCCTCCTCTACGAAAGGATAAGGGGGATGATGTGGGGAAATGAGGAGAGAGGTAGGAGGGGAGACAGCTGGGAGCTCAGCAGTAATGTTTCCGGCTGGCTGGCGCGCCCGGGGCCCAGCTCTGGGCAGCTGTGCAGCAGGCTATGCGTCCCCTCGGGGTCCTTTGTGTTTGTCTTCTTCCCCGCCTCCTGGCGTGTGGGGCTTCACTCAGGCCAGACATCAGTTTAATCCAACTTCCTAAATTCCCCTCTGACTAATCAAAGCCCGTTATTCCCCAAGTCTCACATCTGATTAAAGTAATTCAAGACTAAGGTGTAAATGACTCATAACCCTTAGTATGCTGTTCACTAAGGGATATTTCTATTTATAACGAGGAGCTGGGGCAAAATTAGTCTGTTATATTTACTCTTCATTGCACAACTGAAGATCTAGTAAATGAAGCATAGTTTGTCCTCTAAAGGTGATGAAACATTCCATTATACTATAAATTTAATTTGCATGTTTTTGTTACTTTAGAAAACCCTATTTTTTGCGGGTGATGCTCACCCCAGTACAAGTATCTGCAAATTGGAAGGTAGTGAATGAAGTCCAACTTAATGTGCTATGAAGTTTTAAATCAACCATATATGTTTAGCATCATCTATCAGATGACTACTGTAGGTTATGAAAATGTGTTTGGATATTTGTAACTACCAAACTTTTCTAGATATTTGCACCAACAGAAAGTTAAATGATTCCTGACTCTTCTACTTCATGGCTTAGAAACCGCTAGATTCAAACCACATGCATTCAGCAATGTTCTGTGTTAACCATCGAATCTTCTAGATAAGGAGTCACAGATTCAGAGACTATAGAGGACCAGATATAAGAAAAAAAAATCCCACTTTTGAGGTAGCTTTGTTTCAACATTAACCTATCATCAACCTATCGTTATCGGGAAGGATTGTGGGCACAGCGTCACCAAATCTCCAGCCTTTCAAAAGAAGCCATACATCGGCATTTTTAATGTAAATTTCCCCTACTTTTAAAAGAGCGTATTAGTTTCCTATTGCTGCTCTAAGAAAACACCACAAACATGGTGGCATGTATTATCTTATAGTTCTGGAAGTCAGGAGTCTGACAATCAAGGTGTTGGCAGAGCTGCTTCCTTCTACAGGCTCTGGGGGAGAATCTATTTCCTTGGCTTTTCCAGCTTCTAGAGGCTGCCTGCACCCCCTCGCTCATGGCCCCACATCACACTGCCTGCTCTCCCTCTGTTCCTGTCACTGAATCACCTGCTCTTCACTCTGACCCTCCCGCCTCCCTATCATTAGGGCCACCAAATTACGAATGTGATTAAATTGGGACCACCCAGATAATCTAGGGTAATCTCACCATCTCAAGATCCTTAACTTAATTACAACTGTAACGTTCCTTTTATCATGTAAGCCAACATACCCACAGGCTCTGAGGGTTAAGATGTGGACATCTTTGGGCATTGTGGGGGGGAGAATTATTCTGCCCACCTCAGTTGAATTAACTAATTAAAATTAAAAAAAATAATAATAAAATACGGAATGAAGTGATGAAGTTTGACATTTGTTTTAAAAGCTTTAGCATACTCTCTCCTACCCTCTCCCCCCAAAATGGTAGATGGTGAAAACAAGATGGACGAAATATTGACGATTATTAAAACTGGGTTGGGGGGAAAAAACAACAACAAAAAAACTGGGTTAGGGGACCCTGGAGGTCATTATTGTTTTTTTGTTTTCTCTTATGGAAATTTAAATTTTTTTCTGTAGTAAAAAAAAATAATGAAAAATAAGCAATATGGAGACCAAAGAAAATATACTTGCAAGCCAGACATCTGGCCCACCGTTTGCCAGATTGCTATTAAATAATGAGCACTTACCTGTTGAGAAATACACAACACACACAAACACAGTTTCTGCAAAGGCATTCACAGGTGTACCATACAAGTTTTCAATGAGTCCCTAGTGTTCCTCAAAGGCTCCAATATTCTGCTAAAGTGCAAGCGTGACCTAAATTAACTGAAGGCTGAGGTATGAGAGTGGGGATTAGTTATTG
>NW_017731805.1:1465096-1466259 GCF_001890085.2 Hipposideros armiger | reverse complement strand
GTTGTATGCATTGTGTGACATGTGCACGAGAGTTCTTTCTACCAGCCTCCAGATTCCATTTTAAATGAGGTTTTTTGTTTATTAATTTTCATACTTTTAACTTTAGAAAAATCAGCCTCTGGAAATTCTCATCTTGTGTGGGACGCTGGTCCTTCGTGTCTTCATGGTTCCATATTTTATCTAGGTATATATGGTGCCTTCCTAATGCCTGGGGCTTTCAGTAGATTCTGACTGAACTCTGATGACTGAAGTCA
Source organism: Hipposideros armiger (assembly GCF_001890085.2). NCBI lineage: Eukaryota > Metazoa > Chordata > Mammalia > Chiroptera > Hipposideridae > Hipposideros > Hipposideros armiger. The sequence goes on along the minus strand of NW_017731805.1, from coordinate 1,466,005 downwards.
TATGGAGGTGTCTAAACCCCCAATAAACTCTGGAAACTGTATCTAACCAGTGAGCGCTGCTTGAAGGTTCCAGAAGCCTGCGGTCTGTTTGCTCTCTTGTGGATATTCTTCTCCCGCCTATGGCTCCAATTTCCTGTTTCCTTCACTAGGTGTGAGTGTGAGTTGTCCATATTCAGCTTCAAGAAACAGAAGAAAGGCTGCTTCTAATCTGACACGCACAGGTAATTAAATTCGACTCCTCTCAGTCTGGTGGGGAAAGCTATTCTGTACTTTCATTAACTCCAAAGGGCCATTTCAATTACAGTCCCTGTTTGGTAAACAAGTTATCTGTGACTTGCAGGCTTTCCTTCTCTAACGCCCAGGAAACATGGCCTTTAAAGGGATACCACTATGAAGCAGAAATTCCTAATTTTGTACACAGTTATCTTTTGAAAGGCGGCTGACATTATCACTAAATCCAAAAGGAGCAAGTTCTTACAAAAGAAAAGTCTCTGCTTCGGTATCCTGTTTTGTTTTCACTGGGTGTGTCTGTCGGCTTCCTTATTGATGTCTTCCTCATTTTATTTACCCTTCAAAGGAGAAAGCCAAGAGTTTTTTGAAGAGGCTGTTACAATGTAGGGAGTGTCTGGCCTCAACACACCTCATCAGCATTTTCTAAAGTCATGGCCTGGTCTAACAGCTATTCAGTCATGTCAGACATCATAACACTATTTACTATATGAAAGAAATATCAGCGTGTTTGCTTTCAGTTGGACCTATTAAAGTTTTATAACTAAACAAACAAAAGCAAAACAATTTCATGTTAGAGAAATCTCAAAATTTGTGTGTGCAAGGACCAAGTGACAAATTCCAAAGTCCACTTATCTTACTTTATTTAGTTTAAATGCCTTCATAAAACCTGCCCCAACT
>NW_017731805.1:1458784-1463251 GCF_001890085.2 Hipposideros armiger | reverse complement strand
TAACTGCAGGGAAGGGAAGAAACACCTTGGATTGTCCCTGCCTCTGTCCTCGTTTCTACCAGTGCCTCACGCTGCCCTCACTTAAGTAGGTAAGTGCATCTACTTCACAGGATAACTGAGAATCAAACGAGGTAACATACGAAAAGGAGGGAGCAAAGGGAGCATGATACGAGTGTTAACAGGAGTACGTGCTGTCAAAGTGTGCATTTTATTAACCATGGTTCCTGGAATCCCCACACTCCCAGCTGGCTTTGCAGAGCTTATCACACATGAAATGACATCCACTGTCCTATCAGCACATGCTTAACCAAGTCTGACCCCTGCTCCCCCTGTCTCATCATAGGTTTTTAACCCAGCACAGCCACAGCGCCTTTGAGTCTGTGAAATGGGTTGTCTGAGGGGCACTGTCCTTCCCTTAAAGGAAGCCTCTGCAGGAGTGGGTCGCCCGCAAAACACACACCACCAGCAGCCCGACGCTCAGCATCATGGATCCTCGGATACTTTTCTCTGGGATTTCCCTCAGTCCTTGAGCCATAGAGTAAGTTCTGAAAATCAGCCATTCCAAACTCCTCAAGAACATGCTTCTTGTCTTTTCATCTTTTGCTTCCAATAATTGACTTCTTCCTGCAGCGTCTTCTTATCTGCTTTTCATTTGCCGAACTCTGCTAGATTTCATCGACTTCATCTCCACCTTTGGACCCTTAGAGAATGGGTGACCTTTTTCATGATAGTCCGTTGTCCCTTCAATCCATCTTAAGACCTGAGGATCAAAGGCGTACATGCTATTTCCAGACAGATTTGCCAGAGCTCCTCACTCTGCCAGGAAGGAATGTCTAAGACTAACTCTGGCTTTAGACTCACGATGTGCGGAGTGCAAGGTTTTGGATAGAAAACACATTAACCATGATGACGCGATGGGTTGTAGCTGGCGCCAACAACTGCCCTGTGTCATGAGTCTGTAAATGCATTCATTCTGGCCTCTTCTTTTGCCTCATACTAATTTCGCCTCCAACACATTTTGGGGTCGTTCCTAGCCTCGTCCCCGAGTGTCCTACAAAGCCTCACTCGCAGCGTTTTCTTCCCCATCCCTGTAACAACTCAGTTCTTCTTTCATTGTCATTGTGTGCAAAGGGGTGTGACTTAGGTTAAAGGAAATGGTTTCCTTAATATGCAAGCATTTTGGTCTCAGCATTTTGGCTGCAAAGACCCATTCTCATTAACTTAAATTGAAAAAGGGATTGTTCAGTGGAAGATGATGCTGATGATGAAACAAATGAAAAAACAAAAACAAAACAACGTAGACCACTTGAGTTTAAATTTGCTACTTTCTCATAAAGAGAATATTAGGAGACAATCTCTTTCTACTGCTTGTATTAATAGTCACTAATTACCTACAGTTGACCCCATTCATGAGCAAAGCTAAGTCATCGATGAACATAGATTTTCTTTAAGTGTGTAAAACAGGCTGAACGCTTTGCTAACAAGCTACTCAGACAAAATAATAATAATAATAATAATAATAATAAAACAACTAATTAATTAACAGACCTATGTGAAACTAAGAAGCTGAGCAATTTTTAAAAATCCATTTACACCACTAGAACAGGCCTTTCCAACTAAATGAGGTAATATGTATCCATTCCTGTGACAAATACGTTTCGGGCAGGTGCTCTATGTTAAGCCCTGAGCTAGAAACCCGGCATGTTGTAAGAAGCAGGACCAGACAGCACCCCCAACGTGTGACTTACAGGCTGGAAGAGGGGACAGATGTTACATAAATCATCAAACAAACCATAAATATACAGTTATAAACCGTGGTAACTGCTGACACCAGGAGGCTTATCCAAGCGCTCTACTCCGTCAAGTCCATGTTCTCTGACTCTGGAGGCCTTGCTTTTCTGAATCCTGAAATTCCCTTTGCACGAAATGCCACTGAAGGCAAGTGTTAACATGGTCAGTGAATTTGATGCACACACCTGGAATAACAGGTGCATGGATGTTGCTGGCTTTCTCTAAATATTTCTGCAAACAGCAGATTCCTTGGCATGTGATTCTTCACCCACACCCTGTTCCCATGGCTTTTTTTTTTTGGGTAAATGTTTATACAGCTGTTCAAAGGAAAAAGGAGGGGAAAAAACAACTTTTGGGACTCAAAAAAGAAAAAAAGATCTACCCCCAAACAGAGACTCCTCTCTTGCTTTGATTTTCCATTTTATCACGCTTTAAAAATCAGTTCCAGAGAGTTTTGATTCACAGCGTGGGTCATTGAGAAAAGTGTGAGGTCAGTCAAGTTTCACTGTGGGCACCAGGAGCGACATGCACAATAGGTCACAACCAGCACAGCCACCAACTGAAGCAGAAGCCATCAGGAAGCTAAGCCCTGCGTCCTCAGCAGTGGGCGCCTCAGCCCCTCACACCACATTTCTTTTGCCTTTTGGTATATTACAGTTCCCTTGGGTCTCACGTCTGATTCCATTTTTTCAAGGTCTTTCATCCAGTCAAATATTTATTGACACATCCTGTGACTTTTATACCCCAGGAACTGATACTGAAGAAGGCACAAGTTGTCCCTATCCTCGTGGAATTGAGGGTCTATGGTGGTGACAGACCAAAAAAGCAAGGAAACAAACAAAAGTACACAACTGTGATAACAAAACAATGCAGGAGATGAGATAAGGGAGCAGGGAGAGGGAATGACTTAATTTAAATAAACTCCTTCTTATAAGGACTGTTAGGGCTTAAAGCGTGCGTTTTGCGTGAGGTATTTGCATCTTAAGAAGGGACAAGCCATTAAGCCAAAGAAATGAATTGTTACTGATGGAATTTCAGCCATAAAAATGGCATAATGAGAAACTTATTTGAGGAGACTGAACATGGGGCAGGGGTTATTCCTAATCCCATATACATCACCTCATCTAGGAAGCTATCTGGGGACTCTGTTTTTAAAGCTGGCCCAAATTCACAAATACGAAAAAGTCCTGGTCTGAAAGTGGGAAGCCCTGAGTTCTCATTGAGAATCAAGGGGACCATTCCCTGGTGAGATGACAGGAGGCCAGATTGGAAGCTACCAAATTGTTCAGGCGGTTCCTTCTTAGGATGGGACCAGGCAGGAAGGAGGGCCTTTCACTATTTATTTTACCCCATTCTCTATTGTTTGAGCATTTAATGTGCTTTTATTACTTTTGTCACTTACAAAGTGTATGTGTGTGTGTGGGGGGGGGGTAGGGGGGACTCTTCTACAGAGCTCATGCTTAATGTATAAACCCCAAATGGTTTTTATATTTTTGAATCATTTCCAACTTTGCATTTGAAGCTTGTGGTGACTTGTTAAAGCAGCTATAGGGAACTCATACCACATGGTAGGGGGTTGGGAGAGGTAGTTACCCACGTCCCACAAGTAGTGTGATGGGTTTTTATAAGCACGTGTGACCTGCACATGCCTGTTTCATAGGCAGGGTTCTTGCCAAATAGGCATCTTTACAGAATGCCAATTTTCAGGCACGCCAGTGAAAAAAAATGAGCCTCCTTCACAACAGAACCACAAATGAGGATCCCAATTAACAAGTTTGCTGATTGGTCATTCTGACCGGTAAGCCCTTAATGAGGACATAAGTCATCAGCTAATTATACGAAGCGAGAGGTTGGGAGTACCACCATCGGAGGAGGCAGTGCCTGCTAATTTGCTGTTGTCTGCAGCCTGGAAAAGGCCCACCTCTTGCTGAGCCCCCTGCCAGGAAGGAACCTGCCCATCCTGCAGCCCCAAAGACTGAAGACCTGCAGAACCTGGAGGTCCTGAAAAGGTTGCGGTTCTACTTGTTTACATATTCAAATTAAAATCAAACCTTAAGTTTAAAACAGAATACAGGTTGGACAATTAAGTTCGCGAACTCATCCTAGAAAAAGTGCTACATACCTCATTGCTGAATATCACTATGGTCACCTTCAAAGTCCTCCCCTTGGGAAGCTATGCACTGATGCCAGTGCCTAGTCCACCTTTTCAAAGCAATTTTGGGACTCTTTTTCTGGAATGGCCATCAAAGCTGTCATTGTATTACCCTTGATGTCCTGAATGTCATCAAAATGTCTTCCTTTCAATATTTCCTTTATCTTCAGGTAAAGAAAGAAGTCATTGGGGCCCAGATCAGATGAGTAGGGAGGGTGTTCCAATACAGTGTTTTGTTTACTGGCTAAAAACTCCCTCACAGACGGTGCCGTGTGAGCTGGTGCATTGTCGTGATGCAAGAGCCATGAATTGTTGGTGAAATGTTCAGGTCGTCTAACTTTTTCACGCAGACTTTTCAGCACTTCCAAATAGTGAACTTGGTTAACTGTCCATTTTGTGCAAATTCATAATGAATAATCCCTCTGATACCAAAAAAATTTAGCAACATCGTAGCAACAAGTTCACGAACATAATTGTCAGACCTGGTACATATTGTATGCTGAAATTAAGAGTTTCCAATTCTA
>NW_017731805.1:1452581-1458489 GCF_001890085.2 Hipposideros armiger | reverse complement strand
CGTGTGAGCTGGTGCATTGTCGTGATGCAAGAGCCATGAATTGTTGGTGAAATGTTCAGGTCGTCTAACTTTTTCACGCAGACTTTTCAGCACTTCCAAATAGTGAACTTGGTTAACTGTCCATTTTGTGCAAATTCATAATGAATAATCCCTCTGATACCAAAAAAATTTAGCAACATCGTAGCAACAAGTTCACGAACATAATTGTCAGACCTGGTACATATTGTATGCTGAAATTAAGAGTTTCCAATTCTAAAAGTCTTCATTAGTCCCTCAGAGCTCAACCTTTCTCTTTTTTGGAGGGATGTTCTTTTGCTGGTGTTTCCAACTACCCACTGGGTGAACCATCTGCACATCAGTCCAAAGCCTTTCTGCTCCGAGCAGCGTCCCCTCATGGTTTCCACTCCTCTCTAATCTGGCCTTGTGTCATCTCCCCAGGGCAGTCTCCCTGATTCTCAATGGGAACTCAGGGCTTTTGTGGCCATTTTGTTCCGTTGGGTCCCCCAAACCCCGTGTTAATCCTTCCTTCTCACCTTAGCACTGTTACTCACAAGAGCACCCCCATCTGTAACCCTGTCCCCTATTTCATGCCACAACAAGCTTTACCCATCCTTTCTCATCCATGACCCTCCTTCAAAAATCCTTCTCCACCATGGCATTAGCTGTGGAATCACTTAGTATACATTTACTCTGAGCCAAGCACCCACCTGGGAACAGTGAACAGAGCAGGTCCCCACCACCGGGAGACTTTCCTTACTCCATCCCCCAGGAAGACTGCAAATGCTCAGGAAGTAGCTACGAGCCTATGAGATGGGAGTGTACGAGTACACTTTCCAGTGACCCTCCCCACGTCTGACTGTGCTTCAGAAATTTCACTTCAGGTAAGAGTAACGTACATTCACAAGACAGCCCATGACACGTGACCTTGGCCAGTGCGTGCTGAGTAGCCATGCCAAATGATGCAAGCAGCATTTTCTCTCATGTGCATTTGTGATCCCTGCTTCGTAGATGTTTGTTGTTGACAGTGATGAAGATGGGCATCATGTTTCAAAACTGAGCGTTATAAAAGGGAACCAGAGGAGCAAGCCCCCCGTATGACACCAGTGTGAGGCTGCACTATAGTTCCCATGAACTGTGTATAGAATCATGCTTTTAAGGGAGTGAGTTTTATCCGTAGCTTGTGATATCAACCTTATGGACCCTTTAAGAGAATTAGAAAAAGGCGCCCTCTTCTGGGAAGAAGCAGCTCTGCAGGTGCACCAATTAGCTACAAGGCGGAAGAAAAAGGTCCCCTTCCTCTGGTGGGGTCAGGCCCCTGCCACCGTCCACAACATGAGGCTTGGCAAGTGGGATGTCAGTTGGATTTTGCCCCTACTAGTCCCCACTGCTGAGCACCTTTGTGGACTGCACAAACTGTGCAACCTTACACAGCATCCCTTAGCGAATAACATCACTGTATAAATGCAAACAGATCAGACCAGGGCTTTGCAGTGCTTTACATAAGCACCTGAAAGCAACAGCTATTACCCTAAAAGGTTATACTAAGACTCATATATTTCAGTCCAATACATTACACTGCTGGCTTTTTATTTTTTTCACTTGCTTTCTTAGTTAAAGAGAAGAAGACCAGGTTTGGGTTTTTAGTAAGAAATACACAAGAGGAAATCTGTGAATTGGTACATTTTATCACTCCATCTGGTAACCAAAAATGGATAAAACTTCCACCTGCAGATACAGCGGAAGGCCATTGGCCACTTAGGTAAATTTTTCAATAACTTGTCTTTAAATGCAAATTGAACAACATGGACATTTTCTGTGTCTCACAAAATCAGGTGCTGGTGAGAATTCAACATGACAATGTACAGGAAAGTGCTTTTAAATTATGAGACCTACATAAATGTCAGTCACTTTAAACTGCAAGTTACCCATTATCAAGTTCAAAAAGAAACCACCTGTATATTCTTGTTTAAGTTAGGGGGAAATAGAAGAAAGCTCTGTATCCTTACTATTATGCAACATTGTGAAGTCAGTATTACAAATTCAGCACAAGAAATAAAATAGGGTCATAAGAAATTAGAAGACAGAGTTAAAAGTACCATATTTGGGGGTTGAGATGGAGAACCTAAAAAAGCCAAAAGAGGCAACTGGAAAACTCTTATAAACAACAGGAGAATTTAACAAGTTGACTAGGTAAAAAATTAGTACAGAGAAATAGCCAACATATATGCAAAGTCAGTAAAGGTTAAAATGGACAAGATTCTGTATATAATAGCTAAAAGTAAACAAAAAATAAAAAGAAGTACAAATCCACATAAAGAAACTTCAAAAACTCTCATGGAGGGACACAGAGAATATCTGAACAAACACCCAGTTCTTGGAAGTGAATAGTCATCATCATAAAGATGTTACTCCTTGGGCCGGCCGAGTGGCGCGATGGTTAAGAGCTGGCTTGGGACACCAGAGGACCCCGGTTCGGATCCCACATATGAGGGCCAGTGACACTGCCCTCNCGCTCCCTTTCCTGGAAGCAAGGAGGCAATCTAGTATGAAGAACATAAATCTTGCTGTCAGACAGTTCTAGTCTGCAAGCTGCAAGTCAGTTCAGCTATTTGCAGTGTGATCTTCAATGAGTTCCTTATCTTCTCCATGCTTCAGTTTCCTCATCTGTAAAGTGAGGGTGATAGAAGTTCCTCTCCCATATGACTAGTAGGAGGATGGAATCAGATAATGTGTATAAGTGGCTAACAGCACAGTGCCTGGCAAAGAGCAAGTTCTCAAAAATCAGTGTTTCTCAAAATTTTGTCTAGAGATCACAGATTCCTACAATTTGGTCTGCTTCAGAATCGGCTGGGCTGCTACTTTCAAATTCAGATGTCTGTCCCTTCTGGAATCAAATTATCCAAAAGGGCGGGGGATGGCCCCAGGAATCTGCGTTTATAGCCAGATTGTTTGAGACTATCTGCAGTAAGTGTCAATGACCAGTACCACAGTCATAATTTACATAGCACTCATTTTCTATCCATGACTTCCAAAGACCAGACCCTCGGATTTCCTGCCTCAGTATCACGGGAGCACTCATTGAAACTATACGTTCTTGAATTCCAAATCCACTGAATTCTGGTATCTAGGGATTGAGACTTTCCATCCCTATTTTTGTAACTTCTCCCGAGCCTCTGATGCACAGCCGTCTTTGGAATCCCCTGGCCCACATAACTCATTCTGACACTGGATCATAGCCCTTTATTTTTTAACCGTTTTGTCAGTGTCTACGATACTATGATAAATGTGTGTTGTTGAAAAGAGGTGTGTCTGCCCAAGTGAGCCGCTCAGCTATCATAGGCTCTGCTCAGGGATTTCCCCCCTTTTCACGTCTTCCTAATGTTATATCCATGACCATTTGATTCCTGCATAGTAGTTTTTCTGAACTCTAGTCATTAATGCACCATTTCCATGATTTTTTTTGGTTGTGTCCACTTGTACTATTATGAAAATAGCTGCTAGCTGCCCACCCAATATCTATTCTCTCTACTGAAAGAATACCAAAATTATGAGGAGTGACAATATGTCCAGTACGAAATTCGATTTCCTAGTGCCAGCTTATCTTCCTAGTCCCCCCTCCTCCAACAATTCCAACCCTGACGCATCTTCCACCTCCACCCTGTTAGGCTTGTTTAAATATCCAAGTTCACACTCATTTGGTTGGGTCATCTATACAGACACCTCCTACACTGAAAAGAGGCCTCTTTCATGTCTGCTGGTGCATTCCTTGTAGTTATCAAACTATAAATGTTAGCTCTAAATAGAACAGTGGCTGTGCAAACTGTTCTATTTGGATGACATGTGTTTTTCCTCCTTTCTTTAACCTCATGTTTTCTCCCTCAGCTGTTCCTTACGCAATGAACACATTTACAGCCAACATGCTCTTTTTGTGATCCTTAAACGAGTCACGAGGAAAATCCCAAGGGCATTTGAACATTCTACAGAAGCTCAGCCGAATTCAGCGGGGCATAAGAAGCTACTGTTTCGATGTAGTGGTACCCTGTCAGACTTGAAATCTTTCCAAATATGAATGTTTTCTGCATGCTCTTGGACCTATGCGGGGGCTTTGAGTAACAGGTTTCATATACTAATATTACCCTCATACTAATTAACATATGATCTTACTTCAGATTTATAAAACCAGTTATGTAGTACACTAACTATGACGAACCTAACTGCAGGGAAGGGAAGAAACACCTTGGATTGTCCCTGCCTCTGTCCTCGTTTCTACCAGTGCCTCACGCTGCCCTCACTTAAGTAGGTAAGTGCATCTACTTCACAGGATAACTGAGAATCAAACGAGGTAACATACGAAAAGGAGGGAGCAAAGGGAGCATGATACGAGTGTTAACAGGAGTACGTGCTGTCAAAGTGTGCATTTTATTAACCATGGTTCCTGGAATCCCCACACTCCCAGCTGGCTTTGCAGAGCTTATCACACATGAAATGACATCCACTGTCCTATCAGCACATGCTTAACCAAGTCTGACCCCTGCTCCCCCTGTCTCATCATAGGTTTTTAACCCAGCACAGCCACAGCGCCTTTGAGTCTGTGAAATGGGTTGTCTGAGGGGCACTGTCCTTCCCTTAAAGGAAGCCTCTGCAGGAGTGGGTCGCCCACAAAACACACACCACCAGCAGCCCGACGCTCAGCATCATGGATCCTCGGATACTTTTCTCTGGGATTTCCCTCAGTCCTTGAGCCATAGAGTAAGTTCTGAAAATCAGCCATTCCAAACTCCTCAAGAACATGCTTCTTGTCTTTTCATCTTTTGCTTCCAATAATTGACTTCTTCCTGCAGCGTCTTCTTATCTGCTTTTCATTTGCCGAACTCTGCTAGATTTCATCGACTTCATCTCCACCTTTGGACCCTTAGAGAATGGGTGACCTTTTTCATGATAGTCCGTTGTCCCTTCAATCCATCTTAAGACCTGAGGATCAAAGGCGTACATGCTATTTCCAGACAGATTTGCCAGAGCTCCTCACTCTGCCAGGAAGGAATGTCTAAGACTAACTCTGGCTTTAGACTCACGATGTGCGGAGTGCAAGGTTTTGGATAGAAAACACATTAACCATGATGACGCGATGGGTTGTAGCTGGCGCCAACAACTGCCCTGTGTCATGAGTCTGTAAATGCATTCATTCTGGCCTCTTCTTTTGCCTCATACTAATTTCGCCTCCAACACATTTTGGGGTCGTTCCTAGCCTCGTCCCCGAGTGTCCTACAAAGCCTCACTCGCAGCGTTTTCTTCCCCATCCCTGTAACAACTCAGTTCTTCTTTCATTGTCATTGTGTGCAAAGGGGTGTGACTTAGGTTAAAGGAAATGGTTTCCTTAATATGCAAGCATTTTGGTCTCAGCATTTTGGCTGCAAAGACCCATTCTCATTAACTTAAATTGAAAAAGGGATTGTTCAGTGGAAGATGATGCTGATGATGAAACAAATGAAAAAAAAACAAAAACAAAACAACGTAGACCACTTGAGTTTAAATTTGCTACTTTCTCATAAAGAGAATATTAGGAGACAATCTCTTTCTACTGCTTGTATTAATAGTCACTAATTACCTACAGTTGACCCCATTCATGAGCAAAGCTAAGTCATCGATGAACATAGATTTTCTTTAAGTGTGTAAAACAGGCTGAACGCTTTGCTAACAAGCTACTCAGACAAAATAATAATAATAATAATAATAATAATAAAACAACTAATTAATTAACAGACCTATGTGAAACTAAGAAGCTGAGCAATTTTTAAAAATCCATTTACACCACTAGAACAGGCCTTTCCAACTAAATGAGGTAATATGTATCCATTCCTGTGACAAATACGTTTCGGGCAGGTGCTCTATGTTAAGCCCTGAGCTAGAA
>NW_017731805.1:1441584-1447746 GCF_001890085.2 Hipposideros armiger | reverse complement strand
CAACTTGGGCCTGTGAAGCAACGTCCTCCACAACTAGACTGAAGAACAAAAGGACAGCAACTTGTCTGTTCCCCTTTCCCCAATTCCCCAGTGCTGTTCCCATCCCCCAATTCCCCAATAAAAATCTTAAAATAATAATAATAATAAAAAAGATGTCACTCCTCCCTGAATCAATCTATAAATTTAGAGCAATATCAATGAGCCCACCATGTAGCTTTTCATTCTGGCATGGAAGACTAGATAGGTGGTAAACCTGTGTGCTACCAACACCTACAAATGCTGGATACAATGTAACATATATCCTATTAAGTGAATACCTGAAAGCTTTAGGTGCCAGTAAAAAAAGAGGGAGCTGATGTGAGGCAATGAGCTGATGCTATGGCTAAGCTGGAGCAGGAACGAAGGAAAGGTTATTGGTCTCCATAACACAAAACAGACGTTAGGGCCACTTGAGAATAGCTGGGTGCTGTACAACTCCGTGAGTGGCTGTGCCTGTGAAGTGGGAAGTTGGAATTGATGTCCATGCATAAATCTGCACCCTGAAGGGTTTCACAATTACTCAAAGAGTAGACAGAAAACTTTTTCTTGACAAAACTCTGTGATTTAAACAGGATAAAAGGTCTCCTCTGATAATTTATAACCACAGGCTTATGCCTCTTGGGGGTCTGTGGTTGGCATTTATACTGCCTACCTGGCCCAGGAAACCCCATGCTGGGTAACTATCATAATCATTAGCCTGAGCCACTGACATGCTGGCAGCACCTGGCAGATCCTCCAGGATAAAGCTGCTCTGTAGGGACACACCTTTAACCCAGGCACATAGTACTCCCACCATTAAACACCTACTGCAGATGAGCTCACAGTCCAAAATTTCAAAACACATGTCATAAAAATCTTTCATGAGAACGAGTTAACAGACATATCACATAGAGTTATTATAACACTAAGAACTTATGTCATGGGCTGAATTGTTTTTCCCCTTGTCCCCAAATTCATATGTTGAAGTCCTCACCCCCCAGTATCTAAGAACGTGACTGTATTTGGAGACAAGTTCCTCAAAGAGGTAACTAAGTAAAAAATGAAGTCATAAGGGTGGGCCTTAACGCGGTATGACTTTTGTCCTTATAAGAGGAGATCAGGAGACAGACACACAGAGAGCGAAGACCACGTGAAGACACAGGGAGAAGGCAGCCATCTACAAGCCAAGAAGAGAGGCCTCAGAAGAAACCACCACTGCCCATACCTTGATCTCAAACTTCTAGCCTCTAGAACTCTGAGAAAACACATTTCTGTTGCCTGAGCCACTTAGTCCATGGTGCTTTGTTACGGCAGCCCTAGGAAACTAAGACAAGTGACTATAATACAATGAATGGACAGATACCGTCATGGAAGTCTGCTTAAAATATTAGAAACCATCAACACAGAAATAACGAAAGTGACTCTGCAATTTCCAAACTAAGCAGAAAGGAAAAAAAAAATAAAGCAAAAGAACAAAATAAAAACAATAAATCCAGTGGCAGGCAAGAACCAAAGGAAATTAAAAAAAAAGAAAGATAAAGCAAAGATCCTAACACAGGAAGAGCTTGGTGTAGAATTGTCCACTTCCCTCTGGGATTGCTCATGTTGGGTGTTACTTAAACTGAGGGAAATAATGGGGTAGACCACATGCACAGCTCCATGCTGGGGCATTTCTCTCACTAACGACCTATGTGAGTGATCAAATGACTGCCTACCAGCAATAGTCCTGCCCCAAGGCATTGGGCTGGAGCAGGACCACCTGAACCATCAGAAGGGACGGCCAACTGTAAGGTGCGGAGTTCCAGCCCAACCTGCCTCCCATCATCACGGGGGTGTCTTTGGGAAGAGCTACCAGGGACACAAAGCCACCCAAGCAGAATCCATAATCACACAGAAAAAATGAATGAAAGATGGTGCTTACAACGAGCACACATTCCTTTCAAAAAATAAAATATATTTTTTTAAAAACCCACCAAAATGAATGAAAAACAAACCATATCAGCCCTATTGTGTATTCTCCCTGCTTTTCTGCTTGGGAGGGAGGGAAGAAAGATGTGTCTTACTTTATCTAATATTGTATGACTATGCACACAGATATTCCATCAATGCTGGGCCACTGTGCTGCCTGATGTTTTCCAGGCTTTGTAGAAAATACTTGAAAAGTTGGCTTGATACCTTCTGGAATCACAGCACAGACGAGCTATGCATGTGAAAATATGTCGTCCCATGGGTACTAGAGGTGAGACTTATTAAATTCATAGTTTCCACCCAAATCTTTCCTTTTGGGATCCCCCACAAGGCTGGTTCAATGTTCTTGACCCACCTGATCTCATAGGTCTTTAATTCAGCACAGGAGGACTTATACAGTTATTTAATGTAATAGGATTGTGTATTGCCTTGTACATTTTCTCCGTTGATCACTCTTTGATTTTGAAACTTCTCACTCTGTTGTTTCCTTCATTAATCAGCTTATAAACTACTTGAGAACAGGGACTATGTTATGCATTTGTAGCACCTTAATGCCCTCGATCAAGGCTGACCCTACAGCAGGCTATTAACCTAAATGTGCTGAGTTTTCTCGATAATGCTAAACAGAGCTCTTATAAAATCAATGGTGGTTGTTATTTGTCTTACCCACTACTAAGCTTGGGATTAATTAGATCTTTGTTTAGGGTCACTTGTAGCTACCTGTCAGCCAGGTATCAAAGAGTGGGGAAAAGAGAGAAGTGGCAAATCCAGAAGTTACCTAAAAATAATTGGAAACTCTAGGGAAAAAAAAAAAGTCAATAAAGAAACTGGAACTATTATTTTAAATTGTTTTTAAAATTAATATGTATGGAGTTTTTTTTTTCATGTTCCCTATGATAGTCTTAAGAAGATTAAATCATAGAAAGAAGAATTACTTCTAAGACACAAGGTGAAAGGAAGCCAACTCACAAAGCTACCAAGGAGGTAGTGCCAGATATGGGGCAAATTTCTTTTGGGTTTGCTGAATGTACTCTTAGGACTTTTTTTTTTTTTTCTGTTTATTAGAAGACATCTGCTTCAAGGTTAACTCGAATAGCTTCTTTGTGGAGCCTTCCACGAGTCTCTCCAAACAGAATGAAACACTGAGCTTCCATTTGATTTCACTCATCTATCCCCTCAGCACATATCATGACGCCTGCAGTTAACTGCTAAAATTTAACTCTAGCCCTGGACAGTGAGCACTCGAGAAAAGTGATCACGTTTATTTTGTTTCCACCTTGTATAGTGGTCTCAATAACAACAATAAACATAATAGTCGTAGTTATTATTACTGTTAATCAGATCTCATTCTATCAGATGTTGCTATAGTCTGAATGTTCCTGTCCCTCCCCCCACCAAGTTTATATGTTGACATCCTAATCTCCAATGTGATGGTATTAGGAGGTGACGCCTTGGATAGGTGATTGCATCATGAGGGTAGAGCCCTCATGAATGGGATTAACACTTTTTATAAAAGAGACCCCACAAAGATCGTTCGCTCTTTCTCCCATGTAAGGATACAAGGAGACATTTCCACCTGGAAGAGGGCCCTCACCCAACCAAGATTTCACCCTCACCTTGGACCTCCAACCTCCAGACTGTGAGAAATAATTTCTGTTGTTTATAAGTCACTGAGTCTGTGGTATTCTGTTACAACAGCCTGAAGGGACTAAAACAGATGTGGTGATAAGCATTTTGCACACATTAGATCAGTTAATCTTTACAAAACCTTTGCAAAATATTCATTGTACCCCTTTCACAGGTAAGAAAATGAGCTTAGACACTGAATGAAAGTAGCTTGCTCTGGTCACACAGCTAGGAAGTCGTAAAGCCAAGCTAACTCCGCAATCCGTGCTCTGCTTTACCACAGTATACAGTGGTGGTATAATTAAAATTAAAATTAAACTTCAGCATGCTTCAGACTCTCCTGGGAGCTTGCTGAAAATGGAGATTTCCAGGCCCCACCTCCCGGGGTGACTCTGATTCAGTGGGTTTGGGGTAGGGCTCTCGAATTTGCATTTTTAACTAGCATCATTCACCTACAGGCAATTCTGATGGAGTTGGATCCAACACCCCTGTAAAACCCTACCATACCCCTTACCTGCTCCCCCGATGTCCAATTATTGATGGTGCGTGAGTGAATATAACATTTATTAACATTTCTATTAGGTTGGTGCAAAGGTAATTGCGGTTTTTGCCATTACAAATGATGGCAAAAAACTGCAATTACGTTTGCACTAACCTAGTACAAAACAATACATGACATTCTTTGCGTCTGTCTCTACAAGGGTAAAAATGGAGAATTACAATGGTGAGACTGATTTAGAAAGCACAATAGTAAAGAAATTCAAATGGGCTTCTTTATATCAGGACATCTTAAAGCCTTCAATGTCAGCAAAATAGTAAAGGCAAAATACAGCATTTTTTTCTGTTTGTTTGTTTGTTGTTTTCAGAGTCATTTGATCATCCTTCTTTTTAGCTTACACAACCCCTTTTACACTGTAGTATGAGAGCCTGGAAAGCAATGTCTTGGCTAATACATTAATAATAGTAGGCTCCATTTGTCTGGGGCTCTACAGTTTACAAAGTGCTTTCACATGCATCACTGTTAGCATTTCCTGGGGTGGATGCAGGAGCTCAGAGAGGCTATCCATGGTTCACCCAAGAAGAAAAAGCTCATAAGAGCAGAGTGAGGATCAGAACGAGTCTTGTGGGCTTGGTGTCCACTGTTCATCCATAGCATCTTCGTTCCCATATAACCTCAGTGCTTAGAGGGAAACAGTGCAATATAGTGCAAAGCCATTTATTCTTTTCTTCACCTTGGTTTCTTCATCTGTAAAATGAGGCGTTTGCAACAAATTTAAGATCGGAATCTTGTCCAAAGTCAATTTGCCATCTTTAGTAGCATGGCTGAGTTTACAGTCAATGTTCCTAACTCCTTAACCAGTGCAATCAATCTGCCTTGAACTAGGAGCCAGTAACAGTGCTAGGCACTCCAGGTGCAGTGAAAATGTAGGCACCATTTCCTCTGTGGCAATTACACCTCCCAGAATGTGCTGGTAGAAATTCTTGCATGCCACTGTCTTTTGAAAAATGGCTTCCAAGGCCAGAGCAGCATGTCCTTGTGTACCCTGGCTCTGGCCTGCCATCTCCTGAAAAAACAAAACAAAAACCAGAAAAACAGATGGACAGTTCAACGCTGCCTTGAAAAGTCGTCGTGGTCAGTGCCACATGGCCATGTCCAAAAGTCTTAAATCTACAGTTACTCAACAGCAGGGCTTGAACTCAGCTTCTTTTTGGTAATAAAAGCTATTACCTGACTCTTCAAACATTTCAACTTTCCTCCTTATTTCACAGTTCATAAAGCACCTCTCTTATGTGGAGGGATTTTTTATTTAAGAGGAGATATAAGACAGCATGTTTTTTCCACCCCTTGATTGCTTATTCCTTCCCATGAGCTACGATATGGTAATTCTGCAACACAGCTTTTCTAATTGCTCACGTCTGTTAAGATACCAGAGCACTGGGCATCTCGCTGCCCTCCTCCCAACTCCAGCTCATTGTGTGTCTGGCATTAGCACTGCCAGAGACTGTGCTAATATGTACACCGTGCAACTCATTAGCTGCACATTAGTATCAGAGCCAAGAACCGATATGACCAACAATATGTTGGAGCTTGGGTCACAATCTCAGCCGAGCCTCACCAAACGCAGAGGTCTGCAGCCTGGCAGCAGCTCTCTGACACACACAGAGCACATGGCACTCAAAGTGGCCACTGAGGAGGATGACAAATATGGGGCCTCATTAAAAATTGAGGGGAGGAAAAATCCCTTTGCAGGACCCACCGGGCTTCATGGTCATCAATTTGCCTTTCTGCTCATGTGAAAAATTCATTGGGCTTATCACCAAACTAAGAGAAAGCTGAACATTCAAGTGGCATAATCATATTTCCAGGAATCAAATGGTACTATGCATCAGGGATCCAAGCAGAAGTTTTAAAGCATGTCTCGTTAAATCCAAAATGTTAATTTTATCCTCCGAATAACATAAGCTGGTTTAAATCTAATGGAAGTAAAGTGATTACAGCATGTGTTTTTCCTTCCTCCCTCTCTCCCTTCCTTCCTTCCTCCCTCCTTC
>NW_017731805.1:1430765-1441574 GCF_001890085.2 Hipposideros armiger | reverse complement strand
TCCTTCCTTCCTTCTCTCCTTCCATCCCATCTGTTTTTTCCCTCCTTCCTACCAATTTCTTCCTTTACTGGATGTAGTAATAAATAGCCCTTTAAAAACGTCCCAGAGTGGAGCCTCTGAAATCATCACCTATATTCACCATTTGGCACACAGACACTGCTCACATACCTCCCATCTCCTTTTCTTGGAGGACAACAAACTCTAGCAGGAGTGGAAAAATTATATGAGGAAAGAAAAGCTTCCTCAGATCTCCCGGTTTGTCACATTTCAACGTAATTACTTAATAGGACATTTTGGGTAGGACTGTCATGCTATTACTAACAGTTTCCCTTTTCTTTAAGGATGGAACAATGAGGTGAGAGACTGACTACCAGCAGTTGGTGATTTTAGAGATGATTACCTGACCTATCACGGGTGCTTAAAATTGGCTTGATTTTTTGAAGGACTGGTTTGAAAAGAAAAAACCCCAAAACACAACAAAAAAACCTCCCTGTTTAAAATTACACAGCATGCAGTGCTCACATTTTCATAAAACCACTTAAAAATGAAAGGTCATACTAATCATTCCAACAATGAGAATCAGCTTTCTTTTCAGCCCTATTCAAAGAGTAGCTTTTATTCTTAATGATCACACCTCTTGAGCAGAATCCCAATAAGCACTTTGCACCATGACAATCGTGAGGCATGCACCACCTGTCCGATGGTGCCTGGGTTCTTCCTGAATGGGGACAGGGCTTGGCACAGTAGGCAGCCCACACCTCTGAACTGGGCACACAGCCTGTGCGTGGGCAGCTGCTCACTCATCGAGAGAATAGAACTCAGCTGAGCTCTGATAGAGGAAGGGTGTAGAATCTGTGGGTTCTCAGGAGAGTTAAAGTTAGTAATTACTATCAGAAGACTCTAGAAAGCACTAAGCAAATACTTAATTGTTGCTATGGTTTGAATGTTTGTGTCCCCCGCCCCAGAATTCATACATGGACGACCTAATGCCCAAGGTGATAGTGTTACGAGGCGGGGGAGGGGGTCTTTGGGAGGTGATTAAGAAGTCTGCAGTCTGACAGAGAGCCTTCCCCTGACGATGCTGGCACCCCGATCTTGGACTTCCAGGCTTCAGAACTGTGAGAAATACATTTCTGTTGTTTACTAAGTTACCCAGTCTGTGATATTTTGTTAAAGCAGCTCAGACTGATCAAGACAATTGTTTATTATAACTTGTATTGTTTTAAGAATTGGGATATCAAGGAAGAAGTTTTCTGCAGGAGAGACACTGGAGTGTCCACCTCTAAAACTATTTCCGTACCATACATAAAGCCCCATAGTATATTTCGTAAAAAAGCAATATGCTACAGTTCTTTAATTGTTTAAAAGAAAGACAGTCTTGAGCTTCCAGATTTGTATATACTGGGTGAATTAAGAATTAATAGGTAAAACTCACTACAACTAGTAGTAAAGTAGAACAGAGCACCTAGCCCAGTAGTAAGCACTCAAACAATGTGGAATCATTTTCCACCAAGAATTTACAGCTTTCAGCTTCCTCATTTTGGATATGGCGCCCCTGGTGGTCAGCCTTAGTTGTCACAACAGCACGCCCAACCACATTCCAAGGCTCAAAACTTACCTCCAGGTACCAACCTAGCTTTGAGAGGCTGGAGCTACGGTCAAACGGAGTGGAGGGCACTGAGCTGAGCCAAGCAGGGTGAAAGTGAAAAATAGAACCCATGTGGACCAAGGGGATGCCCATGGAACTCTAAAGTAGATTTTCACACATTGCTAAGAAATTGTCTTTGAAGGCAATTCTGAAGAAGAATTTTAAGAATGCAATACAGCAGCATCTGAGTAAAGGTCCAACTGCCTAAGGGTGCTGCTGAGAAAGGGGCTACCACCTGGCTGTATATATCCAGCCAACCAAGATGAATGGCTATTCTTAAATGCGAGCATGCATTTTGTGCCTTTTAGCCTATTCCTGCTACCGGGAAAGCCTTTCTCTCCCTGATTTTAAGATTCACCTCAATAGCTTTCTTACCCTCCTAGGTGAAGTTAGCTGCTTTCTTTCTATGAGCCCATACAGGATTGAATACAGAAATAATAGCATGCGTGGCTCTACAATATATTTGGAATTCTTAGCTTCCATGTCTATTAGTGAGCTCCTTGGGGCATCTTGGTATCTCCAACCCACTGCCTTGCCCAAGATCAATAATGACCTAAAATCACTTCCCTAGTCCCTTATAGTCACATAGATCATTCCCTTTAGAGTGCTTATTACTACTATCTGAGTTGTTTGTTTTCTGTATATTATCCATCTCCCTGATGAAATTAAGCTCCAACGCAGAAAGGAACTTGTCTGACTTGTTTACTGTTGTAGTCCCAGTACTTAAACCTGCCTAACGTATTGTATGTGCTCAATCGTTATTTACTGAATGAATGAATTATAGGTGCTGGATTATGTTTATCAAGTGGATGAGCAAATAACTAATCTTACATTTGTTTTAAAAAAATCACTTGATTGTTTATAATCAAAAAGACGTTCAACCTCTAAAAGATGATGGAGAAGTAAAAAACAGAGCCCTGTGACCGTTTCATTCTGGATTTATGGTTGTTGAATTCTGGATAAAATTACCTTTCAACCCAGTTATTCAAGCTAAAGCTTTGAAGCTTGAAATGGAGGAAAAACAATGTGTGGCCAAAAGGTCAAACGGTGAAAAACCCAGTGCCAGGAGGTGGTGGCTCCTAGAATTCTAAGGTCCACTTTCTCAGAAAAACGTAAGGGCGTAGGGTGAAGTTTCCAGAAACTTGAATGACTAGCAATTATGTTTAAGGTCTTTGTTTGCTACAATAAATGTTTAAATACAAAATGGAGAAAACAGCACAGATACACATCTATGGGTTGCTTCCTAAAAAAGTCATCAAGAACACTAAACTTCCTGCAAATATTTGTCCCTTCAACTTTTGATCTTGTCCATGTAAAGAAAAACAGGAATGATGAATACATTATCTTAAACCTTTGCTTGAAATTCATTTCTATATGAGTATATTTAGTTTGATTGCTTTATTTAATCAAGTTTATAGAAACTTTAGAAAGGTGTTTTTATAATTTATAGTTGATTAAATATGGAATTACTTCTACAAGCTTAACAATAAATTTTTAGTTAAAATTATGCCCATATATATGAATTTCACACTCTGTTTATGGTGACATTGAGACTGATTTACATAATTCGACTTATGACATCTTTTCCAGGCACCATGTAATATGCTCCTCTATTTGAGGACTTTCTCTGTAAAATTAAGCAATGGACCAAAATAGGACCCATTAAAATCTTTCAAATATTTCTACTGTTTTTAATTGAAGCACAGCTGACATACACTATTGTATTAGTTTCAGGTGTATGTCATAGTGATTCGACATTCATATATGAACATCATGATAAGTCTAGTAGTTACATGTCACCATACAAAGTTATATTATTGACTATATTCCCTGTGATGTACATTACATTCCCATGACTTATTTATTAATTATTTTTTTAAGATTTTATTGAGGAATTGGGGGAGGGGAACAGCACTAGGAAATCGGGGAAGGGGACCAGACAAGTTGCTGTCCTTTTGTACTTCAGTCTAGTTGTGGAGGATGTTGCTTCACTGGCCCATGTTGGTATTATCATTGCATTCTTCCCGGGTGAGGCAGTTGCTCACCGGCCATTGGACGGCCGCTCACAGTGGCTCACAGCAGCCCACTGCAGCTCCACTGCAGCCTATGTATCGCCGGCGACTCACGGCAGCCCAGCTCCAGGACAAGCTGTTGTTCACCATCTTAGCTGTAGAGGGCGCAGCGTCACTGGCCTTCATGCGGGATCTGAGCCAGGGCCCTGCTGCTCAGAGCTGGCATCCCAAGCCAACTCCTAACCAATGTGCCACTCGGCCGGCCCATGACTTATTTATTTTATAATTGGAAGTTTGTACCTCTTAATCTGCTTCACCTTTCTGCCTATTTCCCTACCCCTCCTCCCCAATCAGTGTTTTCTCTGGGTCTATAAGTATGTTTATTTTGTTGTTGTTCACTTGTATTTATTTATTTATTTTTATTTTTATTTTTTTTAAGATTTTTATTGGGAAATTGGGGAAGGGGAACATTGTGTTTTTTCAGGACCTATCAGCTCCAAGTCAAGTCATTGTCTTTCAATTGTAGTTGTGGAGGGCGCAAGCTCAGCTCCAAGTCCATCATCACTTTCAATCTAGTTGGGGGGTGGGCGCAGCCCACTTTCCTATGCGGAGGTCGAACCAGCAACCTTGTTGTTAAGAGCAGGCGCTTTCAGCAGCTGAGCCATCTGGCCACCCATTGGCAGCTCAGCAGCAGCTCAGCTCAGGCACAGCTCACTGGCCCATGTGGGAATCGTACCAGCTCTAACAAACTACGCCACCCAGCCAGCCCTTGTTTTGTTTTGATTTTTAGATTCCACATACAAGTATTTGTCTCTCTCTGTCTGACTTATTTCACTTAGTATTATATATATATATATATATATATATATATATATATATATCACATCTTTATCCATTCTTCAATCGATGGACACTTAGGTTGCTTCCATATCTTGGCTATTGTAAATAGTGCAGCAATGAACATAGGGGTGCATATGCCTTTTCAAATTAGTGTTTTCAATTTCTTCAGGTAAATACCCAGAAATGGAATTGCTAGATCATATGGAAGTTCTGTTTTTATTTATTTGAGGAACCTCCATACTGTTTTCCATAGTGGCTGCACCAATAATTTTCATTCCAAACAACAGAGCAGGAGGGTTTCTTTTTTTTCACATCCTCACCAGCACTTGTTATTTGTTGTCTTGTTGATAATATCCATTCTGACAGGTGTGAGGTGATATCTCATTGTGGTTCTGATTCGCATTTCCCTGATGCTTAGTGACGATGAACATCTTTTCATGGGCTTGTTGGCCATCTGTGTGCCTTCTTTGGAGAAATGTCTGTTCAAGTCCTCTGCCCATTTTTTTATTGGATTGTTCATTTTTTTGATATTCAGTTGTATGAGTTCTTTAAATATTTTGAATATTAACCCCTAAATAAATGAAATGGAAGCACAATATTCCAAAATTTACAGAACACAGCATAAGTCATAAGAGGGAAGTTTATAATGATACAGCCTAACCTCAAGAAACAACAGATAAAAATTTTCAAATAACTAGTCTAACCTTACTAAGCTGAAGGAACTAGAAAAAGAAGAACAAACAAAGCCCCAAATTAGTAGAAGGAAGAAAATAATAAAGATGGGAATGAAAATACATGAAACAGACACTTAAAAAAAATAGAAAAGATCAATGGGACTAAAAGCTGGTTCCTTGAAAAGATAAACAAAATTGGCAAACCTTTAGTAAGACTCATTAAGAAAAAAAGAGAGTTGTCACAAATAAAATCAGAAATAAAAGAAAAGTTACAAACGACACCACAGAAATACAAAGAACCCTAAAAGATTACCATGAATAATTATATGCCAACCAAATGGACAATCTATAAGAAATGGATAAATTCCCCAAACAAACAAATTTCCAAGACTAACTCAGGAAGAAATAGAAATTCTAAACAGACTGATTACTAGTAATGAAATTAAACCAGTAATTTAAAAACTCCCAGACAACAAAAATATAGGACCAGATGCCTTCACGGGTGAATTCTACCAAACATCTAAAAAAACGAGTACATGCCTATCCATCTCAAACTATCCAAAAACTGAAGAGGAGGGAAAGCTTACAAACTCATTCTATCAGGTCAGCGTTACCTTGGTGCCAAAACATAGATTAACCACCTACAATTGCCCAGACACTGCTTAGGCACTGGAGTTACAGACCTAAGTAAGAAATAACCTCTTTTCTCTGCAAGGTTAGAACCTGGAGGGCAAACATAGATCAAGGGATATTTTAGGGCCTCCCCCACCCCCCGACTCAAGATGAAAGGGAAGTGAGTGGGGGTAATTCTGAGAGTCCTGCTTAACCTCTGAGGCTCCACAAAGTTCCCCACTTTCATCTTTACATGGGTATTCTTAAATTAGATTCCAAATGCATTTATATTTCTATCCCTAATTAAAAAAAAATCAGTGTAAAGAAGTTCATATTTACTCACTTGATGAACCAGGGGACTGATTCAGCTTACGAGATCTGAAAATACCACCTTGAAGTAGTTTCAAAATGGAAATGAAATGTGTTAATTTGCATGGCATTTACAATATTGCATCCGAGTCCTATTAGAGACAATAAAAAGCCCAAGCCAAAAATGTAAAGCTGCAAAGGGATTCTGAACGTGACATATGGGAATTTCAAACCATTAAAAAATATTTGATCCATGGTGTGAGGGAGGAAGGGAGTGAGTAAATGCCAGGGTGAGTTACAAAAATTTGAATACAGTTGTAAATAAAAGTAAACTTCTAGGTAGAGACTGTCACCATGTCACGGAACTGGCTCCTATCTTTATGCCACTTAAAGGTCCCTTGTACATCTGCTGGAATTTTTTTTTGTCCATGGGAACACACCAGTGATTTTAGTGGATATTGTTTGTCCTCTGCCAAAATTCTCTTTACTAGGTTGGTGCATCCAACCCTGACCTGATGTGGATATTGACTGCTCACAGCTTAATTCTTCTCCTTCTTTAGAGAACTGCCCCCTTGGCTGATAGGAGTGGCTCACAGCCAGTGGCTGACTTATATGCGGGTACCAGCCCAGGACTCCTTTGACTTCAAATGGGAGAGCTCTGTGCTGCCATTCATGCTTCAGAGTTCCCTGTGGGATCCGGCTGAGCTAGATTTTAGTTGATACCATGTCTGTGCTTAGCTTTTTCCCTGCCTGCACTGCTTTACTCACCTCCTTACAGGCTTCTCCTAAGAGGTGTTAAATTAATTAAACAAGGAAGCCATTAGACTAAAGTGGCTCTAATGCCATGGCAGATGATGAAAGCAAACCAAAGTCCAGTCCTGTCAATTGTTTTAAGGTTATAAAATTGAAACCCTGAGACAACCAATCACAAACAGCCAACAAGGCTTTAAGCCAATCAATAGCTTCCTTACTTATGCACTTTCTCTATGTGAGTCTTTCCCTGAGTGCCTATCAGTGAAGTGCTTATAATCACTTCTGGTTTGGTGCTGCCCGTTTGGAATTGATTTTTGCTCAGATAAACTCTTAACAGTTTTAATATGCCTCCGTTGATCTTTTAACAGAGTCTTCCCTTAGTAATCACTCCCCAAGATTCTTCATCTCAGACTTGGCTCCTAAAAAATGCTGACTTACATTAATCAATGTATTGTAAGGCCTACAATTTCACATGCTGCCTAGATATCTTTGGGCTTCACAGGGCCCCAAAGCTCCTGCTCTCATCTGGTATACTCACCACCCTGTGAGAAAGATTTCCCACTCATCTAGTTCTTCCAGCAGCTTGGCCAGCTGCACTCAACCTAGTCCTCAACCCAATGGGTTTTACTTCCCTAATAGCCTGCAAAATTATTCACAGAAGCCAATCACGTCATCCCATGCCAACCAAGGAGCACCTCTCCCTCTTATTACTACAAATCCTGCCTCCCACAGCCTCTCCCTATGCAGCCCCCATGTGGCCCTGCATGGCACGTGATGTCTTCCTTCCCAGGCTCTGACTACATGCGACTAATAAACTATTGTCAGTCTCATCTCTCCAGTGCTGGGTGTCATGTGTTTGGCCATCTCGTACTATTTAGGGTAGGGATCCTTCCCCTTCCAAGGGGGTGAATAGGAGACAATCAGAACAATCAAATAATGGAAATCAACAGGAAACTCATTTTTTCTTTACTAAAGCCAGGGAGTTTGCGGACAGAGATCCGTTTCATAAAGGAAGGGCAATCTGTAATGACCCATGTGACAAAGTTTAGCACAGTCTGCTAGCCACACAACCGAACACAGGGAATTTTCTATCTTAAGTCCTACAGTTTTCTCCATAGGGACTGAATTGGGCCCCTATGACTTGTGGGAATTAGCCTACAAGGACGAAATGCACATGTTCTCATCTCTCCTCCATGGGCAGCCCTGACGTTTCCACCTTGGTGACAATGACTCACATAACTAACTTGCACTGTGAAGTCATGTAGAAAAATGGGCATATTTTCATGCTTTCATTATGGCCGCCCCTGCCACCCAGCCACCCATCCCAATTTCAAATCTCTGATTTTTATTTGACAGATTGCATGATGGAGGAAATCTGAATTACATTCACACTGGCACATTTTCTTTAAATATTTGTAGTAAAAGACTAGCAGGAAGATAACCGGTGTGTTGCCAGGTTTTCCTCAGTCTTGCTCCATCTCAGAGATGATTCACTCAGGACCTTGATGACTGTCTTTTAAAACAACACAACAGGCCTATTAGCACTTAATTACATTAACAGTCTGTGTTTCCCAGCATAACAAACAGTCTTGATTTAGGGATGATGCAAGTCAGGGCAGCCTGGACTGTGGTTCTATTTCCATTTATCAGATGGGAGTTCCCACAGGTCAGAGACTGTTTTCTCTCCAGAGGAAGTGGTGGGGAATTCCTACTTAGGTTTATTCCTACTTATGTTTAGGCAAATGGCAGAACTGGTATATTTAGAGGCTCCAGAAATATCATTCCATTAATTATACTGCCAAGGTCTTGATACCAGCAGTTTGTTTTACTCAGGCCAGGGCTATTTTAATGTACACTTGAGAGTCTTGTAATATAGGTGGGCAATATAGCTAGAGAATGAAATTGCTAGGTTGGTAAGATAGATGAATGGATAGATAGATATAGGGATAGATGGGGGGGGGTGCAGTCCTGCCTTTGCACAGTAGTTCTGGACAATAAAAAAATGATTGTGCAAGCTGAAACCATACTAAATAATCTTAATAATCAATTGGAAAACATAACATTGTTCTATAGCCTTTGAAAATTTTTATTAGAACATTAAAAATGGTTTTACTGTCAGTTATAAATGTGTAGGAAAATGCAAAAGTAAAAGCTATGTTTATTTAGTAATCTATAATTTAAAACATTAGAAAGACTGAGAATTAAAGTGCTTTATTTCCTTGTCAAAAACTGATCAAGAGTAGTTTGAACAGGGCTGTTGCCTTGTCCTCATTGTATAACTTATGACACAGAGCAAGCATTGGCAAGTTGTCATACTCCTTTCTAAGTCTGAATCAGCAAGCAACGCTTTTTGCTTTGTACTTTCAGTGATATGAAATACCTCTGAGAGTTCCTTGAATGTGAAGTTTTCCACTGGCATCCCTTCTGGGGCGTCTTTTTTCTTCACAGCTACTCTCTCCATCTACATTTATAAGTTTACCTTCACTAAGTTCTTCCGACTGTATATCAAGAGGCTCTTGAACCATGTCTGTGTCAAGATTCCTACGGTCAGCTATTTCTTTTATAATTCCATTTACATTTGATCTGAATTTCGCTTCCAGAGTTATCACTTTTCGTTTTGCTGCACTTTCATCTTTTTTTTGGACAGTTCCCCTTTTCTATTTTCCATTCCTGTAAAATGTCACCTGGAGACAAGGAGGAAACACAACTGCTCGCTTTGCTGTCTGTGCGTGAACTAACAGACACTCAGTGACCAACCACTGAGGGACTTTAACAGAAGTGAAGTGATTAGTCACCGGTCTAGATGCACATCTTCTATTTACACAGTGATTTGCAGACTGAGGAGCTCACAGCAAAGTTTTCGCTTTATGAAATTACTCACAGTTAATATTCCTTGGTAACTGAGATTGGAGCCATGTTGTTGAGAGACTGGTGCTATTAATTAAACCANGAGATGTCACAGTGTCAAGCTGATCTTGACCAATTCTAGTTTATATTCTAGCTTACAATGAATAGTCTCCCCAAATTTGTGTACAGTGAAATGGCAGTGGTCCAATGAGGCAGGCAGAGGCCTCCAGGGTTGGGCTCTGGCTCAAATCTTTTTCAGAGCACTAGGACTTGGAGGAAAATGCAAGCCCCAGGAAAAATGAAAAAGTTATACAAGGACTATTTCTAACAACCTGGAATGGAAAAAATAACTTTGGGGTGAGATGCATGAGTCTTTTGTGAGATACTGAAAGATCTGGGGCAAACCTGATCATACAACCCCCCTTATTCCATCTACTTCTTTGTTCTAACACAGAAAGCTATTTGAAGACCAAGTTCAGGAGCACAAGTTGATATGATTGTGGCCATAACTAGAGCTACGGCCATCTGCTGAAGTCCCTTTGCTTCCTCAGCTGCCTAAGTTAACCAGCGACAATGGGGGTGAAAAAGAGATGGGAAATGGTTTTATTTTTCTAAAGTACTTTGCTGACAAGCTACCCCAAAAGAACCATTTGGTAGGGTCAAATATTTCATGTCACCCATTCTTTAAAAAATCAATTTCAACTCCAATAATTACTTCCACAATTTGTAAACGTATCCAAGGAGATAAAAATGAGGAACTGAAGTAGAAAGAGGGGAGGGTGGAGGAGGGAGAGGAAGAGAAGGAACATAAGAAAACCTCGATAGTGGAAAACTGATGAACCGGTGTGTGAAAATGCCACTGTGGCTGGGTGGTTGAAGTTATTAACGTCAGGGAACCAAAAATAATGCCTAAAGCAACAGAAGGGGGGAGGGAAGCACACAGGGCAGGCTCCTGATGTAAAAACGATCTATGTGAATGCTTGGAAATGTGGAGACTGTGTCTGGAGAGGTATACAGGTGGGTTCAGTTAGGAAGGAAATTGAGTGACAGGAGGACAGGTTTAGAAGGGAGACTCCTCACTGGATGACTTTGTATCTTCTGAATTTTGTTCCAT
>NW_017731805.1:1420100-1430160 GCF_001890085.2 Hipposideros armiger | reverse complement strand
TTCTTCATGCTTATAAAATTAAGATGGTGATGAAGATGATTATAATGAAGGTGGTAATAATAACCATCTTCACGTGTTACTACAGCATCCAATGAGGTCTTAAGTGTGAAAGTGCTTTGTAAATAAATCCTGATGTTAGTAGTTGTCATTTATGTTTTGTGGCATTTTAAGACTCTGCTGTTGGCTCAGTGCTTGGGCAGAAGAACATTAGGGAATACAATGCTTTGTATAGCATTTTGTGTTGTACTGAGGCTCTCTCGTAGCTACACTATTAGTAAAGAGACATGGCATGCATATGGAAACAGAAAATCCCGGTCCATTTCCTGGGTTACAAATTAAAGTTGGAAACATGCAGCGGTTTCTTGGCCACGCACACAGGTACGCTGTGTTTGCGAGTATTCCCGAACCTCACAGGCGTTTAGCATATGTGGGGTGCTGTAGAGGCAAGTAGACTACCTGGTCCCCATCCCCAAGAAGCTCACCCTGTGTAGTACGTTGAATAGTATCTCCCCACCCCAAGAGCATGTGTACCCAGAAGCCCATACTGCGGCTGGTTTAGAAATAGAGTCTTTGCATAAGTAAACTAAGGCTGGTAGTGACATTTTCTTTCTTTCTTTTTTTTTTTTCTAATTGGGGAATTGGGGAAGGAGAACAGCCAAGTTGTTGTCCTTCAATCTTAGTTGTGGAGGGTGCAGCTAGCTCAACTCCAAGTCCAGTCGCCATCCGGCTGCCTATCGGCAGCTCGCAGCCGCTCAGCTCAAGGTGCTGTGTTCAATCTTAGTTGTGGGGAGGGCACAGACCCCCATTCCATGCGGGAGTCGAACCGGCAACCTTGTTGTTAAGAGCGCACACTCTAACCACTGAACCATCCTGCCACCTGCTGGCAGCTCAGTGGCAGCTCAGCTCAGGCACAGCTCACTGGCCCGTGTGGGAATCGAACTGGCGACCCTGTTGCTCAGAGCTTGCGCTCTTAACCAACTGAGCCACTGGGCCGGCCCTGGCAGTGACATCCTTACCTTGTTAATCTACCTGCTGGGTTAGGGTGGGTCCTAAATCCAATGAGGGTGCCATTATGAGACAGAAAGGGCACAGAGGTACAGAGAAGAAGGCCATGGAAAGATGCAGGTAGAGACTGGAGCGATGCCTCCACAGGCCAAGAAACACAAGGGTCCCACATCTGCAGGAAGCTGGGAGACTGGCATGGACGGGACGGTTTCTCCCTTAAAGTCTCCAGCATGAAGCAAGCCCGCCAGCCCCTCGATTTCATACTTCTGGCCTCCACAACAGAGAGAGCCAATTTCTGTGGTTTTAAGCTTTCCAGTGTGTGCCCACTATGATATGGAAGTCCCAGAGAACTCATACACCTTGGCAGTATCTTCCTGTGCACTGCTGAATGGGGACTGAACTAACGCTGAAAATATATGGAGACTTAAAGATATTTAAAGTGATTTCTAAGATGCAGATCACTTAGAACTGTGGCAATCAAGCTCTAGTTTCAGTGAAAAAAGGCTTCTCCTTGGCGAAAAAAACAAACACAAAAATACCTCTCTCACCACTATTCAATTCTATAAGCCAGAAAGAAAAAGGAAACCCTTTCCAAACTGAGGGATGTTTATAAAGCACCGGGAACCATGCTGGCCCATAGTAGGCCTACGCTCAGTAAATCAGAGTGGCTTCCTCTACCTTTTTGGCATTGAAAAAAAAAAATCGAGATAACTCCCTTGCTAGTTGTTGAGTCCTATATTTCTGGAACGGAGAAGAGGAAGGGAGTAAGTAAAGGAACAATCAAGTCAGGATGGCTGATTGGAGCTATTTTCAGCTAGGCCAGTCTTTATAAGTCCTATTTTGTTCCCCAGTTGAACTGACCACTGCTTGATGAATTGTGTTTATCTGTAGTTCAGCGATAAAGTTCTCTTTTAATTCCCTGCTGAATAGAAATATTTAGGGCAATGCCACAGCTGTGTTTATTCTCACACTCCACCACAGTTATGTAAATACCGCCTATAGAACTATTTCTGATAAAGGCCCGTACCAACCCCGAGGAATTAGACGCTCACTCTAGATGTCTGCCAAGATGAGCCATTTCGATCCAGCTTGGCACCGCGTATGAATGATATCACAGCTTCTCAGAGATCATTTGGCAAACCTCACAATAAAAGAGTAATTTTCTTCCCCTCTCACTCTCTCAAAGGCTCCCACTGAGCCAAATAAAATGTCCCAGCATTCTCCGCTCCCCCTGTTTAGAAACACGAGGCTGACACACAAAACCTGGAAGCCTCCTACCACAAAATTGATAAATAAAACAAAACTTGCAACCTGGCAACAGAGGTTTCAAGTGACTGTTCCCCTCCANAAGTAAGTCGCTAAGTCCAATGCACACTCATGAGGAGGAGAAGTAGGCTTCACCTCTGGAGAGGAAGAGACTCAGAGAATTTGGGAATGTGTCTTGAAACCATCACAGAGAGGCTTTGGATGAAGCCAAGTTGTGGCGAGTCTGTTCCAAAAGTAAAGGGAGAGTGTTTGGGTCTAGGAACCAGCAGCCTAGAAAAGGCTTATCGATTTGGGTGAAGAAGGAGACCATTCTTTTGGACTGAACTGAAACTCTAGGTTATAAGGTAAGACAGACTGTGAGCTCAAGATCAGGGTCAGTGACAATAGGAGGGATGAGAAACAGCCTCTCATTGACAGCATAGGGGAGCAGCACGAAACCACCAAAAGTGATGGCGGGTTAAGAATTGTTGTTTGGTCTGGCACAGAAAAGATGTCAATTATTTGTGCCATGAATAAGTGAAGGAATTTCATTTTCATCATATACACTAGGGATCAGACATAATCATGGATCTAATGAGGCCATCAGGACATCAAGAGGGGAGAAAAGCAGAGCTGAGATGAGAGACGGAGATCTAGTCATCCCTGACAGTACATCCTTGCACTTTTCTCATAAGTTCTCCTTATTGTCAAATACAACAATCTACATCCACTTCCCCCTCTCCCCCCAAAGAAACCAAAAGGGGAAGGAAAAGAGGGATACAAACTCTTTCTTTTAATACCAATAAGCTCTACTGTTTAAAGCAAACAATAAGTACCTGGTGGCACTAAAGTCCCCAGAACCTCTGAATGACAACTCAAGATTCTAGACAAGGTCAAGGGCTGATTTTATACACATATTACATATCACATTACCTAGCACAAAACTCAAATACACACACTTTGGCCTAATCTTGTCATTTAATCTCATTTTACCAAAACGTGATCCAGTGCAATACACTTTTTAGAGTATGAAGAGACAGTGAAAGAAATTACATTCCTGGGCTGGTTGTGTAGTGGTTCTTCCAGTAGCCCATTTTCTNGATAGGGTGGGGGGCTCATTCATATGGACAACTATTCTTTGGGCCCCTTTATTAGCTCAGCATAGTGGAAAGTTCTGGGCTTGGGAATTTGAAAGAAGGGCTCAAACTCTGCCTCTGCCACTTATTAGAGGGATGATCGTAGAAAAGGTACTCATTTTCTCCAAGCTTGCCTCATAGGATAGAGATTATTTAAAGCACATTGCCTGAGACAGACCAGGCACATCATAAATACTAATTACCAGTTTCCCTTCCTTCCATAACACCCAAGGGAGGCACAGGGATAAAAATGCTCCCATTTGAAAGAACCTACAATGGATACAAGGAAAACTGAGGATTGAGCTTGCATCTTAGAGCTTCCAACTGGTTGTTATTGTTTTGTTGGGTTGTGTTTTTAATTTGACAAGAAATACTTTGCAAACAGAGATAGCAAGGTGAAGCAGAGGCAATGACTGACGAACTGAACACAAAGCAAGTCAGCAATTCTGCCATGTGCCTGTTTATTACTGTTTCCCTAAGTATAATAGCAAGTGAGTCACAACTCAGTTTATTTTTCTCTTGTCTGAAATCAGACCTTTGAAAACACCTCCATGATAACTGTAAAAAGATTAGCTAAAGAACAATGAACAAAATGTGTTTGGGGCATGATTTATTTTATGATTCAGGGTAGGGATTGGCACTCATGGGCTCTTTGGGGACAGACTGGGGCCTGCAAGGAGTGAAACATTCCGAGACTCATATGATCGCAGGAAAGACTTTACGTTGCGCACTTGGCCTGTCTACAGGTGAGGGCGCTCACAGGGGAAAGCAGTACAGGACCTGTGGTGGAGTTGATAGAAACAGGTAGTCAAGAAGACAATATGGCCCCAGTTCAAAGGCTACTGGCCCAGTGCTGACATTGATGCTGTACAGAGTTCAGAGAATGAGTTCAGAGTACTAGAGTTCAAGGAAAGAGTAAAATTGATTGTGGTGGGTGAGCTATAGTAAATTCTTTTATAAGGTAAGTAAAAGAAATTGTGATATCACCGCATTGTCCCACTCTCTTAATTATTTCTGTATTTTTATTTAGAGTGTGATTTAGATAAAACACCTTCCATTCTCTGGGTCCCAGATAAAAAGAAGAGGTTGGGTTAGATCACTGTTATTGTTCAGGTCGCTATAACAGAATACTATAGGCTGAGTTGCTTAAACAGCAAACATTTATTTCTCACAGTATTGGAGGCTGGAAGTCCAAGATCAGAGTGTCAACAGGGGGTCTGGCGAGGGCCCTGTTCCTGGCTTGTAGAAGGCTACCCTCTGGCTGTATCCTTACATGTTGGCGAGAGAGAAAGCTCTGATCTCTTCATCCCCTATAAGGGTACCAATCACATTATGAGTACTCCACCCTCATAGCATCATCGAAACCTAATTACCTCCAAAGGGCCCCCCCTACAAATACCATCACACTAAGGATTAGGGCTTCAACACATGGACTTTGGGGGGATATAAACATTCAGTCCATAGCGAGCATCCCTAAATTCCCTTCTCTCTGATTTTGCATATGAAGGTTCTCTTCTGGCTACAAAATCAAAATCAAGCCATCTTCCCAGTTTTCAAGATCTTCCAATAATTGGATGTCCTCCAAGGTACCAGATTTGCTTGTCACCTTCCTTCAGGACGAAGCTTCACCTCCCATTAGACCTGCCCTCCCTATACGTTGTATTAATCCATTACCTCCACTTTTTTTTCCTGCTCATTCTCCTCTCTTGGAGAGCACTGAACTTTCCCCATTGACTCAAGAACTAGCTGTTTTGCAGGAGCCGTTTGTCCAGTCCCCAGACCATCTCACAGAGAAAAAATAATGTTAATATAAAAAGTTTAACTCCTGCATAGTATAGAAGAGGTTTTAGGATTTGCATTGAACAGGATTTTAACAGGGAGTTGTTATTGTCCCATATTGTTTCAGTTCATGTAAATGCCAGTTCTAAAAACTTGACGTTAAATATATGTACAAATCTTGTCCCGGAGCTACTATTATTAATCCACAAAATCAAAGATTAACAGTACAGGAAAAGACAAAGGCTATCAATTTAAAGTAAACTACAGCTGAATATATATATATAGGATCACACTTTATATCTTTCCAAATACCAAGCAAATTTGCTGATATTTGTGATAATATAAGAAAGCCACAGTATTAAGGATTTGCCATTCATTGTAACATTTTGCTAAAAACCATTCATATGTCTCCACACTAGGATTCAGTATTAAATATTTATTCAAAAAAGATTCCAGTTTGAATTGATTCCCATAGACTTGATCTATGGTAATCTTTTGAGAAGTTTTAGTGAAGGCAATAAAAGATATTCTTGCTTCTGATAATTGTCCATGATAAGCCATCATTACTTTATGGATACAATACATACTACAATTGAAAGAAACATCTGTAATGATTATCTGAAATGACATCAAAAGAACAATAATATTCTAAAACCAGAAAGAGCTTTTTATGCACCTTTATTATTGCTCCGAATAGCATATCTATTGGTAATTTGGGATAAGCAAAAGGCATAAGCAGGCAATTCATATGTGAGAAAATGGAACCGCTGGAAAAATTTTTCAGTATCATTAATAAAGACCCACTACTATTTTTCGACTATTCAAATGGTAATGACTTTAAATGTAGATAAGAGAAATGTCCTTTTGGGAGTTGAGACCATCTCAGTTATTTGGAAGGTGGACAGATGTGACTGCTGGACAGCCTCCCTTTGCCCTTCCAGATTCAGGCTCTATGCTTTCCCACCCTGCTCTGTGCCCTGCAAGGCTGACTTTAACAGAGTTTCTCACTGGGGCTCCTCTGCCTCTGGCATCCAGTCAGCCACAGCCAATGGGAGACACTGGCAGATCAGCGGGCAGGGGTTGTGTTTCTCTCTCAAAGACCACAGCTATGAATGGGCAGCCCTTTCCAACAGCTACACGTCTTGCTGGTTTTCATTCTGGACTACTTCTCCATCTCTTATTGGTTTCCCTTACCTTGGTTACATTTTATAAGTTATTCCTGCAATAAATCCTTGCCAATTATCCCTTTTGAGTTTGCCATCCAACTTCTGCCAGGACCCTGAAATAGGTGTCATGCCTCCCAGTTCACTCAGGACCATAACCACGGGAGGGCATTTTCCATCCCAATCAACTCCTCCCCTTTTTCTTCTACAGCCCAAGTCTGTTGCTTTTGCTTCCCCAGAGTCCATTTAGTCTTTTCCTTACACAGCAGCCTAGCTTTCCTTTCAAGAACCACCTCTCATCTCTGAGTGCACATGGCTTGGAGGAGGCTGATCTCAGCCTCAGCCTGGGGTGGAACAAATGATTTACGTCAGCCCAATCAGGCTTCATCTCAGAGTTTCAGTTGGAACGATGGGGCAAAAGCGGCCAGCTGTAAGGAAAAACACAAGCCTGGAAGAGTTGGGCCAAGGAAGAGCGCTTGCCTAAGTATAAACTAATGAAGAGAAAGGGCAAAGAGATGTAGAGTCAGGCCTAATATCATTATGTAAACCCTTTGACCCCACCATGCCTGAAGCATAGCCTGGGGCATTGTAGTTATCAGAAGGGATACACCCCCTTTTTTTGGCTCAAGCTGTTGAGCTTTCTGGGACTTGCAAATGAAAGATCCCTGACTAATCACAGGCCTTCTCCTAATAAAAATACATATATTTGGAGAGAGTAAAAAGTGGAGATGTTACAGACTGTGACTTTTAAAATGATATCGTCCAGAGTTGCAGTGTTGTTTTCATCAAGAACCCTGAGAGGCCACTGAGGTTTGTGTTTATTATGATGTTGGAGCTACCACCACCTGCACTGTCCCTTGGCTTTTTTGAAATCTGGGAGAGACGGGACAATCCCAAACCAAACGGCTCACTTTGTGTTGAACTTTGTGGCTGAGCCCCATGCATGAACTGCTACAAACAAAGAACAATGGTGAAAAACAGCCAAATGCAGTGTTGAAGCGTTATTTTCAAGTGCCATTTGACGGGGCCTTCTCAGGTGACATGGTTCCCTGGCAGGAAAGCGGGATTGTGGTGATCATTATTCCAACTTACCACCTATTAGAATGGGAGTCACTGGGAGGTCAGACTGTCCCAAAAGCCCAGTGTTCCTGAGCACTCAAGGTCAAGTTAAAGAGATAGCAACCAAGTGTCAGGACAATGGCAAAGGCTCAATCCTTTGAAATGAAGAAAAGGGTTAACTCCCAGGAGATCCCTGAAAAGTGAGTTTTCCTATCTTCGACATATCACATAGCTTGGGAAAAGAAACCAGAGTGACAGTGTTGACATGACCCCAGGTGCTTTCCACTAGCAGCTGTCCTCCCTGAGAACAGAGACTGAACCTTTGTTCATTACCCACCCCTCCCCATTCCCGATTAGTGCCATGCCTGGCGCAAAATCCGTGCTCGTAAATGATGACATTCAGGGGCTGCTGGCTTAAGAATGCAGTGAAAAATACAAGATAATATATGAAAAGAGTCAGCACGGAGTCTTCGCTCAAAGAAACCTTTGCTGATATTATTATTGTTATTATTTGTAAACGCATCTGCATTATTAACAAGCAAGTTCGTCAAAACCCACACAAACCCTTTGAAACAACAATTTCCACTTCCTTACTACCTTCCAAGCAACAGCTCTGTTGTGAGTTCGAGTTATTCTTCCTGCGCTTCATATGTAGATGTGAGCATCAAACTATCCATCCACTCGCTCATTCATTCATCCATTCAACAAACCATTAGTGACCGCCTGCACTCTGCCACATGTTGGAGGATACACGAGGGAAGCGAAGTTGATTAACTACCCTGGCGGTAACCCTGAGTGTGGCTCTGGGTTAATTTTCACTGCCAGAATTATTTTTTATAATTTATTATATTACAATTTATGATTTTGTGTTTCAAACTTTATCATACCTGGGATGCCTACTAGACTCTTGTTTGGACAGATTTAAGTGAGTAATTCCTAAAAATTACTGGCCTACAATATAAAACAACACATTTCCATGCAAAACAATGTACCACTTTGGGTACAAAATTACTGACATAATCAGACCGCCAGGGAGGTTAAGACACAGCCCCTGTAAAATACAGAGGCAAACCGGTTGGAGATGGACTAGAAACCCAAACAGACAGTGAGGGAGACAATCATCCTCTGCAATGAGGTAGCTGACCTCAGTGGTTGCCACAGTGCTGGTGAAACCCGGGAGAAAGCGGCTGTTTCTGGGGGCAGTTTTCCTTACCTTTTCTGCAAGCCACCCAAGGTGTCGGATCTCTCGGCTCCCAGCAATGCCCGTTTTCCCCAGCTGCTCTCTGAGCTCCGCAATCACTCGGGTCAGCAGGTCACTAACATTGGCATGGATGGCACTGAACCAGGCCTGGGCCGTGGCTGAGTCCTTGCTCCTTAAGATCACCGTGTGCTTCGCATCGGGAGAGTGGATTTCAAGCTGCCTAGAGAAGCAGGGAGAAGGGTTAGAAGGGTTCCTGGCAGATCACGCTCCCGTAAGTCCTGGGCCACAGAGGTGAACTCATTCTTTGCTCTTACATTTCGACTTTGTCATTTTCGCATGGTTAATCTTAATGGTCCCATCATTCATTCACTCACTCATTCATTCATTCATTCATTTACACATATTCGTTGAGGACCAGGCACTGGTCTAGGTACTGGAGCATAGACATCCGGCCACCATATCATCTGCATTAAGGATGTCTGCTTTTACTGTTATTGAGCTGACTGGCTTATCTGTAGTATCATCTCAAGACTTCCAAGCTGCAAGCTGATATTAAGCTTTCTTGCCTCTCAATCCACAGAGTATTTTAAAAATATACTCATATCCTTGCTGCCGCTGGCAGGAAGTAGATTGGAATATCTAGCCACATGCTGAATTTCACCGCTCAGAGTTAATAGTGAATATTTTAGAATCGAAGATGACTGAACGTCATCCTTTCGGAATCCTGTCTGTGGCACACTTACCGCTTAATCCTTGGACACGTGTAGTAAAGTAGTGAAATGGCCTAGGAAGGGTTAATAATACAGAGATGTATGCACTGAGAGTGTTATATTTAAAGTCAAAACACCAGAGTTTATGCCAGAACCCCAACTGAATCACCTGAGATATAGAATGACAGAGCTGAATACTATAATTGTGGTCAAAGGAGGAAATTCTACATAGATATTTTTTTTTTAGTTTAAATTTTTATTTTGAAGTACTTATAGATTAACATTACATTGCAAAAACAGTACAGAGAGATTTGGGTATACCCTTCATCGAGTATTTCTCGATGATGGTTATATTTTATGTAACAATAATACAATATAAAAACCAGGGAACTGACATTGGTAGATGTAAGTTTATAGTTCCATGCCATTTTATCATGTGTAGATTTGTGTAACCACCACTGCAATCAAGGTACAGAATACAGAATTATTCTATCACTACAAAGCTCTCTCCCTCCAGCTAGCATTTAGTCTCCCTTCCCCATCACCATGCCAAATCCCTGGAAACCATTAACCTGTTTTTCATGTCTATAATTTTTAGACATCATTTTTATTGCAGATGGAAACTATACATTTATATGCTAATAAATATCATTTATTCATTTATGTTTGCATTACGAAGATATAGGGATTGGGAATCTGAATAAAATGACCTGTTTATTAATTTCCTTCATTCCTTAATAATAATGCTACCCTTCATTGAGC
>NW_017731805.1:1418419-1419905 GCF_001890085.2 Hipposideros armiger | reverse complement strand
ACCAGGGAACATATCCCAAAGTGTCCTACTGAGCTCCTGAGTCTCCAAATAACAATGAACATCAGAAGTGCCAAGTAACCTGGCCTCATTTACATTTGAAACCAACCTTTGAGACTGAGTAAACCTTTTTACCCATAAACTTAAATTGTGGAAAAAGAATGATGTAGAAAGTGGAATGTCTCTAGGGGGGTTTAAAAAGCGATAATTAGCTTTTTTTTTTTTTTTTGGTAAAAAATTTGCAAAACAAGCCTCCTCACTGAGACTCCAAAGGTTGTCTGTGATGAAAGAGGGAATTCTTTAGGCGACATCTGCCCTCATCTAGGAGAAATAATCTCATGCCTCTTGGGCACTTCACAAAGAAACAGGCAGGCCATCTGAAGTGAGTTTTCCTTCCCTCCCAAAATTCTTACTCTTCAGTCAAGTTGCACAAACTAGGATTCTGGGAAAGCATTAATGAGAGCTGAATTTGCATTTCAAATTATCCTATTAATATCTATTATTCTAAGAATTTAAAACAGGCAAATATTTATGTTATGATATTTTCTTTTGAAGATCTGGATTTGTTTTTAAAGAAATGACAACTTGGGAAGCAGCCACTCCCCAGGTACCACACACACACACACATACACACACACACACACACACAAATGACGCCAGCACAAAAGAAATTAAAAAAGAATATTTTCTTTGTTGGGTTGCCAGCATATCCCCAGGGGAAAGCCAACTTATAAACAGAGGTACAGGCTAGGGAAGAGGGGGCCCATTTTTCCCCAGGTTTTTGACAGTGTTTATCATTGCTATTAATTTTTAAGTAAGATTTTAAGCATAACATATAGATAGACAAGTGCACAAATTGTCATGTACAGCTCAAATGTACTTTCCCAAAGGGGACACATTCATATAACTACCAGTCAGATCAAGAAATAGAATATTACAGAGGTCCCTTTCAACATCCTCTTTCCAGTTACTATCCCCCCAAAATAACCACTGTTAGGGTTTCTGTCACCATGGATTACTTTTGTCTCAGGAAAAATGGATGAGGATTTGTTTTCATTTGTTGTTGTCGCCTGTAGTATAGAGAGGATCTTGGACTATTTCTGAAGCAAAGTTTAAATATCAGGTCCAGTGCTTTTTCAGCGATGGTTCTCAAGATGTGGCTGCAGACCAACAGCAGCGGTATCAGCTGGAGACTTAATAGACATGAAAATTCTTGGTTCCCACCCTGGACCCACTGAATTAGGAATTCTAGGGGTGAGGCCCAGCAAACACCCTCCAGGTAAATCTGATGCAATTCAAGTTAGAGAAAGGCTGCTCTATGGGTTCATGAGAGAAAGCACTGAGCCTGGTTGCTTGCCAGGGTTCCCAACGGCTGAGGTGGACATGCCGAAAAGTGAATTGACCCTCCTCCCTGCCCAAGCAGTCTCAAAGAAAGAGCACAGAGGACACAGAATAGAGAGGCCTGTGGCTTTTATAGTCAATGAAGAAG
>NW_017731805.1:1346305-1411389 GCF_001890085.2 Hipposideros armiger | reverse complement strand
CCACTCAGCCAGCCCAAATGGATTCTTTTTAAAATCCCCCAATTGGTTGTGACTCAAAAACTTTAAAAGAAAGAGGAAAAGATAGGTAGTAAACATATTCATAATGAGGATAAGTGCTTGTCCTGTGGGGATGTAAAGTCCACCACCAAACATGTTCACTTTTCTCGTTGTATTCTTGCCACCATCCTATGAGGTGGATGGTATTAATGTGTCTACTTCGCAGATGAGAGGATGGTACCTCAGAGTGGGCTAGCTTGACCAACCTTCTAGCCGATAAGAGGCAAAGCTGGAACTGGAACCCAAGTTCCTATGACTCCAAAGCCTGTGCCTTAACCATTATGTTTTATTTCCTAGGATGTTTGTAAAGTGTGGTGTGTTGCTTAAGACTAAGGGAATGTTTTACATGTTGGTTGCTGCTCAGTATCTTTCAACACCCTTCCCTGTCTGTGTATTTGGAAAATTTTCTAAATTATGAGTTGAGCTTCCCCAAGGTAGAAGCCAGAATTCAAGTTCTCAGCCTTCCTTGCTGTTGGGACACAGAGGCACTCACTGAAAATGGCAATTCTGATGGAGGCAATGTGAGGAAATACATGTACATGGAATCCACCTTTTGTACGATATGGCGGTGGAGGCATCAGCCCTTAGTGGTAGCAGTGGCACAGCTTTGCCAGTCTCAAATTGTCATTGGTGCAAATGGAGGTAGTTGTGTGGGCTGTCGGACGGTTAAGGGGTATTTTCTTCTAGAACAGCCCTCCCAATGGGGTTGAGTGTCGAGCTCCTTAGCCTGGCTCTCTGAACTCTTTGGAAAAACATGTGAGCACCCTCCATAGCCTTAGCCAGAGTTTATTCTCCTCCCTGAAACTACAATCCCCAGCTAAGAATGCAGATTTGGGAATCTGGTTGCCATGATGGGAGCTAATGAGATCATCTAAGGAATGTGTCAGGAGTGAGCAGTTAATGGAAAAGAAGCCAGAAAAGGTGTTCTGCTGTTTTGCTCAAAATCCCATTTCAAAAACAGGTCACGCATGATAGAGTATTCGGCTAAGCTCTCAGGGAACCTGACAATACCTCTCATGTTGGCTAGGTTTCAGTTTTTCAGTAACACATAAATTTACAAAATATGTGAAGAATTTCAGCATGTCGGCCTTTCCTAGGGGAATGATATCGTTATCAAAGTTTTAGAAGAAGAGTCAGCTAATGTCAAACTAGAGAAAACATTTTGTCTTTCCACTGCACAGTTCATCTGTACCTCAGAAAACATTCTGTGGTTTGACCTTGTTTAACGGATTATTATTATTATTATTATTTTAAATCCATCTAAATATACAAGGCGCTATGCAGGTCACATAAATGTACACTTGTCTTTATTATCCATACACTTAGCACCATACACTGACAAAATAAATAATCTACCCATAGTCCGATCCAGAGAAAAGCATTTAGAGCCTGAATGCTGACCTATTTTCGCTTTTTTGGAATGAGGTTATTTTGGGCTAGGGTTGCCCGATTTAGTACATAAAAAAAATAGAGTGTCCAGTTATTTTGACTTTCAGATAAACAATGAATAACTTTTTATTGTAAGTATGTTCTATGCAGTATCTAGTGGTGGAAATGGTATAAAGTACGTGGATTAGAAAAATATATAAAAAATAAAACGGATAGGACTTCATGATGGATTAGCTATGAGGGGTGGGGAAGAGAAAAGTTTGCATAGGTTTTTGGTTTAGACAACTGAGTGAATGACAGTGCCCAGTACTAAGATTAAAAAACAAACAAACCAACAAATGCTGAAAATGATTCAGAGTTGGCGAGAAACACTATGACTTTGGGTAAATATTTCTGTCTTCACTTGGGTGTCTGGTTATAACCTCAAACTTGTAGTGCAAACATATGCCAGCTTATTCTCAACAGTCTGCTCATTCCATGGCTATCATGTCTTAATGGCATTAGCATCCTCCCAATAATCCAGGTTGGACGACCCAACCATCCTTGATGCTCTCTGTCTTTTTCTCCCAGTACCCATTCAGTCTCCAAGTTTTATCAGTATTATCTTGGGAGTATCTCCAGTTCAGAAGAGCGAAGCAGACTGTAAGTTACCCAGTTTTCTCAGTACAGCTGGGGCAATCACTTATCTAGGATGGGATATAAGTTTTATTTTCTTGGCCAACTTCGATTGGTAGTGGTTGCTTGAGATGGCAGCAAAATGGTAGCGGCTGCCTGGGAAGATGTCTTGAAAAAAAGCCTGAGGTCTCGTTTAGGCTCAGTTAGGGAAAGTGTCATGATCATTTACTAATGTCCGCCAGGGGCAGGGGAGCAGGGATTGGCAGCACTCATGATGTCTATCTGACATTTTTAGAAAGCATTTTAACTTATCGCCCTTCAGAAACAGGCCATCTCTACTTCTGATTGCCCCACCTTTGGAGAGAGTCCTGGCTTTTGGTCATCTGAAAATTACTCTTACAAGGCTTAGCTCCCCCGCTACACTGTAAATCACTTGAGGGGATGATGTATACCAGAATTATCTTAATTTCCCCCCACTGCCTAATACATGGAGGGTGGGTACTCCGTAAATATTTCCTAGGCTTAGTGAATGGATGGCTCTGTCTACTATTAAAAGCTTGTTCCATCTTTATGGTGATTCCCTTTCTCATCAAAGCTTTACAACTGCCTCCCTTTTCATTTTTGTTTTTCCCTTTCTAGAAGGTAACCCTTTCAGTCTTGCATATGGCATTTAATTCTATAGTACAAATTACTTCAGGGTTTGTTTTTTTTTAATTTTTATTTTTTTAGGCCCATTTTCTCTATTCAAAGGACTTCAGTTCTAAGTAATAAGCTTGGTGTATAATAAATAAGTCAAGCATGTTTTGATATCCCAAGAGAAGGCTAGTTTTCATGGATAACATGTAACAGTGGTCAGCTCAGAAATCTTATTTTATTTTTGACAGTTCACCGTGCATGATTTTCTTGGGCTAAAATAATCAATGAGTGCTCTTGTGAGCCTTTCCCAGGTTAGATGTAAAAACAGGCAGCCTTGCAAATGTGCAAAGCAGGGAAAAATGATGACACAGAAATAAAGCAACGAGGCATAATAATTTGAAGTGCTGATCTCTGAGAGGTAAGAACAGCAGTGAGTGTCATCTAACTCATTTCTGTCAGTTTCGTGTAAAATACTAAGATTTATTTGTTTGCCTCGTTTACAAAATTTTAAATGACTTCTCATTCATTAGCTTATCACATATTTTTCAAGGGCCTGCTAGACAAGGCATTAGGCACATGAAGAGAAGGGGAACTCAATACAATTACGTTTTCTGTCATTACTGAGCTTCCAATCTAGCAATCTTGGACAAACCCCACTTTCTTAAGTATTCAAATCACATGAGAAATTCCTAACATGAGAGAATAATGTGTATCTGTTGTAGGAGCAGAGAATCTTTAATTAAATTCTCAAGAAATGACTGAAGCAATAATTTACCACATGAAGTTGGCAGCTGCTTACACATAGTAACAGTACTTCACCAGTGTCAAAATATCGCTCATTCATTCGGTTTTAATTTTTACAAAGTCTTTCTTTTCAAGGAGGGAGGAGAAAGGCAAAAACATTGTATCCCTAAGGCCCCTGTATAAATAAAGGTGGGTTACCCATGGAAGGCAGCACGTTAGCCATTAATAGCCTTCACAAGGATT
The DNA here is from genome assembly GCF_001890085.2 of Hipposideros armiger. Classification (NCBI taxonomy): domain Eukaryota; kingdom Metazoa; phylum Chordata; class Mammalia; order Chiroptera; family Hipposideridae; genus Hipposideros; species Hipposideros armiger. The sequence goes on along the minus strand of NW_017731805.1, from coordinate 1,407,705 downwards.
ATTAATGGCCGCCACCCAGCAGGAAAAGAGGCCCCAGAGAGGAGACATACATTGGATGGGACAAGAAGAATTTGAAGGGCCTCTACCCCATGAAAGCAGTAGAGTAGTCAGGGAATTTGGGGGCAAGCAGTGGAAAAGACCACAGTCAACTCTGGTTAACAAGGAAGAGCTAGATATAGAGAAAAAGCAGAAACCGAAATTACGCTAGTTACATATGTGAACAAATGAATAATCAAAGACAGAACAAGCAGTTTAGAAGGAACGTAGAGGTCATTTAATCCAACCACTCATTTCAAAGGTGAAAACTCTCACTTGTGGGGAGAAGTGATCGAGCCAAGGTCACACTGGCAGGTACTAGGATGACTGATCCTAGAAATCCAGGCTTCTTAACAACCATGTTCATGCAAGTTCAGAGAATGGGAACAGAGGACAGCATTCATGGTGTGCTGGAAGCAAACTGAACTTTCTTTTCAATTTTCCCCAGGGCTAGTCCTGAATGTGGGGCTAGTAGCTCTTTCTGTATGTGAAGTACTCACTGTTGTACTTTGTAGATAATTCACTGTCAAGTATTTATGGAATTGACAGTTTCTTAATTATTTTCTCTGTGAAGCCTTTGCTCAAAGACACTTTCAGCCCTTTCATAGATAGCAATAATCATTTTCATTACTTGAAGGATTTAAACAAGCACAAACAAATAAATCAGGTCCCCACAAAATTGCTATTTAAAAAAAAAGTCTGTATCTGAACGATCTAGACAAGTTTTAAATTGTTGGGAAGTTCTGTACTGGTTGCCAGAGAGGGTGAATATCATAATAATGCAAATGCAAATGTTCATCCCAACTTTCCAAAGGTCACCCTGTGTGAAATTTAATCTTTTTCATTCTTGTACTAAATGCCACGAGGCCAAACAGGTGGGGAAGAAGTCAGTTTCTCCATGAAGCAGCAAAGCTGTAAGATGTGTCTCATTTTGTTTTGACTTCATTAGTTCTTTGTTTTTTAGAAGAAAGTATGCATTAACATGGAGCTGGAAAATGGTTACAAATGAAGAAAATTTACTAAATGCTTTCTACCTCTTGACATGAGGTGCATGGTGAAGGGAGGGGTGGGAGGGGGCAGACAGTGGAGAGGTGGGGACAATGCTGTGACTTCTGTGGTTGCTGCTAGGGAGACCTGAGCTCCTTGGCTGGTCAGATGCCTGCCTCTGTCTTACAGCATTGCAAGCATTTGTTCCCTCCCGGTGTAGGAGTCAATTGATTAAACTTTATATCCATCCTTGGGCATCTCCATGAAGGCTGCTTATCAATGAGCCTGGACTGTTTTGCCAAGAGTTCGGTATACCTCCTCCAAAAAAAAAAAGAAGCTAAAAACAGCCAGGTTTGGGGGTGGGTGGAGCAAGTCCAGATAACCTCCATCACACTTGAATCATTCATTCAAAATATGTATTGAATGCGTGCTCTCTGCCAGGCAGTCTGCTAGGTGCTAGGTACCCTGAGTCCGACAACAAGGCTGTGGCCTTCAAGGAGCTCACTGCACGTTATGGAAAGTGCGTGTGGTTCTCTAATGGTTTAGATGATGTGTAGGGATCCGGGGGGGCCCGAAGGTGAAGGAGCAAAGAGGAAGGGAGCCTGAAGGGGGCCCACTGACAGAATTCCGTGTAAGCAAGTGGCACGATCAGCTTGTGCTGTAGTGAGAGCACGCTGGAAAGATGAGATTGGAGGGGAGCGAGACTGGGGCCAAGAAGACCCACCAGCACATCTTTGCAGCGATGCGGGTGCCCGCAGTAGAAATGCAAAAGAGAAAACCCTTTAGCTACAAAAGGTTAGACTATAGCACAGTCAGAAGAGCATTGTGTTATAACCCTTTGATTTCTGAATTAATACTTTGGGAAACTGTGTTCTTCAAATATGGAATTCAGAACACCCCTGCACAGATACTGGATCCTGTTAGGCACGGGAGGGGTGGGACATACAGATAAGTTGGATACAATCCAAGCCATTTACAGACTAATGAGGGAGATGGTACCAAAATAATTATAATACAGGGCAGAACAGGTGTGCCATTACGGAGGCACAGAGTATTCCAGGAAGGCACGCTGGACTGTGAGGATCAGGAAATACTTCAGGAAGATAAAGGCATTTGAGATGAGGCTTATAGAATAAGAGGACTTGGACAGGTGGAGGATGGAGGGAGCGGGTTCCACTCTGCGGGGACACCGGGGCCAGAGACAGAGAGGGACAAAAGCAGAGGATGTCCAGGAACAGCAAATAGCCCAGTTTATCTAGAAACGATTTCTATGACCAAGCTTATTTTTTAAACAGTGTTACTTAGGTATAATTGACATAAATAAACTGTACATATTGTAAGTGTACAGTAAGTTTAGACATGGATGGATATCTACCATCCCTCTTCTTGCCTCCATTTCTCCTACCATAGCTTAGTTTGCGTTATCTAGAATTTTTTTTTTTTTTTAGCTGAACCATCCTGCCGCCTGTTGGCAGCTTAGCTTGGGTAGGGACTCAAACCGCTCTTGCTCAGAGCTCGCACTCTTGAGCAAGCTCTTAACCAACTGAGCCACTGGGCTGGCCGCTCATTATCTAGAATTTTAATAAATGTAATAGCACAGTATATATTCCCTTTTTTCTGGCTTCTTCTATGCAGCATAATTATTTCGAGATTCATACACACTGTAGCACATGTCAATACTTCATTCCCTTTTATTGCTTAGAAAGCCTTGTATGGATACACCACTGTTGGTTTATCTATTCACCTTTTGATGGACATGTGTGTTGTTTCTAGTTTGGGGTTATTATAAATAATGCTATTATGAATACTTGTTTTTTTTCATGGCCACAAGCTTTAAATTCTCTGGAGTAAATAGCTTGGAGTGGAATTGCTGGTTCACATGGTAGGTACCTGTTTAACATTTTAAAGACTTGCCAAACTGTGTATCAAAGTAGTGGTACCATTTATTCATTCCCAGTCAGCACTGTATGAAGGTTCTAATTGTTCCATATCCTTATCAACTCTTGATATGAATAGTATTTTCAATTTTAGCCAGATTAATTGTATGTAGTGGTATCTCATTATAGTTTTAATTTGCATGTCTGTAATGACTAATGATGTAGAAAATCTTTTCACGTACTTATTTCCTATCCATCTATCTTCTATGGTGAAGTGTCTGGATAAATTTTTGCCCCTTTAAAAAGTTGTATTATAGGGCCGGCCGAGTGGCTCAGTTGGTTAAGAGCTCGCTCAAGATTGTGAGCTCTGAGCAACAGCAGTTCGAGTCCCTGCTTGAGCTGAGCTGCTGCTGAGCTGCCAACATGGCAGGATGGCTCAGCTTAAAAAAAAAAATTGTATTATTGCTTTTTTATTATTGAATATAGAGAGTTTTTCATATATATATATATATATATATATATATATATATATATATATATATATACTGGATATAAGTCCTTTATTAGATATATACTTTGCAAATATTTTCTCCCAGTCTATGTCTTGTGTTTTCATTCTCTTAAGAATATGTTTTTCATTTTAATGAAATCCAATTTATCAATTTTTTTTTGGTATGGGTTGTGCTTTTGGTGTCATCTCTAGAGACTATTTGTCTAACACAAATTCACAAAAGCTTTCTCCAGTATTTTCTTCTGAAAGTTTTACACTTTTAAGTTTTACAACCTATTAGTTCAGACAATTAAGGTTGCGAACTCATCCTAGAAAAATATCATCCTCATTGCTGAATATCACTATGGTCACCTTCGAAATAGTCCCCTTGGGAAGCTATGCACTGATGCCAGCAAAGCAATTTTGGAACTCTTTTTCTGGAATGGCCATCAGAGCTGTTGTTGTATTACACTTGATGTCCTGAATATCATCAAAATGTCTTGCTTTCAATATTTCCTTTGTCTTCCGGTAAAGAAAGAAGTCATTGGGGGCAAGATCAGGTGAGTAAGGAGGGTGTTCCAATACGGTTATTTGTTTACTGACTAAAAACTCCCGCACAGACAGTGCTGTGTGAGTTGGTGCTTTGTCATGATGCAAGAGCCATGAATTGTTGGTGAAAAGTTCAGGTCGTCTAACTTTTTCACACAGCCTTTTCAGCATTTCCAAGTGGTAAATTTAGTTTACTGTTTTGTCCAGTTGGTACAAATTCATAACGAATAACCCCTCTGATATCAAGAAAGGTTAGCAATATCGGTGCAACAAGTTCATGAACTTAATTGTCAGGCCTTGTATATTTAACTTGATGATATATTTGAACTAATTTTTGTATGTGATGTAAGGTATAGATTTAAGTTCGTTGTTTGCATTTGGATATCCCATTTTCATAACACCAGTGTTAAGAAGGCTACCCTTTTGCCATTTAATTGCCTTTACACTTCTCTTGAAATTCAGTAGTTCATCTATGTATGAGTCTATTTCTGGATTCCTTAACATGTTCATTGATAAGTTCATCTTGATATCAGTACCCCACCGTTTTGATTACTGTAATTTTATAAAAAGTCTTGAATGAGGTGGTGTTAGTCCTCCAATTTTGCTTTCTTCAAATCCATTTAGCTATTCTATGTCCTTTGCATTTCCAAATGAATTTTAGAATCAGTTTGCTTATTTGTACAGAAAAGCCTGCTAAGATTTTGCTCGGTATGGCACTGAATCTGCAGATCAATGAGGGGGAGAGTTGTCATCCTAACTGTATAGAGTCATTCCTTTCTGTATATCATATTTTAATTTGTTACAATATTCTTTCTGTCTGAAGGGCTTTCTTTAGCATTTCTTATAATACAGGCCTGTAGGTGATATGTTCTTTCAGCCTTTGTATGTCTGAATATGTCTTTATTTCACCTTAATTTTTGAAAGGTATTTGTCACTGGATATAGAATTCTAACTTGACAGGTCTATTTTCTTTCAATACTTGGAAGATACTGCTTGACTCTCTTCTCATTTGCATTTCTTCTAATGGAAAATCAGTTGCTGTCTTAGCCTATTCAGGATATATCCCGCTGTAACAGGATATCATAGAATAGATCGCTTATAAATGACAGAAACGTATTGCACACAGTTCTGGAGTCCAGAAAGTACAAGATCCGGGCACTAGCAGACTCAGTGTCTGGTGAGGACCCTCTCCCCTCATAAATGGCCATCTTCTCACTGTATCCTGACATGGGGCAAGGGGCCAGAAACTTTCTAGGGTTTCTTCTTATAAGGGCACTAATCCTGTTCATAAAGGCTCCACCCTCATGAACTAATTAATCACCTTCCAAAGGTCTCACCTGCTAACACCATCACTCTAGGAATTAAGTTTCAACATATGAATTGGATGGGGGAGGACACAAATATTTAGTCTATAGCAGCCACTTTCTCTCGTTCCTCTCTATATAGTGTGTCTTATATCACTGGCAGATTTTAAGATTTTTTTTTCATCACTGGTGTTGAGCAATTTGATGATAATGTGCCTTGGTGTCAATTTCTTCATGTGTCATGTATATAGGGTTTATTGAGCGTCTGTGGACCTACGGGTTAATAGTTTTCATCAAATATGGACAATTTTCAGCTCTCATTTCTCCAAACCATTTTCTGTCCTCTGCCCCCTGGGAGGACCCAACGATAGGTATATTAGGCTGCTTGAATTTGTATCATAGCTCATTGATTCTCTGGTCATTTCTTTAAAAAAATTTTCCTTTCTCTCTGGGTTTCATTGTGGATAGTTTCTATTTCTAGGTCTTATTTGCCATCAACCCCATCCAGTGTGTTTCTCATTTTGCACATTGTAGTTTTCATCTCTAGGAGTTTGATTTGCATTTTTAAAACAAATATATCTTTCATGTATTTTGATGTTTTCAACATATGGGAAACAGTTATAGTAACTGTTTTGATGTGCTTGTTGGCTTATTTTAACACCTGTGTCAGTTCCTGGTCAGTTTTAATGGATTGGTTTTCCTCTTCATCATGGATCATGTTTTCCTACTTCTCTGCATGCCTGGTAATTTTTTAGTAGATGCCAGGCATTGTGCATTTTACCTTGTTGAGTGCTGGCTATTTTTATATTCTTAAGTGGTTTTTTTCTGGGACCCACCTGGGATCCAGGTGTCGCTTTTAAGGTTTGTTAGGCAGGACTGGGTGGTTTTGCACCTAGGGCAAATTTTGTCCCTCTGCTGAGGGGAGGCCCTCAGTGCACTCCCCCCAGTGTCCTGTGTGAATCGTGCCATTTTCCAGTCCCACTGACAGGATAAGCATGACTCCTGGCCTTATGTGAGTGCTGAAACTGTTCTCTCTTTTCTTTGGGGGTCATTTTTTCCCTTGGCCTTTCTTAGTTTCCTTATAACATGTGCTGATCAGTATTCAGCTGAACTCAAGGGGGTCCCTCTTCCAATCTCCAGAATTTTCTCTGTGCAGCTCTCTCGTCTCTGCGGTCGGCCTTGTGAATGCTAGCTGTTTTGGTCTTCGTGGATTCTCAGCTCTGTCTTCCCAACTCTGGGATCCTGTAGGGCTCCACGGGGGTTCCCTCTCCCGGTGCCATGGTCTGAAAACTCTCTCAAGGCAGAAAGTTAAGGTCATCTGAAGGATTGCGTTGTTTGTTTCCCATTTCTCAGGGATCATTACCTGATGTCCAAGGTCTTGAAAACACAGTGTGCCTGTTTTTTAGTTGTTTCAGGTGGGAGAGTAAATCTAATTCCTGTTACTCCATCTCAGTCAGAGTGGAAGTCTTGTACCTTGTCTTTTAAGATGTAGTCTTTTCAGCACGGCGGTCTTTATTAGGAAGGCATTATGACACTGGCCATCATTGATGTATTAAATGAACAGATTAGATTGTGTTCACTTCTGGTCAGTTCACTGTCTGGGCAGCACTGTCTTTACAAAGATGAACCAACCCCACAAAGTCTCTGTCTTCCTGGCATCAGTTTATCAGCAAACAGATACAGCAAACAACTTTGGGAGGAACCAATGATAAAGTGCAAGTATCACCGATGGCTTTAAGAGTCCCTCCTTTTTTTTGTGGTCCCTGCCAACACCATCACTAATTTTGCATCAAGCACAGCTGGAGGAACTCAAGTCACACGATTTTACTAATTGTAAGCAGCCCTTAGGCTTAGACTTAGAGGCAGAGGTTGAAACTAATACTTTACGCTGATGAGCTGCTGACGTCTCTGTTTTTTGCTCTTACTCTACTCCCTATATGACTATAATAGAAAGTTGGCTGTACTGTAGATAGGAGAAAATGAAGCCTCCCACGGGTCCAGCTTAGAACCCAAGGGGATGAAGCAGCCTGGGATAAGGGTACAAGGCTGGTGACATTGAGGGGTTGGATTATGTACATATAACCACCTCCATAGTGCTTCCAGTTTTGAGGTAAGCATTTCATGAAAGTTGTTGAGAGAACTATGTTGATCTTTTATGAGGTTGAGCACTGACATTTTGCCTGGATCTGAGGCAGGGTGGGGGGTAGAATGTATTCTTGTTTAGAATAAACAGGAAATCTGTTATCCAATCTGCACTGAAGGCACTTTTTCTGATCATTTGTTAAAGCTTTATTCCCAAGGCACTGAGTGAATTTAATTAATCTCACCACCACCATCCCCTCCGTAATAAATTCCTCACACACGTGGATTCACTAGGAAATTGAATTGCATCTCTAGAAAACAAAAAAAGGGGGGCATTCAACTAAAGGATGAGAGATTAGTTTGTTGAAAGCCCAGTGATCTAGTCAAAATGAAAATGCCTCTCAAACTATAATGGAATGAGTCCTATTAAAATGCAGATCCTGGTTGGACAAGCCTGGAGTAGAGCCTGAGGTTTGGCATTTCTCATAAACCCCCAGGGTGAGAGCTGCTACTGGAGTTCCTATAACACACTTACTTTGAGCAGCAAGGAGCTAGAAGACATCAAGACATCATCCATGAATCATTTTGCCACTAAGCTCCTACTGTAACCTGAGAACCCTTCTCAATGGGGCTTCAGGTTACTCTAGTATAAATTGTTCTCTAAGGTTCCTTCCAGCACTTAAAAAAAAATGTATCATGTTCTCAAAAGTATAGGTCTGGCTTCCTTGTACTCATGAATTCACCCATCCTATTGTCAGACATGTGTTGAGCACCTACTATGTGTCACACACTGAATAAGATACTGGATGATTATGTATGAACTAGCTCAAACCCTTGAAGTAAGAAATAAATTCACAGAGAGAATCAGGCAATGATAACATTATGTCATATATCCTGTAAAGCTGCTTAAGCAATGGTTGTTAAGGGTCTCCAGAGGTCTGAGAATCTGTGTTTTAGATAGCAGATAGGAGGAATGCGCCTCCCTAGGCCTGTCCAGCTGGCTAATCTGGGGCTGCACGAACTCTGTCAGATTCCCAGCGGTGCCTGCAGCTGTGGGCCTCTAGCTCCATTATGACTGTAGCTCTAGGGCCTCTTGGAAGGGTAGAGCCGCTGACCTTCCCCAGGCCAACCCCAAGGCCACCCCTCCTCCCCACCAGCCCCTCTGGGCTTGAGTCCACAGCTCTTCAGGACAAGCAATTCTAAGCTGAAGGGCTGCGGCTGCAATAACAACAGAGGCCACGCGATAGCAGGGAAGCTACTTGGAGCTCATCTTAAAGCTTTCCAACTCTTATAAATAGGTCAGCAGAGGTCACAGTTCTGGTTCTGTTGAGAAAAGCTGCACTGAGATCATAGATGAAGGGTTTTTTTGTTTTTTTTTCCTGGTGCCTCACAGGTGTTGCAACCTAATATGCTGACTGAAGCAATCATTGTAAAGAAGAATTTTTCTATCTGGGGATCAGGAATATCTTGGGGAACTTCCAAGGCACCACAAAGATAATAGCTGAGGAAATTCTACACATCTGTTTGGCCCTGCCAACAGTAACGTGCAGACTACAAGAATGTTGCATGGGAAAGGTGGGAAGTTCTTCTCCATCTCTGGGGTCTTCCTGGTGTTCTCTTTCCCTCATCCACTCATCAGTCCATCCATCTATCCATATATTCATCCAGATAATATTTATTCAGTGCCTACCCTCAGTCCGTCACTGGGCTGGGTGCTGGGTATAGAATTATGAGCAAAAGCAACCAAGGCCACTGTACTCATGGAGCCAGTGAGAGAGCAGATGTTAGTCACATAAAGACACAAATAAATGTAAAAAGCACCACGTGGTAGCAGCTACAAAGGGCTGATACACGGAGACTCAAGTTGGGGAAGCTCTGTGTTTCTTGTGGGTCCCAGTGAAGGGGTAATGAGCGGTAGACATCTTCAGTGAGGTATGTTTTTTTCTTCTTACATTCTTACAGCTTCATAGCTTATGCAATACTTTAACATATACTATCTTATTTTATTTCCACACCAATGCTACAATGACAAGATTTGAAAAACAAAATAAAAGAAGATTGGGGATAATTGTAGTGGAAGCTAATTCATATGGAAATATGAGAGAATGGGTAAAGGGGTGAGGTTAAAAAAGAGAACAAGTGTTTTCAAGTCTCTGTTCTTCATTTATCAAAAATTGGTGGTCTTGTCTTCAAATGCAAGTGATTATAATCTAGAAAGGCAGAAGAAATGCCATGAAAATACACATAAGTTCTAGCATTTTGCTTGTGGCAAAATTGGTTATACTGTAAATTACATCTAGTTTTGCTGAGGCTCTTTTTGAACAAAGGTGTCCTCTAGGCTCAGAGAAAAAGAGCCTTAGCCACAAATAATAAGCATCTTCCAAAGCAACAACTATAGTTGCAATAACGAAGGGTGCTCCGTGCATGTTCTGAGTGTGAGCATGCCCAGTGGTCCTTCATCGGGTACCTTCAAGCCTTGCTTATTTACTGGGATGGTTTCAACTGAAAAGGAAGCAATATGGTTGTTTTTAGGCTCCATATTAAAAACTATACAAAGTTGGTAAGAAAGAGGAAATTTTTTCATTTATTGAAGACTCCTAGCTTCATGAGAATTACTGGTATCTAGCAGTAAATATGAAACAACTTGACTGAACGGTTAGTCTGTTTATTTACATGAAGATCACATTAGCCACAAGAGGATAGGTTTATGCTGCAGTATCAAATTGTTAAAAAATCTCAGTCAGCTAACAGAACCAAACTTTATGAAAATAAAGTGGGCATATGCTCTATGTCCAAAAAGGGTCTGAGGTGGGGGTGGGGACTTGTTCCATTAGGTCACGCAGGGAGCCGGACTTAAGGAAGCTCTACCATTTGTAGTTGCATCTCCAAAAACATGTGCTACCATCACTGCTTCCACCCTGAAGTGCACACATCATTTCGGATCACATTTCACTAGTCAGAATCAGTCACAGGGCCCAATAGTACTAAAGAAGGCCTGGAAATCCAGGGGAACAAGTGGACTTGCTGGTGAGCACTACTGTCTTAGCCACTATGACCTGTTTCCTGAACTCTACAAAACTGAACCGGTTGGGGAGATAGCAACTGCGGCCACAATTCTCCAAACCACACCCAGGCGCAGAATGTCCGCTCAGCTCTCGTTTTGAGTCTTTACAAGGGAAGGGAGGATACTTACTATTTCTGGAGCTTCTACCATGTAGCCAACACTTGCTGTGACAGATACTGTGAACTGGTTTACTCAGCCTCATTGTATTCTCTTTATGATGCAGAATACTAAAAAAATAATTTAAAAAAATCCATCTTTCTAGATTCCCTTGCAACTAGGATTCTGCAGACATTAGGTTCTGATATATATATATATATATATATATATATATATATATATATATATATTCTGTGAGATTTAGAAGGTGAAGGTGAAGGTGAAGAGGACATACTCCTGATGTTTTGATTGCCACTGCTGGCAAGGAAAGCTGTCAGTGTCAAAAAGAATGGGCAGTGGCAGCTGGCTTGGAGCACGAGTGTTCAGTCACCAGCTTTCCAGGTGTTAAAAGGCAGTTGCAAGGTGCCAGCATCCTCAATCCTGTTCCCTCGTTCCTGGGTCACTGCTCTGCTACTGTATAATTCCCATAGTTCCAACGGCAACCTCCTGGTTCTCCACTTTCCTGATGATATCAGCTTTATAGAGTTCTGGGGGTCCTTAGCGGAGACCCAATCTGTAGTCTTCCCATTTATTTTTTTGCAAGCAGCTAATTCTTTATACAGGCAGACCTCATTTTATTGAGTTTTGCTTTCTTGCACACCACTATTGTTGCATTTTTTACAAACTGAAGGCAAGACCCTCCACCACCAAAAGAGTATGACTCATTTTATTGCTGTGGTCTGGAAGTGAACCTGTAACATCTCTGAGGTGTGTCTGTATTAAATCCCCCCGCTGTTTAAGTTACCTAGGCTGGTTTCTATTTCTTTCACTCTAATGTGACTATAACATTTGCTAAATACTGTTACGTACATAAATTCTTCTAACAACTTTCTGAGAACTCTTCATTGTTGAAATGAGTGAACTTGTACTTTTAGAGAATCTAGGTTGGAGATAAAATAAACTACAAGCATAAATTTGTTTGAAGTCGTTTAGCTTGAAAATTAACATAAATGAACTCTATAATACATTCTATTCTCCTGAAACTCAGAGCAAAATTCATGTTCCTGGAAGGCATACTTTTCATTCAGTGACTGTATATATGCCCTTAGAACACCCTTCTTATCCAACATGTGATACATTCCTCATTCCACAGGTATTTAATCCATGGAGCAACTCTGAAAAGTAGGTGTCCTTATACCCATTTTATAGATGGATTAATGGGGTCTTAGAAAGGTAAAATAAAGTGTCCAAGATCACAAAGAGCTAGGATTTAAACCAAGGTGTTTCTGTTTTCAGAGTCACAATCTCTTTCCACTACCACATGCAGACTTCTAAGAGAGCAACCATTCATTAGTTCCCAGCTGCTCTGAACACCGGCTTGTCATGGACGCTTTTGTTAGCTCCTTTAGCTCAAGGCTCACAGGTGCTAGTTAGCTCTTCTCTCCTCCACAGACATCAAAAACGATAAGCACCTGCCTCACAATGGTGTACCTCTCCCCTTATGAAGGATTCAGAAAGAAAAAAATGGATGGAACACAGCAGAAAAATCTCCAGAACTAGATAAAAAAAATGGCAAAACACATGTTCTCTATACTGCTGGTCGCTCATGAATAGAACTATTATAGCTTTGCACACCTACAATATAACGATCGTAGATTTGTGAAGCCTGGAAACTTGATGCAAACTGAAGCCAGTGGGACCCTGGGATTACTATGGTATCAGCAGAACTACTTGGGTTTGAATTCCGACTCTGGTTCATATGTGCAGTTTTACCTGTCAGTCTCCTTTTCTACGTATCTGACAGCAGGCTGGAGAGTTTTACTGGGATATTCCTGTGTGGCCTTGGTAGATGTCCTGTCTCTGTCTTTCCTGGAAAAATTAATCTAAAGACACTATTTACAAATTGACCCAGTTCTTCAAGCTGTCAGCTACTACCGATGCAGGATCAGACAGAAATGTATCAAGTCACGCTGTGGTTTTCATCCATCAAAACAGCTTTTTATACTTTTCAGCTCAAAATTTTACCCAGGGCTTTCCAGGCAGTTACAAAAAATATCTGAAAAGTTCTTAACACATCTTCATAACACTGAAAGAGCCCTTTGATAGTCTTATGAGAAATGGGCATTTCTGAAAAATGAACGAAAAAAAATCAATGAATGGAGAGATTCAATCTGCTAAGTGCCTGCTGTTTCCCAGCTACTAGGCTCATATCAACGTCGTTAATTCTTAAAACAGTACCTACATAGAGATAGTATCACCCTCATTTTATCTCTTTAAAAAATTTTAAAGAAGTTAAGTAAATTGACTGAAGTCATCCAGGTAATAAGTAGAAAAGCTCATAACAAAGCCAGGTTGGCCTGGCCTGAAAGCCAATCATCTTTCCAAGACTGCACAACACAGCCAGTAAAACATATCATCAGAGAGCTTGAGAAAATAGCTCCAAGAATTCTGCCTTCTGGATCTAGTGTTTTGTTTCCAGGTAACATGAGAAAACACTTTCCAATGGCTTGACTGTTTAATAATACAGGACACGAAAACAAATGGTACCAGTTAGTCTTTATTGTGTGTTGCATCACAGCGGTGGAGGAGAAGGCTTTCTTCTAGGGGGAAAAAAGTAGCACATTACAAGTGAAAGCGTGTTTGTGAAGGGGAAGTGATTTGGCAATTTAGATGAGAGCAAATTAACGATTCTGCAGCCTCGAGATTTGAGTCCCATGATCAGCGGTGACTGCTCAAATGGACCCCTTCCTCCCCTCACAGCCCTGCCTGCCTATCTGTTGCCTTTTGATGGATATATTTCCCTGTCAAAACCAGCTTGGTATGGTGACAGCAGCACTCTCACCTATGCCTTCTCCAGCCCCCAGCTTTGTCCTAATGGACTAGGACACTCCCTCTAGTCATCTGCCACTTGTGGAGATGAGGACAAAAATCCGTCATGAGAGCCATTTCTTAGCAGAGCTGCCCTGTCCCTACTACACTGCTCTTCCGTAGCATCTGGCTTGAGTCAAATAAACTGTCTTTTTCTCTGAGCCTTTCAGTGGTCACTCCTATATCCAGCTTGCACCATCATGGCTAAAAGAAATCTAGATCAAAGCTCTAGCCGGGGAATAACACCTTTTATTAAGCAGGAACCTATGCATATTGATTTGGGACTAAGATGTTTTTTATCCAACAGGTCAGGAAATGAAGTGTTTGGGTTAACCACACTTTTCTTACAACTAGTCATTACTTGTCATATGCATATCGGACACGTATTCAAGGAGGCAGAATGAAATTATACTTTCGTGTTTCAGGTTTTTTTTTTTTCTGGTTTTGCCTTCCGAGTTATTCTCTGCCCTTCTTTACTTTGCTCTGTGCTCCAAGATGTCAAACTCTATGTACTAAAAACAGCATCTCTCAGGCTTCTCAGCCACTGGCTTCCAGTTGTATACAGCCAATCAGAAACATGGGCAGGAGATTCTAGAGCAGGAGAAGAGAAACGTTTGGGGGACCCACCTACCCCCCAGCCTCTCTGGGCCACTGTTCATCTCCCAGGGCTGTGGTCCTTAGCAGGCCGCAGTAACTTCCCCCCTTTGTTAAGTCCTGAGGGCTTCTCCATCCATTGTTGGTCCCTTTAACACAGCCTACTCTTCTGTAAATAGTCGTTTCATGAAACGCTCTTCAGTTAACCCTTCAAGGGAGTGTCCTGCCAGGACCATCGCCAACATCACTGTAATTGCCGTTCTGTATTTAGTGAGTGATTCCTCTGTGCCATGGTAAGAACCGTGGCAAAGGCAAAAGAAAAACAAGACATGCTGCTCTCCTCATCATGCTTGAAAATCCAGTTGGCGGGGTGGGGGGGGCAACTCACACTCTGTCTCTCAATCCAGGCACCATCTCCAAAGACCTAAACCCATCCTATGCCTTCACCTATGCCCACCTGCCACCAAAACCGACCTGTCCTCAGTCTCATCCATGCAGGGCCAGGTGTGTGGCTGATCATGGCTGTTATGTCCACGGATGTCAAAGCAAATTGGTTCTGGACTCCTTTTTCTTCATCCCTCCAAACCCCTTTGATCCTGAACTTCTGCAGATTCCATCTCTTAACGTATCTCAGATCCACCCAACTTCTCTTTCAAGCGCTATCCTACTCTAGTAGAAGCCAAGAAGTCTAGTTCTCACCTCAGTTTCGGCAATAACCCCCTAAGAGCTCTCCCAGCCTCCAGTGCTCGTTTTCCCATGAAGCCTGAGGGATCTTTGTCATGTTGCCCCACTGGTTGAGACTCCTCCTGGAATAAAGTCCAAACCGTAACATGGCTTGGATCGCGACCTTTCCAGACTGTGGACACCGTCTTCTTATATCAGTCGCTCCAAAGAGACTGCACTTCTCCCAGTGCTTTCATAGAACGATGGTCTTTCTTGCCTCAGTGACTAGATTCATACTGTTTCCTGTGCCAAGAATACCCTCCCTGTCTTCCTACCCCAACCCTTGACCTGGCTAACTTCTATTTTATTATTTAGTCTCAGCAAAGACATCACTGCCTCCGACAGTCATTCCCTGTTACCACCCCCCACTCCCCAAGCCACCTCCAAAACCAGAGCTTTGGATCAGGTAGTTTTCCTGGGAGGGAGCTTCCATAGCACCCTGAATTTCTTTCCCTCATCACCTTCCTGTAGTCCTATTTGGCAATTGCCAGCTTACGTGTCCCTCTTCCCTACCCGACGGTAAGCCGTGTCAGGGCGAGCACTCGGCCAACTGCTTCCCGGCTCAGCACCTTGCAAAGAACCTGAATGGTCAAAACTATTTAAAACTTGCAATTTAAGAAAAGGAAAGAAATCTCAACCAGGTGTAATGGACCAGAAAGGTCAAAATTCCTGTTCTAGTAATATTTAGGAACAAAGGGAGTATCTGTTAACAGACACAGGCCCTGTATGTCCAAGGAGGTGTTGTTCTAAATGTATCTGCAGCTCTCAGCGCCCCAAAGCATCCTCCTCTAAGGAAAAGAAAACTCCACACGTGTGTGGCAGGAAGGGAGTGCAGGGACTGCTCTGTGAACACCTGCCCCCCTCCCCGTTCTCTCTACCCCAAGGTAGGGGATGTCTGCTTGAATCGAGGATGCCTGCATGATAGCATTGGGGTTATTTTCAGAAGCTTCATTATCTCAGCTGGAAAATCCTGGGGCAGCTTTTTGCAAACCAAATGCAGTTCAATTAATGTATCAAGAGCAAAGGATCAGGACCTGAACATTGAGAGTCAACGTTAGCAAAAATCTCTCAGCGCCCGGATGGTCAAGTTCAACCTCTCCAAGTGCTCTTAAAACAGGAGAAACTGAGATTTTTTTTCCCCCAGAATGATCCTTAGAAGCCAGGGAATGGGCTAAAATGAACTCATTTCATTGTGCATTGATGAAATCACGCGGCTATTTCTTGGCAAGCAGTCTCCTTGATTCTTTTTCTCAAGGCTAACCAAAGATAGTTAAATTCCTTTATTTTTAAACTAGCGTACCATCGCCAGGGAAACCTTACTAATTCATCTCGCACTGATTAAAAATGTATGATAATTAGGATGAATACTGAAGTTTAACTATGGAGGAAACAGATTTTCTTAAAAATATCAAAGCTATGAAAATGTTTTTGAAGCTCATTAAAATGAATCTTTTGTGCACTGTTGCACACAAAGATGCAACTTCTGCAAGGGAAAAACAGTAGTGGCTTAGCTATTCGTGTTCCTCTCCTCTCCCTTAAAAGATCCTAGTAAAAAAAAAAAATCAGTAGAATAGGTACAAACCCACAAGAGAATAAGGGAGACAAGAGTTTAATACGTGTTTGAAAGACAGAGCAACTGAGTCAAGTGGGTCAGGTAACTGACTGCAGAGTGGAGGGACAGCCCAGGAAGTTACAATCTAAAGGGCTGCAGAGAGGATTGCACGGAAATGATTCCCTTGGCCTGCACAAACTGCAGGACTTGGAACCCTAGAAAGAGGGTCAGGGGTGATGCTGGGCTGCAAATGAGGGTCCTATGTGAGATCTTCACGCTGAGTGGTGGGACTCCTAGAAAGCTAGCAGCTGGGTGTTCTCCACCCTCTTGCCACTACCCACACTCAAGGAAAGTCATTTTAAATGAAAGTTAAAATGTTATCAAAATAATAAAGGTGGACAATTTAAAAATCAAATATTGGGCTGCTGGAAAAGTCATGACGTATTTTTTCTATGTTTTTCGTTGCAAAAATGCGTCATGACTTTTCTGACAACCCAATAGATCTAAAAGATTTATTTTTTAAAAAGTGATGGATAAGTGATGGATAGTCATGGGACGTGGAGTATAGTGTGGGAGTGGAGTTAAGGGAATAGTAATAGATATGTATGATATGGGAGGGAAGTGGGGTGGCAGATTGGGGGAGAGGGTTGTCACTTTGAGGGGTAAAAAGTATAACTATTGCACTGTGTTGTACAGCTGAAACTAATTTAAAAAATGTTTATTTCACAATAAAAACAAATAACTACTTTTTAAAAAGTGATGGATGTTTATCATTCACTTTGCAGCCCACTTGTACACCAATCTACAGACTCATGTCTGAGATTTGGAGAGTTTTCTCCTATTATTTATTTGATAATGCGCCCCTCTGTTTTCTTTCTTCTCTCCCTCTTGCTCTCTCTGTCTCTCTCTCTCTGTCTCTCTCTCTCTCTCTCTCTCCCTCCCTCCCTCCCTCCTGCCCCTCCCCCTCCCCATTGGAAGGATGTCTGACTTTCTGAAAGAGACTGGATGGTTCCTCCCTAGGTAACTCAATGGACCCAGAGAAAACTTCCAAACACTGACATTTGTAGAATTGGAAGGGGTCTCTTAGTAAGGCTCACTTGCCAAACAATAACCGTACATGAATTCTCACCAATTGATAAGCCTCTTCCCCCCATACATGGGTCCCAACAGGTTTCTTAGTCTCTCAGTGTAAAAAAATGAGCAATTAGCAAAGGATCACCAGGCATTTGAGGAAAGCCTCCAACAAGATGAAGATTGGAACAAACAGAAAAAAAAGTAACTAGAGAAACAAAGAGCACAAAGAAAAAATTTTAAAAACTAATTAATAGTCTCCAAGAATTAAGAGAAAATATGGCATCCATTAAAACAAGAAAGAACAAAATTCTACTACAAAGAGACATTCAGAGAGCAAAAAGAGCTAAACTATAACTGGTGAAATTTAAACAGAATATATTCATAGGAAAGTTCATAAAAAATAAAGTTAAAAAATGTGTTAGAAGTAATAAAGAAACAGACTTAGAAAATCATTCCAGGAAGTCAGACATCTTTCCAACAGGGAATTCAGAGAAAGAGAACAAAAACAGAGGAGGGCATTATCAAATAAATAGTAGGAGAAAATTCCCAGATTTCAGACATGAATCTATAGATTGGTTTATAAACGAGCTGCAAAATGAATGATAAACATTCATTGCTTTTTAAAAAATAAATCTTTTAGATCTATTTGTCCACCTTTATTGTTTTGATAACATTCAAACTTTCACTTAAAATAACTTTAAAAAGGGAGTGTTGTACCTATTTTCTTAAATTTGTTGTGACTGCTGCAAGGCATGCCTCCTTACTAATAAAAATAATTTTATTTAAAATTAAATATATGTGCTCTTAAAAATAATTACAACTGCTTAGGACTTAATTTCCCGTTTTAGGTTTCTGATTAATTCAGCCCTAAATTTCCCCTTCCCAACCACCTTTAAACAAATCGTT
Organism: Hipposideros armiger; assembly: GCF_001890085.2. NCBI lineage: Eukaryota > Metazoa > Chordata > Mammalia > Chiroptera > Hipposideridae > Hipposideros > Hipposideros armiger. The sequence continues at coordinate 1,389,503 of NW_017731805.1, read as the reverse complement.
GAAATTTTACTATATATTTAACTTCCTATATTTCTCAAATGCAGGACGTGTGCCCTGTTGAATCAAACACCAAGCTCATCAGTCTTTGTATGCGTACCCTTCCTATAGAAACAAAATATTTCACTAGGGGTTGTCTGGGTAAGAAGCAAGGATAGGTAGGTAGGTAGGTAGGCAGGTAGGTAGGTATTAATGATAAATAGATGATAGATAGATAGATAAATAGAGAGATAGATAGACAGATTGATAGATGATAGATGGATAGTGATAGAGGTGATAAATAGATTAAATAGAAGGGTGGGTGGATGGATAGATAGATTAGAATCAGCGGTTCTCAACCTGTGGGTCGTGACCCCTTTGGGGGTCAAATGACCCTTTCACAGGGGTCGCTGGATACTCATATGTGGGCGTATCTGCATGTGGGCCTGGATACAGATAGAGGAGTGGTGTCTCAGTTCCTAAGACCATCAAAAATATGTGTTTTCCGATGGTCTTAGGCGACCCCTGTGAAAGGTTGAGAACCGCTGGATTAGGTAGATAGATAGACAGATAGATAGATATAGAGGTGATAGGTAGGTGGGTGGACAGATGGATGGATGGATAAATGGATAGATGGATAGATAGATAGGTGTGAATACACATGACCAAAATGCTTATTTGGTGGTTGGTAGAGAGAAGTCCACACTTTCAAATAAAACTGGTAGATCGTCCAAAAGACAATATGTTTTTTTGTTTGTTTGTTTGCTTGTTTGTTTGTTTTTAGTTTTAAATGTGATGGTAAAAATTTAACTTTTTAAAACAATTACAATTGAAAAAATAGAACATTGACTTCTGTTTATGATATACATAGCTAATGGCAAGCAATTCCATAGCCATGTGATGCGGCTTCCAGTTCCAGCAAAATAGTGGTTTATACAAATTCAGAAAACCTTCTGCTATGAACACCTGGATATGCTAATAAGATATAATGAGAAAAGTTTGCTTGTTTGTGTTTTAATGTAATACTGAGCTTGTAGGAAAGGACAGGAAACTCTCAGGTGTCCAAAAAAGGATGTGAGGGTACTAAAAACCAGTGTGGTGAGTATTCAAGTTAATCATAAGACATCCTGGGAAAGTGGGGTGAGGGTGGGGTCTGGCAGTTAGTGGGACAGGTAGTGGTGGGTGGGCCGAGGACTTGGAGTTTGATACGTAGGTGATAGTTAAGGCTTTGTAAGCCCATGAGTTGAAACACAAGAACGGAGCCTCCTGCAGAATGCCAGAAATGTCGAGGCTAAAAACCTCCATGAACGGATGTCTTACAAAATAATCCCTGCTCAACAGCTTGAGGAAATGACCTGGAAACTTCTCCTGGGAAAGAAAACTTTTCCTTCCCCTTGCTCCCAGAAATGAGGCTATTTTGATTGAAAACTGCATTTATGCCATGGTTATGCTGCCAGGAATTAGAGGATGTGTACATGAAGTCATCTAATCATCACAACAATTACAGGTGGTCAGTATTATTAATCACATTTTATAGATAAGAAATGTGGGAATCAGAGAGATTAGATAATTTATCTAAAGTTAAAGGGAATAAGTGACAGAACTGGGGCTCAAACCCATATTTTCTAACTTCAACTCTAGAGTTTTATTCACTGATAATAGCATGTAGTTAATTTGGTTAGATATTTAAACTGTGTCCACTTATTGTAGCACCATTATACATTGATTATATTATTTTTCCTTTGTTTCCAAAATGTAAATGCCAATCATGATCTGCTGGCAATAGTCCACCACAATGTGTCCAACCAAGAATGAAGAAAACAGAACCAGAAAAACACTCTGTAAGGCTTTTAACAGAAGAAGTACTTTTCCCAAGGGCTTACTGTAGAGAGAAAACAGAGAAGTACCTCATGAATCTTCTTTCTGGATCTATTACAGAGAGGAATTTTCAATAGTAGTCCAGGCGTAAAGAATCTAGTTGAGAACTCTACGTATGGTGTGTGTGGGGGTGGGGGGGGGGTGGGGGCGCAATAATGTGCCCCCAAACACTGGGAAAAGGTAGAAATAAGGCTAAAGTAGTAAAATGATTACTCTTTTGCTGGTGGTCATCAAAAGAGCACCTGTTTATAAACGTGTAACTCACGTATTTGGGATCATCTAAAACTCCAAACAAGGCAATGTGGGAGGAGCTTCAGGGAGCTAGGACTGGAAAATGATTTAATTTGATAAGAAAGATATAAATCCATTGTTCAGATCTTCATCAGGAATATGACTGTGTGAACTGAAGGGGACAGAGGAGAACCACATGGTGGAACCCCAGCCCATTTACTTTAGCCCAAAGGAGATGGGGGGCGGGGAGGAGGGGCGCAGTAAAGCATAAATTAACAGAAAGGCCTCCTGGCAAAGCTCTCCTGATCCAGGAAGGGAAAATTTCCAGTTTCCTTGTCTAAAATGAACTTCTTAAGGTCCATTGGTAGCTCTTATATTGATGACCTTGATGACAGTTTAATTTCTCACATAGCTGGTCTACATGGCGAGAATGTATTGCTTAGTCTGCCTTGATGATCCACACGGCTTTTGTTCCTTGGTGTTCTGGTATTCTGCTTCTGTTTACACGTGCCTTCCAATACAGCCTGCCCATAATGGGAGGACACACAGACCCCCCATCCTATGTAAGCATTTCCATCTGCTTGACAATTACATTGCCCATTACAACCGAATTCTGGCTTGTTTGTTTAATATTGGGTTGTCGGAAAAGTCATGATGCATTTTTGCAACGAAAAACATAGAAAAAATACATCATGACTTTTCCGACAACCCAATGTAAGTCCTCTCCTCACAGATGGATCAGATCCAGTGTCACTACGTCACTAATCATGTTTCTGATCCCTGTGGCTAAAGATTGGGTGCTGGATTGTGAGGGTCTCATGGAGGGTGCTTTGTGAGAACATATCCATGTGTGCTGTAGGACTGATCAGGTCAGTCCCCTCTGAGTCATAACGTGCTGAGTGGAGCTTTTCTGTATGAAACCACAACAGAGCCTTCTGTGAATTTGTCATTTGTGCACCATAAATAGAGATGTGTATTATTTTTCAAGAATGGTTGGGTGCATCAATCCATAATTTAACCATGAAGGTCTGCAGTGGAAACTGTTACTAGCATGCATAATCACGATGAAAGCTTCATACACCATCCATATTGGCCCATCTACATTTAACCCAATCCATTGATTCATAGATTGTCTTGGTTTCTTTAAGTTTGCTCAGCCTGTCAGAATAGAACTGTGTTTTTATTTATTCTCTTATTCCTAAGACTACTTAATGGAAGATTTTTTAGGAGAAGTTTTGAACAGATAAGAATACCAAAAATGTACAGATGAATATGCCGTTTTTCATTTATTCATGTATCATATATTTTTGAATGTCTGCTTTGTATCAAACGACGTTCTAGAAAGCTGAGATATTAAAATGAAGACATGGGATGCCCCACACGTCAAGGGTCTTATGACTTTAAGAACCAGTTAGCAACATAAGAAAAAAATATCACAAGTCTTTATAAAGGGTGCTGTCATGGATGGATCTATGCACCAGGTAGAGTGGGGTCTGTGCTATACCTGTGCTGAGGCTTAAAGGGCAACAAGGACATTGTCAGGGAGGCAAGTGAAGGACATGCACAGATTGTTTAAGGGTTGCTGGAGCGTAAAGGATAAGGCTGGAGGAGCCGGAGAGTTAGGGAAGATCCAAAACCTTATTGGTTTTTACGTAGCACTGAGGAACTTCGATATTAGTGGAGGTGACAGGGAGCCATTTTGACCAAATGGATAAGTTTTGAGTGCCTCACGCTCCCTCAGCTACCTGGGCATACGGTAGATGTGACGGTTGGGGAAAGGAGCAAACTAGAAACAAAGCACCTGGTAGGAAATACGTCCAAATAGTCTGGAGGACTGAGGATGTAGCCCGGACTAGGGCAGTGGATGTGATGGCGGACAGCTGAAGATGAAAAACAAGAGATATTTAAGAGGTAGAATTATACAAATGTAATCATTGACAGCCACTAGCAGGGACATATTCTTGTGGACTCAGTGCCTGCTGGGTGACCTTTTTCACCGAAAGAGCAGCAATCCTGCCTGCTGTTCTATGGCTGTTTCTATTATATTTGAGAAATTGAACATTAGAGCTTGTAACGCAAACTGTAAGTAGTTGTGTGTCGCTAACTGAAGGGATTAAGCCCCAATGCTGTGGCATTTGTCCTCGGTTCTCAGGTTTTAGTATCCAGGAGACATTAACTCCTGACCATGGTGCTTACAGTTCACGTGAGCTGTTCTGCCAGGTGCTAGAGTAGGAGGCAGTGGGTGTCGTGATTAAGAAATTGGTGTCAGCCAGGCCTGGGCTTGAATCCCAGATTTACGGGTTGCTTCGATTCTCACTTCTGAACTAACTTTCATTGTCTGTAAAATAGAGATGATTTGCTCCCTGGTATTTGGATTAAATGAGGCACTTGCTCAAACTCACACATCAATGGTGAAACTAAGATTACATTGTGGGTCTAGCTGACTCCAGACTCAACACTCCGTTTTTGTTTCTTTCTCTTTTATATTTAATATGTGCATTATTTTCATTATTATTATTATTATTATTTAGAAAAGGTACAATTTCAGTTTTGATGTCTCCTTTGACCCAAGAGTAACTGCATAGAGAGCTTTAAAGAATCCATGAAGAAAAGCTTTCAATTGTTTGGTTTTATTATGGATTTTCTAGTTTTATTCCACTATCATCAGATGATGTTTTTTGCATTATTTCTACCTTATGGAACTTACTGCATTTTTTGTGACCTAAATCTGTGGTTAATTCTGTGACTGTCCTGTGTGGATTTGAGAAGAAAGTGTATTATTTATTATCAGGGTACTAAGTGTGCAATGCATCCAGATCTCACTTATTAATTATGTTATTTGGGTCTCTTATATCTTTATTTTTACCCACTTGCCCTGTCCTTGGGCTGAGAGCAGTATGTTCAGTTACCTCACATTAGTATTTCTATTTCTTCTTGCGTCTACTCCAGATTTAGCCATAAGGGTCGCTGTTGTGTGTGCATATTTGGTGTGCATGCATAACTGTTGAATGTTCCTTGCAAAGTCTGGCCTTCAGCTTAAATCAGCCCTTCTTTGCTTTCTTTTGTGCTTTTCAATCTGCATTTTCCCTTGTCATATATAAAGATCAGAAGAGATGCTTTTTGTCACTCCTGCTACTTTGCATATGTTTTGGATGCTTTACCCATTCCTATATTTCTCCCCTTGCAAAAGCACTTTGTGTGAGGTGAGCCTCCGATTCAGCCCAGAGTCCACATTTCTGACTGGGCCATTACACTCTGCCCAGTGTGTAACTGGAATTCCATAAGATACTTGTTTTCTTTTTCTTTTCTTCGCTTCCTCAACCAGGGTCAATACCCACCCCATCCCCAAGCCCTTAATTTTTTTTTCAGTTTTATTAGGTATATTGACAAAACTGTACAATATTTCTTTCTTTTTTTTTAAACTGTACAATATTTAAAATGTACATTGCGGTGATTTGATATATGGATACATCAGGAAAGGTTGATATTATTGTCAGCAGCTTAGGATCTGTCTGGACTGAAGTCTCCTCCTGGACCCTGTGGTTTAGTGGGATTATCATTTCGGTCCTACCCTTCTGATTCTCACACCCTAGTAGGAGAGGCTGTCGCTCGCCCTATATACATCCATCACTGGTGGACTTGAGTAGCACTGATACAAGAGTTTAAAAATGCATTCCCTCTACTGACTTGACAGAACGAAGTTTCCAGTATTTGAACTGAGACCTGATAAGTCCCCAAATATTCTTTAAAATATAATTAAATGCCTTGAGAGAAATGTTATAACATATAAATCCACCGCTGGAAGGAACCCGAGAAATCATTTCCTTGAACTGTCTCCCCAGTGCATTAATCATTTCTACAATACCCCAAGTTTTCTAATCTTTGTGTTTTTCTGGCAAACTGGCACTGTCTCCCACTCTCCAGGCATGAGTTTGAAGCCCAGCTGTATGAGATATTAGCTTCACGTTGTCTGGAACTTACATAGGCACGGAGCCCCAGTTTTTTCTCGATAGAATGGGGACAATGATAGAAACTCTGCGGGCTGTTCAAAGGACTAAGTTAGGTTACCAATTCAAGGACCAGGCAGGCAACTGATGAAATCCTCTCAGTGTAAGGCAATGTGAGGGATGAGGAGAGTTCATTTCCTTGTCAAAGGAGAAGGCTTTACTGAACTCCTGAAGATTGGATCTCTACCTGCAGCAATGTGGGCCTCATATCCCAGATCTACTGATTTTTCCAGAAAAACAGAAACCTGGATTCTTAATGTAAAATTTCCCAACTATTCAATGTGGCCACTAATTCAAAGTTCTTTAAAACACTAGATAGATCATTAAAAAAACATCTCGGTGGACTGGGTACCCCTGTAGGCTGCCACTGCGCAGCCTCTGCTCTGAAGTAATTAGCATAATGCAATTAGCACAAAGTAGTCACTCAATAAATTATGAATTCATCCGATCTGAAACCTTAGCCATCAGACTCCTGGGAGAAAAGACACGCTGGATTGGTGGGGAAGAGGCCTGGGGAGAGGAACTCACAGAGTAACTAAGATATCAACCATAGGCCCAGAAAAGCGGCAGAAACGGAAGGGGTACAAAACAGAACAGATAGGAGAGCATTATCTACGAAGTCCGCCTCCTTCCCAGTCTGTCCACTCTGACTCATGTTTTGCCGAACCCCCCCGCGCTCTCATAAAACTGCTGATCTCTGATCCTTGTAAGATAGAACTGAAACGGGGAGTGTGTGTGTGTGTGTGGGGGAGGGCTGAGAGGGGGTAGGGACAGGCGGATTGGGGCAAGTCCTGCAACTGGTGGGAGTACGGGCCCGCAGCTTCCTTAGAGTCAGTTTACAGGGGAAGAAAACAAACAGCATTGAGCTGTGAGCCAAGGAGGCGACTGTTGTCCTGATCCTATTCCCTTTGGCTTTTCTCCTCATCAGCAACTCTGAATCTAGCCAAATACTTCCCACTCGGGCAAGGTTGCAGCTGCCCCACACATTATACGTCAATAAGGGCCACCGGAGTTGTTCTTATTTTTAGCATTTGTGTGTGGATGTAAAGGTCACCAAGAGTCCCCATTTGCTGGGTCAATTCCCCTCTCTCTTCGTTACATAGCTCTTGTTTGCCTCAAAGACGTATGTTTTCTGTTCAGGCGCATTTAGGTTAACACTTTTGGGGGACCCCCAAATATGTGCTCCTCTTGGCTGGACTCCTTATAAATCGCCATGGTCTGGGCGATGTATCTATCCTAGGGCCTGAGAAGTCACGTACAGGTTTTGCAAGAAGTACTCTAGGCATGGGCCAGAGCCATTTCTTTTTCGTTCTGGGGCACAGAAAAAGGTTCAGAGGAGAAGAGTTTTACATTTCCTCCCATCTAACCCTCCAAACACACAGTTGAGGGCACTGATGCCCAGAGGGAGGCCGATTTGCTTACTATTACCTAGCATTAATCAATATGAGTAGAGCTTATATTCATGGAAGGTTCTCCTGGCTTGAACACACACCTTCTCTCCACGTCACCCTTTGGAAACCACTGAGTGTGTTCGGAACGTGAGCCCAGCCCTGGCAAGAGCGCCCCCTTTAACCCACAGAGGGTGAGAGATACGCAGCTCTTTGGCCCGCTTTACCTGTTCTCAGTGTCAGCCAAGGCCATACTCCGAGTGACGTAGCACATCTTGAGGGGGATGCTTTTCCGGTCTCTGTGGAAGGACAAGGGCTGCGATGATGACGACAGAAGGTCTGAGGAGCCGCCCCCTAAGCGAGGGGATTCCGGCGGGGGCGTTTCCCACCCAATCTCGGACACCGGGGAGCCTTTCTTCACATAGGGTGTGGCTTCTCGCATGTACTTCACTGCAAGCAAAAAAAGACAACAATACGCTCTTTTAAGTACATTCGGGCTGCATTTCTGGAAAGTCTGATATTATTACACACACGCTCTTAATACTGAAACTCTTCAATTCTGAACACGATTCATAATTTCTGTTCCTCTCATGATAGTCATCCTGTCATTTCAATTATATACCAATCTGGTTTTTAAAACTTGCTATTATGATGACCTGAACTTTCATCAGCTGAATTACTTTCAGCTTTTATCAACTAGGACAACTTCTTATCTTTTCCGATTATAAGTTGCATTCTGGGAAGGGGGCTGAGAAAGAAATGGGCAGAGAATGAAAACGTGTATCACTTAGGCTAAAAGACACATAATTATCCAATATAGACATAGGGAATCTGGTAGCCATATTCACTATCTATGGCATCATCTTTCTACTGAGAAACAAGGACAGACTTTCAACTTAATAGTGCTAAGAACATATAATATGCAAAGAAAAACAGAGAAGAACACTTATTTTGTAATGGCAAAAATCTATAATAGCAAAAATAGTATATGTAAGAGCTGAAATCTAGGAAAAACCTAACTGTTCATTAAAAAAAGGACAGGTTAAATAAATTGTAAGACATCTATATAGTCATTTTAAAAAGTGAGATAAGATATAGATGTGTTGATGGAGAAAGACCTCTGAAGATCTTTCCACAAAAACAGTAGAGAGTAGAACATATACTGTAATGTTTTTTGTGTATAAAATCATATATATATATATATATATATATGCTTGTATATCTACAACTATTTGTGGATAGAAACACAAGAAAATGTTAACAGGAGTTAGCTCTGGGGAGTGGAAATAAAAGTCAAGATGATGGAGAAATAGACCTTTACTATTTATTCATTTATTACCTTTTTACACAATTTTCATATTTAGTTATATGCATATATTACTTTCTACAATTTAAAGAAACAAAAATAGTTTAAGAGTTGAGTGGAAGAGACTGAAATTCTGCACTTTGATATGTTTGCTTGGTCTTAAGAAGTTACTTGCTTATCCTGAATTTAAACATTTGGTCTTTAGACAGCTTCTGAGCTGACAGGGCAACTAGATTCTGGGAATATGCAATATAAACTTCCATATCCTTCTATCTATCACTCACGGTCTGATGGGGAAGGACTTTGGGGAGAACTCTGCTGCTTGAGGGAGGACTTGGCTAAGTCCCTTACCTCTTATTACAAATGGAAGTGGATTGGAATGGGTATAAACTAAGGGCATTTCCTCTAGATCTTCGATGATTCAGTTCCACAAACTAGTGCCTTCGTTGTGCAAGACATGGAGCCAGATTTATGGAGACTGCAGAAATATTCGGTTGTCAGAAAAGTCATGATGTATTTTTTTCTATGTTTTTCATTGCAAAAATGCATCATGACTTTTCCGACAACCCAATAGAAAACATGTGGTTTCCATTCTCAAGAATTACAAAAATCATGGTTAACTGTAGTGGATACTGTTGGTGTCCCGTTAGATTCCCCTTACCAGGGGTACCTATATCCTAACTGCTGTATGTTGGCTGAGAACAACTCATAGCTGCCCATCTGCTCTGGAGAACTGCTCTTAGCCCAACAGAAGCCACCATGCCTGGGAGTCAGCAGGGTTGATTTCCAATTGGGTTGCTGCCCAATCCCCCCAGACTGAGACTCTGCTTCTAGGGAACCCTACCTACAATATAGTGACATAAGACTCGTATAAACTACATAAGACATAAAACTACGGCACACAGCAGAAGAATGAGTTAAGTTTTATAAAGGAATAAAGTACCTTGGAAGAACTCATGAGGAAAAAATGGATCTAGGGATGCAAGTGACGGATTAGGTTCACAATAATTTAATAAGCATGCCCAACATACCCAGAGGCATGCAATATGGATCTATATTTGGAGAACCAATCATAGGTATCAAAAACAACCATATTAATTCAAGACAGAGGAGATGTCATATAGCACCAACACACACTTGAAAATAAGATGTAAGGGTCTTAACTGAACATCAGTGTGATTAGGAGAAAACAGCTCCATGGTTGCTGAAAACCTGTTGACACAGGTTGTAGTTACAGAAGAAAGGTGATTCATGGCCACTGTATTTTAAGGAATATTGTTTATTTCTGGGCAATATATTTAAAGGGGAACACAGACATAGCTAAGAAAAAATGCAGAAAATTTAGGGGTACAGATTTAAGCTGTCCAAAGCTGAAATAGACCTGTTTTGAAGATACTGAAATTTTCATCTCTAAAAATGTTCTAGTAGAAGCTAGAACACTGCTTAGCTTTGTATACTGTAGAATTATACTTATTGATCTATAGGAAATTCAAGTATCAGATGAGATTGTTTAACTGCATTATTATCCTTCTGGTTGGCGTAGGGGATGAGTGTTGTGGAGGTCAGAATCCAGGGATGTTTCATGGAATAGGTGGCATTTGAACTTGGCCTTAAAGGGTAGCTAAAACTTAAAAAAAGTAGAGATAAGGATAACAATCCTTCTTTTATATAATGTACTCTGGTTTATAATTTTTTACACAATTCTGTAGGAAAGGAAATTTGGACCTCAATGGCCTCAATTTGGAAGGGGGATAAAGAAGGAACATTTATCATATACCTAATGATGTGCCAAGTAAGGAACCAGGTACTTTACATAGCTTCCCACATTTAAGCTTCAAAATAACCACTTAAAGTCTCACTTTATATATAAGAAAACTAGGTCCAGAGAGGAAATGGGTAAGGGATATTTCATTTATCTAGTATCCATGTATCCACAAGCAGTAAAATAATGCATTGCTATCCCCTCCAGACCCTGCTACAAAGAAATGTCTTATAGAGCTACTTTCATTCTGGTGGACACCAGGAGATTTACATTGGTTATCCCTTGCAAGACTAATATTATTTTACACGTCAGCACACCGAGGCTCAGAAGTTAAGTAACATCAACACAACCCTGCTTAAAGTCCTTTTGTTCAGGAGTCCTGCGTCTTTTTGAGAAGTATAGAAAATGGAGACACTTGTTCTTGGTGTAACAAAGAAAGTGAAGAAAATTGATGTTGGATTCCTCCAAGGGCCCACAATTTCTGGTCTAGAGGAAGTAATAAAATTGTCAGAATATCCCTTCTTGCTGGAAGAGACTCCAAGTAGTAATTTCTAGAAGGCTTGGCCATCAGTTATGTCTAGTGATCCCCCTCCCCATCCACCAATTGAGGCCTGAGGTGAAGTCCCCTCAGGCAGAGAGTGAGAGCGTGCAGTCCTGTCTGGGTGTGATAAAGCAGTGCTTCTCGCAGGAAATATAAGCGTGTGTGAAACCTTTTCATGGTTCTCCATGCCCTAATGTCCTGAAATTTCTATACAGTACAATCAAAATACTGAGAGTGTGGTCCAACTCAGGGAGGGTAAGACTAGCTTTAATTGTAATAGGTGCCCCAAATTACAGTGTATTAAATGATATAGAAGTTTGTTTTTATTTTACCAAAAGTCTAGAGTAAAAAAAAAGGGCTGCGGGCCGGCCGAGTGGCTCAGTTGGTTAAGAGCTCGCTCAAGAGTTTGAGCTCTGAGCAACAGCGGTTCGAGTCCAGCCCGAGCTGAGCAGCCGCNGAGCAACAGCGGTTCGAGTCCAGCCCGAGCTGAGCAGCCGCTGAGCTGCCAACAGGTAGCAGGATGGCTCAGCTAAAAAAAAAAAAAAAAGGGCTGCTAGGGCAGCTCAGCTCCCTGAAGTTGTCAGGGCCTTTGGCTTCTGCTGACTTCCTGCTCTGTGTCCCTAGCCTCCCATCTAATGATCCAAGATGGCTGCTTAAATTTCAGCCATCATGACCAAATTCCCATCAGTAGAAAGGAGAATGACATGAAGGACTCCCCACCCTTCCTCCTTTAAGGCCACATTTCAGAAGTTGATACACTATATCTGCTTCCAACCCACTGGCCATTATGTAGTCAATACAGCCACTTCTAGATGGAAAAGAAATATACTCTTAACTCTGAACAACCCTGTGCCAACCAGTTTAAACCTGGTGAGGCGGGGAAATTATTACTGTGGAAGAAGAGATTAGATATTAGGGGGCAGCTCTCAGCTTTTGCCACAGGGAGACATCCGTAATCCCATCAGTTTAACACACTAGGTTTTACAACACATAAATACAAGTAAATATGCTGGTGCAACCAGTAAAAAACACAATGACTAGGTCCCATGAACTTGGTGAGTGTTTGATGTGCATTAACACATTGGAACCTTAGAACCACCCTAGGATACAGACATTGCAACCATCCCCGTTTTACCAAAGCCACTGCAATAATAGGGGGTCTAAATCATACGACCAAGTTACAGAGCTAGAAAGTGGCAGACGCGTGGGTCAAATCGAGGCAACCTGGCCCCAGAGTTCTCCTTTTAACCATGAAGCAAAACTGTTTCTCACACTTTATTAATTATATATATATATATATATATATATATATATATATATATATATATATATATTAATTGTGTGTGTATACGTATTTAAGCCAACATTTTTATGTACTTGGAGAAAACATCCAATTAAGAGGTTATTGCCTGTAAAGTAAGAGAGCTTGATTTTGTAAGCCTGAACTATTAAACTATGGCATTTCAATAAATGCCTTTTAAGACAGTGTAATACGTATCCATAATAGAGGGTTTAACCTGGCAGAGCTGAACAGCTAGTGTCTGCATAATTGCACCTCCATGTGCATATAGACAATAATGTCAGGCAAAGAGCTGTTGAAACCAATCAAGAAGCAGCCCAGCCCAGGTTCAGGATGCCTCATAATCAGAACTAATTAATAACCCATGCCCTTTCTGGGCATCACAAATTAAAAACGGTGCTGGGGCAATTAAAATTCCAATCTTCAGTTGCAAAAAAAAAAAGGGGAGGAGAGCAGGAAGAAGTGGTCTTCAAACCAATAATACACCAAGTCCCTGTCAATATGTTTCCAGATTTCCATTTGAAGGGCAGGCAGTGGTAAAGATTTCAAAAGAACATTCAGTGAAGCCCAAGTTTGCGAAAGCCCCCAGTAACAATCAGATCTTTGTTGGGGCAGCCAGATGACATCTGAAAGGAAAAAGCACACACAGGCTACTAACAAGGAAATGCTTTAGGCAAATCCAACAACTCTCCTGGAAGGCTGGTTTCTGAGGAGCCAGCAAGTCCCTCTGATATATGCAGGAATTCTCCTTAAAAAATAACAACAAAAACAACAAAAAAAGGGATTTCCAGATTACAGGAGGGAAAATAAATATTTCATTACTGTATGGGATGTGAACACAAAATGTACGTTTTCTAATGTGATTAAGGGAAAAGCTGGAGGCAAGAAACCTGAGTAGTTGGACCTTTGGTGAAACTTTCAAGTTGGGGACACAGGTTGGGTGACCATGGAATTTGCTAACAACGTGCAATCTAAGACTTACCTTTCATGGCATTTCTTAGGTCATCTTAGGAAGATAGATACAGAGGGAGATCATTAATATTTCCAAAAAGACCCAGAAATGATGGAAGAGGTACTGTGAGCTTCTCAGAAGCCATAGCTAATCCTTCAGGAGGCTGAGTGGTGAGGTGGAAAGAGAATTGGCCCTGGGATTTGGGGACCTGGAATGCAATTCCAGCTCAGTCACCAACTAGCTCTGCAGTCCTGAGCAAGTCACTTCACCACATAAACCTCATTTTCTTCACCCGTCAAGAGAAGGAAATATGGTCCCTACGCGTCAAACATTCTATGATTCTTTGGGAAGCTGCCTCATCTGACGACATTAGAAAAAGAAGAATATTTCTTAGCTCGTCTTACTGTTTGTGTCATCACCAACAAATGGCCCTGTGAAAAATATATGCTGAATTCTTAGGCCTTTGGCAGCCCTGTCTTCTGACTGTTTCCTGTTTCCCAAGCCCTACAGACACCTGACAAATATGAAAATAAGCCTAACCCATTGAGAAGACATACTCAAGTTACTCGTTCTTTGGTTTGGCAGGGTTTTCTAAAAGAACCATTGTTTTCATTCACTTTGCACTGTTTCTCTTCCATTCTGCCAGGTGGATTCTTCACGGTAGGGTTTTAAAAGACATTTGAAGGACAACCAAAGGGTTCTCGCGAGGTCAGAAGGACATCGTGAGGGAGGGTGCTGGGTTTCCAGAAGAGTCAGGAGTGAAATGAACTGGGTATGAATTGTTGACTACTCCTCGGCCTCCAAGTAAACAACTATCTCAGAATTATCCTATTTCAGAGAGTGCAGTCATTCGATGTGACCCGCCTTGATTCTTCTTCTGTTAAGCAAGATTGGTGCCCCCAGAGATGCCAGCTGGCCCCAAGCAAAGTATCTTATCTTATGAGTCCTACAGCCAGCCAGAAGTACACTGATTGGTTTAGTTACCCATTAATTCCAAATGTTCAATGAGTTCCTACTATGGGCAGGGCCCTAAGTGTTGGGAGTTAGCCCAATGAACAAGACAGACTAGAGGTGCCTGCCCTGAGGTGCTTACACTAAAGACACAGGAAAATATAGGGCACTGAGCTGAGACACACACTCGAGGACTTGGGTGTGTCCCAAGACCTCAGAGCCATTCACTAGCTGGTCCTGCCCACATCCTGTCCCCATCTCAGCTAATTACCTCTTGGTTCCCATGGTTTGCACGCCAGCCATAGAGAAATGCTATTTAATTCTCTGAACACACCAAGTTCCCTCCTGCGTCTGCTCTTTGCACGTGCCATTTCCTCTGCATGGAAACCTTTCTGGAAACCTCCTCTCCACATCCTGTAAGTCTCAATTCAGGAAAGACCTCCTTCTTGAAGTCCTCCGGGCTTGCCTCCCTTCAGCTCCAGCATGCTTTGCGGCAACCCCCAGGGATAGCAACAGCATCAGGACGCGGACATTATGAGGATGACTTCTGCTGTGCAAGGCACTGTGCCAATCCTCTTACAAACATTTAAACACACGCTGCAACGATTATCTGTGTGCACAGAGTAGGCGTCTCTGGTGGAAGCACAAGGTCCTCAACATTGAGTAACTACTTCACAGAAGTTAAAACTCTAGACCCTGGAGCCACACTACTTAGTTTCAAATCTTAACTCTGCCGCCTGCCAACTGTGGCAGTTAACTGTGAGGTGACATTTCCTTAACCTCTCAATGTCTCCATTTCTCCATCTGTGAAATGGGGGTACATAGTGCCTGCCGCAGAGAGTTGCCATGAGGATTTAGTGAGCTAGCACACACAAAGGAATCTAGCACATGGAGAGTGCTCATTAGTGTTAGGAAAAAAAACCCCAAAAAACAAAAATTGATATTCACATCTATAGCCACAGCAATTAACACAGACGATCAGCTGTAAAATGTGGAATTGTTGAAAAAATAAATGACAAAGTTAATAGGCTTGCCAAGATACCATTGTTTTTTTGCAGATTTGTTCTTTAGGAGGACAAGTCTTATAAGTGAAGCAGCAGAGGCCAGAGAGGATCAGCCACTTGTCCAAAGTTTCAGGACAAAGAAGTTACAGACGAGGGTCAGAAATCTATGTCCTTTGTCCTATAGAATGGGTATTGGCAAGTTTTTTTTCTGGAAAGGACCAGATAGAAAATTGGGGGAAGGGGTGGCTCTGTGGACCTTAGGGTCTGTCACAACTATTTCATTCTGTCACTGTAACATAAAAGAGGCCACAGATAATACAAAAACAAATCAATGTGGCTGTATCCCAATAATACTTCAGTTTATCAGCAGTGGGACCAGTTTGTCCTAGGGGCTGAAGTCAGTCCATTCCGGCTTTAGAAAAATAACTAGCAATTATTGACTACTTAACCACCTGTTGGGCTCTACTCTAAATGTCTGAATTATATTAGCTCGTTTAAAAGCAATTCTATGCATTAGGAATAGTATTATGCCTCCCTTACAAGCAAGGGGACTGAGGCATGGAGAGTTGAAGTGACTTGCTCAAGATCACTCAACAGCAGCGGGCAGAGCTGGGATTTGAGCTGTCCAGCTCTAGGGCCTCCAGTCCCAATCGCTTTACCATGCTCTTTCCTTGTGCCCTGGGTGCTGTCTCTACATAGGGCCAAATGTTCGTGCCTGAATCCTGTTTGGGCAACTGCAGCAATTCTAGAAATCGTGCTTTCAAAAAGACCTTTTACTCTGCAATGCGTTCCTTATATATTTCTTTTCTTATACTGCACCCAAACCTTACCCCTATAATTTGTATTCACTTATCATGGCTCTACTCTGCAGAGATACACGAAGAATCTTGAACATCTTATGAACTGATCAAATATAGATGTTTGGCTTTACATAAAAAGATGAGCCCAGTTAAAAGAAGGCTGCAACTACTGTTCAGATGTTATCGGGCTCCTGGTCCACATTCTCTCAGAGCCTAAAGGTGGTAATGGATGAACCTTACATATGACAGGTATGAAAGATGTTGCTTTTACTATGTGAGGCCCCTACATTGCTGCTGGGAGAGACATGCAATGCCTTAGATAACAAAATTAAGATTTTAAGAGTTGCACACAGGCTGGAACTAAAAAGATGAAATAGAGTAGGGATAAGACAGAAAGTTCTGTCATTGTGTATTCAAAATAAAATCACTGTAACATATACGTGACTTTACGTATGCGAGTATGTTATATGGAGAACATCATTATAAGCATTTCATGTGAAGAAAGGTTCTAGAGATTTCCATCGCTATAGTTGCCACATAAAGTAATAAAATGTTAGGCTGCACTGGTGTTCAGAAAAGGAGAGGACCATGCCCCTCTTTACCACCTTGATCAACCCATACCTGAAGCCCTAATAGGTTAGACACTGTTTAAATGACGGTAAGGAGAGTAACCAGGTTGTTGAAAGGCTCAATAAATGAAGAAAACATAAATTACATGAAAGACATTACAGCACAGTAGTGAACAGCATAAACTCTGGAGTTTGATGGTGTGGGTCCAATTCCTAGCTCCTCTATCATCTATCTCTGTGTCCTTGGGCACATGACTTAGTTTCCCCACGTGTTATTTCTTTCACCTAGTATTTCTCATAGCATTGTTGTAAGAATTAAATGTGTTACTATAAGTAAAAAAAAAATGTATAAGGAACTTGGCATTAGTAAATGTCATGTGAGTCAGTTACCATGATTAGGAGTTAACCTAGAAAAGAAAAGATTTATGGACCCTCCATAACGGAGGGCTGGGCGAAACTCACTGTGTGTATCTCTGCAGTGAATACAAATTACGGGGGTAATGTTGGTGTTCAATACGAGAAAACCCTGTGAGGCAGTGAGTTCCTTATTGCTGGTGACATTCCAGCACAAACTAGAGGAGACATCTCTCAGCCATGCTGCAGAAAGAACTATTCTATGCTGTGGAAGAACAGCTTGTTTCTAAAACCCCTTCAAACTGTCATGTTCTATGTTCCTTCTGGAATATGGTTAAGATGCCTAACCTGAAGTCCCCAGGTCATGGTTGTATAACACGTCAAAGCATGTTGTATGTTTCTTCATTGCTATATGCTTCTTAGCTACATATTCATTAGGTGACAATGGGACTGTTCGTTAAGTTATCTGAGTCTTAGGCTGCTCATTGATAAAATGAGGAACACAATGAATTCTTTAGAGAGGCAACACAATATATTCATTTAATAAATGAGCTCCAGAGTCAGAGGATCTGGGTTCGAATCCCAAATCTTCCACTTACCAAGCTGGGCTTCTTGGAGCAAGGTATGCAACCTCTCTGTACCTCAAATTTCCTCCCCTGATAATAACAGGGCCAATCTCATAGAATTGTTATGAGGATTAAATAGTTTCTTTAAATGGATATGAAGCCCTTAGAATAGGGCCTGGCACATACATACTTAGTACTCACATTTAACTCTTACTATGATGTTGTTGCTATACTAGTTGTGATGAAATTTAAATGAAGATATGCATTGCACAGATGCCAATCTCTTTTCTAATACTAGCAACTATCAAAATTATAAGCGCTTGACAATATCATTTCGTTCAAGCATTCATTGAACATAAATTAAGCCCTGACTCTGGGCGCCGTGTGGGACTAGACGTGGCAGGGTGAATTATCAGCTGGGCATTCAAATTCCTGCTTCTGAGAGTTTTATAATCTGCCAGGGAGAAAAGGCATACAAACCTAAAACCTAGGAATTGCCATAGAATATAATTCAGTGCACACACAGAAGAATAGTCTAAAGGCTATTCATCAGATACTAATAAGTGCTGAGAGGATGTGCATTAATGATGTCTACAGACTCCATCCCTCAATAATTTGCCAGTAGGCTCCTCTTCACCGCAAATAATCATAATTTCTCTTCCTTGGGAAAATACAGTAACGATTTTATCAGTTGTACTCTAAAACATCTGAAGACAGGAAGTGAGTAACAGTCAGAAAGGATGTCTGAATACGCATGTCCTAATATTGTTTTTACTCTTTCCTAGACAGAAGATCGTATGTGAACAGGTCTTTATGTCCAAAGGCAGGAAGTGCTGCTCTCACTTCCTCCTCAGAGGTATCTCTATGAAGGAAACCTCCTTTATTCCAGGTAGAGAGTTTGGTAATAACATCCTGTAAATCGAACGTGGGGCTCAGTAAATTTGCAGTTACTTTTCAGTGGCAGAAGCCCAGGGTCATAAAGCTTTTCCAAAGGAAACCACATTAAGTAAACAAAATATCATTACCAAGGGCAGATCAGCCAGGGTCTGAGATTTTTTTTTCCATCTTAGCCCGGATATGCCTCAGACTCAAAGCAATCACAGAGGCATCTGCAGGTAAGAGAGATGGTGAGCAGGGCTTTGCAACATCAGGGTCCATCAAACTGGACACTGTTACGAATGCCTGCTATTTTGAAAATGCTCTACAGTGTAAAACACTTCCGTGTCCATAATCGTATTTCATGCTTATTGTCAGGACCATCTGAACTATGCATGAACTAAAAACCCTGTAAGAATCTAACGGTGCATTTATTTGCTTGAGGCTTCCATGGTCCAGGCCACCAGCCTAACAACCATCCCCATCAAATCTTACCCTCTCCCAAGCACACATATGCAAACACAAATACATCGTGCTGGACACCACTGATGCCTATTGGACTGGATTTTCTCCTAAAAGCCCAACTTAGCTTGGCCTTGCTTACAACCCTTTGGGGAGAGTAATTGCCAAGAACTACAAGAAATAGGTCAGGATGGCAGAGGAGAGGCCTAAGCAAGCTTCTTGGATCCAACTGTCAGAGCCAGGAGAATAAAACCTCACAAGTTTTTTCCTCCAAACTTCCAGAAACTTCACTTGACTCTGAATAGTCACAAGAGAGAACTTGTTTTTGTTGTCTGTTTTTTGTTGTTGTTTTTGTTTTGCTTTCTAAAGAGGTAAGGAAGGGATGATGGTGAGCATCAGCATAGATACAACTTTTTTTATAATAAACAGACCCATAAGAAAATTTAACAATAAAAATGGTGGGCAAACTGAGGTTCAGGAAGTTCAAATATCTTACCTCAAATATGCAGCAGACCTAGAATTTGATCCCTTATGCTCTAAATCTAATATCTGTTCTAATAAATCTAATAACCACAGTTATAACAATACAATCGGTTACAAGTATCATGGAGACATAGGCTAGGTTATTGTGATTAATGAGTAATGAGTTGCTTTTGATACTGGGAAAATCTATGGATATTAGGGGGCTTTAAAGTAATAATCATACTCTGTAATGATTATAGCAGGATTTGAATTATCAAAATATTCCACATCTGTCATAAGAAAAAAAATCTAAAGGTGGTATAGGAAAGACTAAAAAAAAAAAACACAGACAAACCTGTGGAGTGTTTGATGAAATAAAAAGAAGTAACAGAAAATCAGTATTCTAAATAGAAGAAGAAATAACAGATACAAAAGAGATTTCAAAGATAATAAAATAATACAGACAGATTTATGATAATAAATTTGAAGACTTAGGTGACATCCTCAAATTCCTAGAAAAAAAAACTTACTAAAAACTGACTTAAGTAGAAATGAGAAGCATGGCTTGTCTTATAACTTTTAAAGGAATGGAAATACTAGTTAAATACTCTTCTCAGAAAAAAAAGACCAGAACCAGTTTTATTAGTGAATTCTACCAAATTTTCAAAGAACAGATCATGCAAATCTTAATCAAAATCTTTTAGAAAATAGGCAAAGAAAAAGCCACCTCAATTCATTCTATGAAGCTACTATAACATTAATAACTAAACCAGACAAGAAAAATTTCAGAAAGGAAAATCGCCAACCCATTTTGTTCATAAATATAAGAGCAAAAATTCTAAACAAAGTATTAGTAAAGCAAGTCCAACAATATGTATAGAAGACAGTGCAGGTTTGGTCTGGGGGAACTATGGGACCTTGACTGAGGATGTCCGGGGTAGACTGTGCCTAAGGGTGACAAAATCGAAAGTATACGAAGATTTTTTGCAATGATTTTTAAAAACTTTTGCAATGTTTAAAGGTGTTATTTATATTGGTACAGTTCAAGTACTCTTTCAGCATATAGAAAACTGTTGCGTTTCATAACAAGAGTCAGTAAACCATATCACCAAGCAAATGCATTTGTCTATAAGCAACATCATGAATCACAAAATTGATCAGATATATTTTGCAGGCTGCTTGCTCCAGGCTCATTAAAACTGGTGTTAGTCTCTGCCAAATGACTACCTGGGTCCCGATGTTCTACCACAATCAATGGTTTGTCCTTTGCACAAGTCAAAAAGATTTCTGGTTCAGATTCTTCTATAAGCACAGAGATGCCTTAAAATATTTTTCTGGTGATTGTTTTGAGATTCATATTGGTACCTAGGCAAAACTGCCTTTTAAAATATTTCTAAATATGTGTGAAATATTACCCGGTTGAATATTTTAGCAAATAGACAGTAAGTCCTCACTTAACATCGTGGATAGGTTCTTGGAACTGAAATTTTAAGAGAAATGACAATGTAACGAAACCAATTTTACCCGAGGCTAATTGATACAAACAAGGGTTAGGTTCCCATGATATATTTTCTGGTCACAGAAACATCACCAAACTTCTAAATAATGACCTAAAACACTTCTAATATTACACATTGAAATGAATGTGAGCTATACATACATTTCAGAAAGATGAATGCAAACAAGTAAGAGAATGATTTCCCAACCTGCTAATTCCAGTTTGGGGTCATGAGTGGTCTGAGTTTATCCTGGCAGCTCAGGGCACAGGGTAGGACCCACCCTGGATAGGATGCCCTTCCATCTCAAGGTGCACCCACACTCATTCAGAATGGGACAGTGTAGACACACTTTCACCTCATGTACACATCTTTAGGATGTGGGAGGAAACTGGAGTCCCGGGAGAAAACCCTCACAGACATGGGGGAACATGCAAAGTCCACAATAGCCTTGGCCACAAATTGATTTTTTTTTCCTCATCAACGTCATAATGAAATGACATTGAAAGCAAGGACAATACTTGAGGACCTGCTGTATGTGAGGTACGTGCTATCAGCCCCCATTTCCAGTTGCAGGGATGGAGGGTTAGGAGGTCAGGAAATGTTCCCTGTAGCCATTTGTGGGGGCAGCGGGAGCAAAAGCCAGATTGGCCTGACTGGAAGGCGGTAATCCTTTAGCTAAACCCTACTGGTGCTTGAATAGCCCAATCAGCTTCCTGTGTAGTTTGACCTCTCCCCTCCCGACACCCACAACCTCCCTCTTCTTCCTGCTCCCAGATTAGATCTTGGAACATAGACAGTGTTTCAGATCAGGAGGAAGGTGAAGTCATCCATTCCGTTCAACAGCTACTTCCCTTTTGAGCTTTGATCTTGACCTTTTGCCCTTTGCGTGGCCCTGGGCTATCTGCAGAGAAGGTGGGGGGATGGTGGAGATAGGAGAACCTGAACATGAGAAAATACCACCCAGGATGGAACCCATAAAATAGTTCCAGGGTGTGACACACCTTCCAGCTCCCTCTGTCCTTGTTCTTGGTCTGTTTGTCTTGGTCGGAAAGGACAAAAGGGAGCTACCATTTATGGTACACTTTTTTTTTCTTTTTAATACCAGACACTATGCATATATTATCTGGTTTAATACACACAACAACTCCATGAGATTCGTACTGAGAAATGGGAAACCGCAGCTGTGAGTTACAGACTGAACTGTCTCGTTATCCATCGCATCCTGGACACTCAGCCTTCCCCCCATGCCCATGTGCCACAGAATCAGTAGCTGCAAGATATAGTCAGATATCCTGAACCGGAGGGTTCAGAGTGTCTCTGCATGGAAAACTATAAGTGCTTTACTTTCTAGTAGGTTCCAACGGTCACTCCTTTTTCTTTTTTGTTCCACAGATAATGCTTATCTAAGATATGTTACCTTTTAGGGTAAGCCTACAAGTCATGCAGGATTCGTGACCTAAGCAGGTTCAAGAGGGCTCTGATATATAATAATCAAATATTCATAGGGTATAAAACGCTATTAGAGCAGAAGCAGAACCTGAAAAACAGACTTTCACCATTGAAGCAGTTTATTCTGTTTGTCATGTATCCAAATAAAACATTATAAGACTCTTTTTTCTTACTTTTTAATCCTCAGGTGATGCTCAAACACTTTTTAAATAGGTATTCTGCTTTAAGGAAGTCCAGACACATTAAATTATGTACTATATTAAATACTTCCAAGAAATAATCCTTCTAGTTCTACAATCATTAACAAACATTAAGACATATTTCAGTGAATCACACCCAGAGTTCATGGAATCGTAGATTTATGAGTGAATTACACTTGAAATGAATTTTCTACCAGAACTTAGAAATACATGACATTATTCAGCAAATAAAGTATATACAACCACACACACTATATAAACATATATATGTATATATATATATACATATGTATATATATATATATATATATGTATATATATTTTTTTCCAGTTACAGTTGACATTTAATATTTTATATTGGTTTCAGGTGTACAGCATAGTGGTCAGACATTTGTATAATTTATGCAGTGATCCCCCTATTAGTCTAGTGCTCACCTAGCACTGTACATAGTTGTTGCAACATTATTGACATATCCTCTATGCTGTACTTTACATCCCCATGGCTGTTTTGTAACTACCAATTTGCATTTCTTAATTCCTTCACCTTTTTCACCCAGCTCCCTAATCCCCTGACCCCTGGCAACCATCAGTTTGTTCTCTGTATATATGAGTCTGTTTCTGTTTTGCTTTTTTATTTATTTTGTCCTTTAGATTCCACATATAAGTGAAACCATATTTGTCTTTCTCTGACTTATCTCACTTAGCATAGTACCCTGTAGGTCCATCCAGGTTATTGTAAATGGTAAGGTTTCATTCATTTTTATGGCTGAATAATATTCCATTCTATATATGTACCACATCTTCTTTAACCAATCATCTATTAAAGGGCACCTGGGTGCCCTTGGTGCCCTTATTTACAATTGGCTATTGTAAATACTGCTAAAATGAACATAGGGGTACATATATGTTTTCAGATTAGTGTTTTGGATTTCTTCAGATAAATACCCAGGCATGGAATTTCTGGGTCATAAGGTAGTTCTATTTTTAACTTTTTGAGGAACCTCCAAACCACTTTGCATAATGGTTGCACCAATTTGCAATCCCACCAACAGTACACAGCGTTCCCTTTTCTCCACATCCTCACCAACACTTGTTTGTTGATTTATTGATGAGAGTCATCCTGATAGGTGCGAGGTGATATCTCCTTGTGGTTTTAATTCGCATTTCTCTGATGACTAGTGAGTGACATTGAGCATCTTTTCATATGTCTATTCGTCATGTGTATGCTCTCTTTGGGGAAATGTTTATTCAGGTCCTCTGCCCAGTCAGGTTGATTGTTCTTTTATTTAGTTGTATTTTAATGTGGTCACAGGAGGAGGCAAGCATGGAGTTCATCTACTTCACCATCTTGGATCCTCCTATACAATTCTAAATTGTTCAACAATGCCTGCCACCAAAACATGGAAGTCAGGGAAGGAGGCACCAGAACGCATCTTAGCTTTATATGCATATTTCGCTAATATGATAAATTAGTTATATAGCCACTTGGAAAGGTATAGTACAGACAAATATTTCCCATTGTAAGACATGACACAGTAAATCTTATAATACCCCAAGGGCATTTATCCCTCCTTTAACCCAAACTGTGGCTAATAACAGGAAATTCATTGATAATTGAGACACTTATGAACAGTCTACAAATGATGAGATGTATGCCTCACAACAACCCATTTTGCATAGGAAGGAGCTGGAGCTCAGACAGGTTTCTGTGCCCAATGTCACAGGCATAGTTGAGGTGCCGAGTGGGAATCTGAACCCGCTTTGTGATTTCAACACAAGCCACTAACCATTTATCTGCGGTGCATCGGTGGTGCTGGCCCCCTGCTCTGTGCTCTTCCCGTTAACCAGTTATGTGCTTTCAGTAACCCATCTCTACTCCCAGGAAGAAAAGCGTCTGAAGATGCACGGGGTAATATAGATGTCGTCATTCTTGGAAATTGTTTTAGAGTGGAAAAATCTGGACTTAAGAGTCAGGCTCACCTGGGTTGAGGCACAACTCTCTCCCAAAGCTGCGTGATGATGGACAACTCCATTGATCTTCCTAAAGCTCTGCCTCCTCATCTAGGTACTCGTATACCCATACAAATCATAATTTTTAAAATTTAGGCATCATTTACATTGAGCAAAGTGCTCAGATCTCAAGTGTATCATTCAGTCAGCATGGAAGAATGCATATTAAGACACAGAGCCTTTCCATCTACCTAGAAATTTCCCTCTTGCTCCTTTTCAGTCAACCTGCCCCCACCCCCATTCCACAGAAAAGCAACCTGATTTGCTTATTCTGGAATTTTATATAATGGAATCATACAGTATTATAGTTTTTTTGTGTGTCTCTGGCTTCTTTCAGTCAGCATCATATTTGTGAGATCTATTCATGTTGTAGTGTGTGATAATAGTGAATTCCCAATAATAACAATTTGATATAAGCATTAAAAGAGATAATATAGCTTATTACCTAGTTCAGGTCTACCAAAAAATTATTAATATTATTATTATTATTATTATTATTATTCAAAAGAGGAAACCCAGGAACAGGAGACTGCTAAAACCAAAGGAGGAATATCTATCACAGGTTAGACTATATTTGGAGAAAGTGTTTTATTATTAGTATCTCCCATATCACATTCTTTATATGTTTAAGGACGTCAATGACAGAAACATGTATACTTGGCACATGGAGCGGAATTAGATTGAATTTATCTTTCCAGACCAGAAGTTATTATTTTTTTCTTTGCTGTGCAAAGACAATTTTGATGGACTACCTTCCCAGTGTATTTCTGATACATTCCTTTTGCCCATCACTGAGATGGAGGTACACCTACGTCAGAATATTACATTGGGGAGCCCTGCATGTGTAAAGCCATCTGTAATGCAAGCCTTCAGCAGGAGCCAAAGCTTATGCTGTCAGTTCTGGCCGGCTACATAATTCAATTTTTCCAAGGGAGCTAGAGCTTGGGCCTCACAGATTCAATACCAATCCTGCATTTCAAAGGAGATTTGGCCACAATAAATAAATCCATTCTCTAGAAGGAAACAGAATCATTGAAACGCATATCTTAAGTCCCTTCTTTCTTTGCCTAAGTCCCAGAGGCATTCTTCACTAAAAGTACGGTCTTCAAATTGAAATGGGAAGTAGGTACCATTCCCAAAGAGTTTTGCGAAGAATCAGTCTTCCAGGGTGAGGTGTAAATATAAATCCCAAACCTTTGAGCAAAAAGTTCAGAAGACTTTGTTAACTGGACAACAGAGGAGCTTTGGAAGTGACCCCTAGTTAAGTGGCAACTTGGGCAAGAATGATGCCCTAAAGGGAAAGATAAATATATGCAAAGTTTATGAAAATATCAAGTCACATTCAGAGCAATGTATAGAAGAAAATGTCCTCAAAGTTATTGCAAGCCTGTAGGTGTGAGCTTCTGCTTCCCGTGGAAACATCTTTTTTTACATTCAACACAAGCCACCTCTGATATTTATTACATTTGCTGAATGCTGAAAGGATCCGAAATGTTAAACCTCTTGATCTGTCAGCAGTCTTAGATTTCTGTGAAAAGATGAGCTACATAGTAGCATGAATTGGAGGAATTTCATGTACCCAAAAGACGTAAATCCCCATCACATTTGAATTCCCTTTCAATACACAACCATGGGAGTTGTAAAAAATATATCCAACTTTTATCTTATAAATGTCCCTTCTTTTCATTTTCCTCTGCATGCATAGCTCCATTTCCTTTCCATAAAATACACTCAAGGTCATTCAGTCTCGACTTCACCATTCACTTCTCCAAAACAAGTTTAGATTAAATGCATGAAAGTCAAAATATGTGTTTGGTCTTATTAAGCTCACCATGTCCTTACAGCAGAAATAGGGAAGTTGGTTCATCATCCAAACTGTTAATGAAGGATAAGTTACGTATGTGTAAGTGGAGTTCACATTTTATTTTTATCCAATGCTCACATTGATTGGTTGTCATCAAAAAGTGAGGCTGGCAGTTGCTTAACAGATCCCAGGAAACAACAGCAATTTTGTTTGCATCACGAGTTGCACATCTCGGGGAGAAAAGTAGTTAAAAAAAAGAAAATAACAGACTTGGGTTTTACGATGTAAAGATGTTCCTTTTAAAGGAGGGATAAACAACAGAAGATGCCTAGAAGGTATGATAAACAAAGAGGGTGGCTAGGACTTGATTAAATTTCTATGCAAGATTTCATGTGATGTCATGCGCTGATCAAAGGCACAGATCAAAGGACCGCATTACCAGAGGCTGAAATGACACGTAAAAGAGGGGGCATTCTTCTCCTTTCTCTCTTCTCCTCCTCCTCGTTTCATCTTTATTACGCACTCCTTGTATTCACGATACTGTCCTGCTTGCACAGGAAATGTTTTGAGAAGCTAACAATCAGAGTCTGAACTGATCAAAAATCCATGTCTCTAACTCATCAAGGGACTAGGGTTTCTGGAGAAAACAATGAAAAGAACCAGTTGATCTCCACCTGGGATGGTCCCATTTACTTTGGAAAATTCCCTCTGATTTTATCCAGACACAATGCCTTAGTCTTGGTCGAACCCTGGGACTCCTTTTTCCAGTGAGTCATACTCAATGATTTAAATCCTCATATTTCCCGCTAGACACTGGGCTCCTTCACAGGGGAAGCAACTCAGGTCTTTCATCACTGTTGTTTCAGGGCTGAGCTCATAGTTGGTGTCCAATACCTGTTTTTTTAACATATGCATAAATTAATGACTGAATAAAGGAATACATTTTCCTACCTCAAGCATATCTGCCACAGGCTGACTGCATGACGATAAAGAATATCATCTGTGTAGAACTCCATTATTATTATTGACAATTTTCATTCAAAACATACTTCCAGGTGTTTTCACATATTAGTAACCTTAAGTGTTTATCCCTACTGAAGCTGCTCACATTATATTGTGCTATTTTCTTCACAACACATTCACACAGAACAAAACTGATTCCCTAGCCAACAATCTAGGCAAACTCTTCTATTTTGTGAAGGTCAAAACTTGTAGTTAATCATCTAGTCCAGCAGCTGACCTTGCAAATATATGTCATCCGTCCTTTGGGAAGGATGCTAGAGGTTAAGATATAGGTCTCTGTTTTTGAACAGTTGATGTTCATAATTCTGATAGGTAACAAGAAGAACTTCGAACAATCAGAAGTGTCCACAGCGACAAGCAGTGAGTTCCCTGTCAGTCCAGATTTCTCACGGAGGCTGGAAGTCCACTGGGTAGCACCTTGGAGAGGAGTCGAGCTTCCCATTTTAGTTTAGATGCCCTTGACCTCCTCTCCAATCTGAAATTCTAGAACATCATGACTTAGCACCAGAAATAGAAGGTTTTGCTAGTACTAGGAAGTAGTTTGGGGACTGCTAAATAATTCACCTGAGGGCGAAAGGCCACCAGAACCAGGGCTTTGGTTTCTCTGAACAGCAATTTCCTTACTGATCCCCTCACAGTAGTTCTCACGGATGTCAATCCTCTAGCCAAGGGAGCCAATCCCCTCTGCAGAAATTCTTAGATTTCCCCCAGAAGTGACCCTTTTGTTCCTAGCCCTTTAACTTGCCACCGAATCTTCCCCTGGCTCAACGCTCGTCAGGCATCCTTGCAGATCGCTTTTTCCCCTATGATAGGTGGATCAGCCTTTCTGTGCAAACTAATCATAAGCCTGTAGGAGGCTGCCCAGGAAAACATTAGGCAGGCTGATTAGAACGCTCCGATTCTGATCCTCAGGCCAGTCAGGGCCTCACTGGTAATGGATATGCAGTTTAATGTTCCTTTCAGTTCTGCCTAGATGATATGAAATATCATCTGCTATCACAGAGCCTGGGAGGCAGCCCATTGAACCCCACTCACACGGGCCCGCTCTGTATTAAGACTGTTCTACTGCTGCACGAGTCGCGAGCTAAGACACTGAGCCCTTGCAGGAAGGCAGCCAAGCCAAAGGAATGCTTCGGTGACTCCAATGGCCCAGGGAATGTGACTAAAACTCCTGCTCATCAGCTGATTTTTTTTTTCCTTCCAACTTTGCCACAACATACTCTCTCTCTGATTTCAGTTTTCATGATGGAGATTCTCAGCTAGCAAATGAGCTAAGCCTCCGGAGCAGCGAAGTTTGCTTTTCTCCAACATGGGGAAGTTTCTAGCCTTGCTGCAGAGACCTGGCAGGAGTCTACACAGTTTGCTTGTTTTTCAAATGGACCCTTCCCCGTGTGCAGATGATAAATGGCCGAGAGTGATGTACAGGATGGAAGGGAGCCAGGGAGGGTCAAGATGGACTGTCGAGTGTGTACTCCAGACACAGGAAGAGAGCCAGGGTCAGAGCTGCTTATTCACTTAATCTCCACACCTTTAGAGAGAGGATCTTCAGGGTATTTTTAGAGAAGACAAAAATGAAAGGGAAAACAGAGCCCTCTTTCCTTAAGTAGCTCAATGAAGAGAGCACTTCAGTGGTACCCGAAGAGGTGCTAGATGTGCCCATCCATCAGCCCTAAGCTGTCCTGCCCTTTGAACCAGCCAAGAGAGGGCACAGCCCAGAGCTCCACTCTTAGGGGGCTCTGCTCTGCCCCTTCTCCAGCCACACACCACCTCCCCTGTGGTTCCCTAGAAACTCCAAATGTCACAAGCGTTCAAGGAAAAGCATGTCAACTCCACACAAGAAAGGAAGAAAGAATACTCTCTTCTGCCTTGGCTTTTGTGATGCTAGAACTTCTTTGCTACCATGAGCAGGGAGGTGCAATGAAGGGCACGGATTCATATGTGCTTCAAACCCCATCTCTCTCACTCTCTCAGAAGTCAACAACAGGTGAAAGAAAGGCTCGTCCAACAGCAGAGGAGTTGAACAGAGAAGCAACTCACTGACCTGGTAATACAAGTTTTCCACAACTGAGCTCCCAGCAGCAGTTTCCAACCTTCTGTGATGCCCTGCACGAGTTCCCTGCTCCAGGCACACTCCTACTTGCTTAGACGCACGGACAAACGGCTGGGCCAAGCTTCTCTCGGGTGTGCTCAGGTTGAGATGGCTTCTCCAGATGAAGTTTCTGCCTTCCATCATCGCCCCAGCAGGGAAGAGGAAGAAGATGGTCTCACTGTTGAGCTCACTGTCTTAGTTTGGCTTTTGCCCAAAGCAGAGCCCCACACAAGATTTGGGTGCAGATGGCTCATGTGGGAAGTGGTTCTAAGAAGTACAAACAAGGATGTGGGGGAAGAGAGACATGGAAGAGAGGAAGCCAGTACGATGTGCTGATATCTAAACGCACTGTTCACCCAGATGTCACCTTGCTCACCTCAGTCCTCATACCTGGGACGTACCTGACCTTTTTTCTCGCTCTCATGCAGGAATCCAATTACATGAGTAGTGTCCAAGTCCTGCAAAGCCAAAAAAACTCTTGGCCTCCTGTTTGTAAAATAATTTCGCACTATCCATGTATTTCAATAAAAAATGATATTCTCTATCAAGCTTAGAACACAGCTGCAAATTTTCGTATATAAAGTCTGGGCTACCATCACACCACAACTTCTGCCAACAAGTGATGCAGTAAATACTGTAGCCGAGGGTAAAGGGGCAGACAGCCAGGTACGGAAGAGCTCACTAAATAATTTCAACTGCCTCCTGGTGTGCCATGTCCAGGACAACTCCAGCTATACCAGAAGACTGTGGGGGAAGAGCCCCCCGTGCCCTTTGGGGTAGCCCGATGCTAAGCATATTAGACCTTGCCTGGCCAAATTCGGAAGTTCTCGTCTCCCCCAACTCACCACTTAGCCCCCGCTTGAAGGCCCAGCATCCTGGTTCTCATACAAGCCTGACATGAACCAGGAAGGAAAGGGTAGATTTCCATACAATACCCTCAGCGCAATACACAGCCAGCTGGTGTCAAGTCCCTTTGACGCTCTGACCTCGTGACCCCATTCTGACAACTGTGTCATCCTTCCTTGTTCCTCAGATCTGCCTACCATGTCCTGTACCTACTTGGGACAAGTGAAGTCAACTCCCCAAACAACTAGTTGATTCCAGCAGACAGGTCCAATTACTGGCTGTCCCTTTTGGCCTGACTCATCGCAATCACCTCTGACTGCACTGTGACAATACATATTAGAGACACACATACAAGCTATAAAGGGTATCGACCAGGATTTTTTTTTTTTTTTAACAAACCCAAACACTGAAAATATAGCGAGTCAAATGTCATCTGGGAAGAGGTGACAAAGAAGTCATTACTGCTTTGGCAGGACATTGGCTCATCAGAAAATAATGCTGCCTTATCACATTAATCACGGTGCCACATCAGGAATGGGTGAGAAAGTATATCATATTTATTTAATGACAAGGAGGGTGACTAACCACTTTGCCCCTCCATAGAAGCCTCATTCTATTAGTCATCAAGGATTTTCCAAGAGCCTTCTAGATAGTGAGCTAAGTTCAGGTAGCAGTTTAAGAGGCTTGAGTCAGGCATGAGGAAGAAGTTTCTGGCCATACTTAGATTTAAATCCTCGGGTGCATTCCTGTGGCAGTCTTGGGTAGCTTCCCTTCTTCCCAGCTCTTACTTATTTGTTAGACTTTTTTGGGTGATGATGCTAAACCAGTGATTTCCTTGATGATTTCCAGACAACCTTGGGGTGTCATGGAAGCCCAGATTTCTATAACGCATCCTTTTTAAGGGGTTACACAAAGATCGGGTTAAGATTTCATTTTTTAATGAGAATTTACCTTTTGACTATTTAAAAATGGTCATAAAAAGTGGTGCGTGTGTATTGAAACGTGTCTCCTATGACACTTTGACATGTCGAGCACACCAAGGTTTGCACTGCTGCTACCAGGTTAATTCATTTTGGTACAGACCATGAAATCAAGCTTCTCCTGTAGCACAAACTCAGCTAATTGCAGTGGCATCTGCTAAACAGTGATGACCGCTTGCAAATACCTGTGCAGGCCATGACCCTCCCATCGCTGTGCAATGAGAGCCAGGTGCTGAGGCACGCACAAAACTGAAGCTGCCACCCCTAACTGCCAGTTAAAAAGTGCTGTTTAACTGAAACAACCTATAATTACGCTAATTGGTTGGCTTTTAAATAAGCAAATGTGGTAAAGCTGCACTTATGAAATAAATTCAAACAAATATAACCCCGATGCCATTTTTATTTATGCTATGTATATGTGTTCTATCTAGATTTAATTGGAATAAAAATAAGTCGTGGTTAAAAATAAGCTGGAAACCACCAGTTCAGATAAAGGTGGGTGGTGACTTCAAAAAGTCCCTTCCAATCTGATGGTTTTATCACAATGCTTGTTCCAACTATATCAGAAATGATATTTTAATAGGGAAGGATATTCACGGTGTTATGTTGTTAAATGAACAAAGCAGGTTCAAATGAGCTACATACAACACACTAGTTTATATATAGACAATGGATCCTCGAACAACATGGGGACGAGGGATGCCAACCTCCTGCACAGTTGAAAATCTACATATAACTTTTGACTCCCCAACACTAAAGTACTAATAGCCCATAGTTGACCAATAACATAAACAGTCGATTAACACGTATTTCATGTTATATGTATCATATACTGTATGCTTACAATAAAGTAAGCTAAAGAAATGTTATTGAGAAAATCATAAGGAAAATACACTTACAGTATTTCTTGAAACAAATCCACATGTAAGTGGACCCACACATCTCAGCCCGTGTTGTTCAAGGGTCAACTGTACATACACTATATATTATATATGCTTAGAACACACTGAAAGTGTATACAGCAATGTTACAAACTATACAGAAAGCCAATTAAAATTATTTTTAGAAAGCAAAGCAAAGAAACATGACATTTCCTCAGTGTGGAAGGATGGGTATGATTGGCATTACTTCCAAATACAGAAAATAAACGTGTGAGATGAGCCTGGGGGTTGCTTAGCCCGCTGTGTTGTTCATTCATTCACTCTTGTTTGACTGCTTGGCAAAGAGACACATGTACATAAGCAGTGAGGTGGCCATACAGCTCACTGGTCACGGGCACTGCCTTAGACACATAGGCAACTGGGTCCAAGTTCCAATTCTGTCCCTCCAAAGCCTTAAGCATACTTGACCTCTCTCGACCTCAAATTTTCTCATTGGCAAAATGAAGAGAATATTACCTCCTCAGGAGGACTATTGTAAAGAAAATTAAATATGCTTAGAGCCCCTAGTATCATGCCTAACTCATACTGAATGTCCAATAAGTAGCCGCTATTATTACTAGAACATGTTTCTGCAACAAAGTGCTTCCAGTCTAATGGGGAAGGCAACAGACATGTGAACAGATCAGTTACACTACAACCCAATCATCACTGCTGCAGATGCACGAACAATGTGTTTTGGGAACTCAAAAGACACATGTTTGACGGAGTTGGCATGAAACTCTTGCCCGTTCATCATGAAGGAAAGAGATTACTTCAGGATCTGCCAAGACATTCTGGGTCCCTGAAGCTGCAAAGGAAACCACGGAAGGCTGTGGAGATCCATGAGCCTTTTTCCTGTAGGTTCAACCTGAGTGCCCCTCTAAGGTGCCCTGTTTCAGGGGACACTGAACAACATGTGTATCGTTAATATCACTAGTCAGAGCTTTTAGACACCCCAATAAGAGTTTAGAGTGACAGCCGTGAGCCCAGGTCTGCCTGCTTTAATTAGTTCTAGTTGTCGTACATGCCTTCACTGCTACTGTAGAACATGGACTCCCATCATTTTGTGTCACCTGCTAAGCAGAGGTGTGTGTCTCCTGTAACGCTCAGAATAAAGTTCTCTCCCCAAAAAG
Source organism: Hipposideros armiger (assembly GCF_001890085.2). Taxonomy (NCBI): domain Eukaryota; kingdom Metazoa; phylum Chordata; class Mammalia; order Chiroptera; family Hipposideridae; genus Hipposideros; species Hipposideros armiger. Next base: position 1,356,165 of record NW_017731805.1, on the reverse strand, counting down.
CTGAAACCCTCAGCCCACACCACCTTCCATCTATCAAACTCCGGAAGCTATTTTCAGTAGCAGTTCCCTTCTAGGGAACAGGAGTAGGGATGAGGCTTGAATAATGTGACGAAGAGGAAGCGTGAGATTTTAAAGGTGCAGATGCAAATGAGCTCTCAATATCTTGTACCATCTCTAACCCAATGGAAGATTTGAGCTTTGAGGATAACTTTTTTTTTTTTTTCTGTTTTGCTGTTTTGCTGAAATGGAAACCAGGTAAGGAAGAAGATAAGGCCCACAAACAAAGATGATGTCATCTAGACAGAAAGAAATGCAGGGGTGGCAGAAATGCATAGTTGAATTAGTGATACAGCAGGGAGAAGGAGGTGAGGATGAGGAGAAAAGCCAGGAGACTCAGGGACCACTGAAGCCAGTGGAATGAAAAGCATAAGGCAGAGACTGAATAGTAGTGAAGCAGGCTAGGCGGTGGAGATGAGGGATGGATGAGTGAAAGGAGTTAGAACAGGGGTCAGCAGCTGCTAGTGGGGCTGCACGCTTCATTCTTTCAGCCACTTCTGACTTGAACGACATCTGACTTCAGCTCCAGCTGTGGTGGACACAGGTCCCTTAGACACTGAGAGCCTCTTATATTAAGGCATCTCAGCTCCTGGGCCTCAGAACTTTCTCCAAAGCTGCAGAATCCTTTCCTCCAAGAGGGGAGGAGTTAATCAGAGCCAGGGAAGAGAGGGAACAGGGCAGGCTGGGGAGTTGGTGGGTAATGTTGCAGGCTTCAAACCCGTTGGGCGGGGAAGGGGGGGCTATAATTATTCTAGGTGCATCCTAGAAAAATTCCTCCAATGAGATTTAGTCCTAGTTGCCCAAAGTGGCTATCAGCTCAATATTTCAACATTATGCTTGAAATATTGACGGGCTCTCCATTCTTCCCTGTATTAATCTCTCTGCCTTCATTCCAGCTTGAGATCGCCTCCCCAATAAACTGCCTGTCCCTAAGTCCTTGTCTCAGATCCTGCTTTCAGTGGACCCCAAACTAAAAGACGGTGGAAGGAAAGAAGTTGGTGGCAGCAGCAGCCACAACAGAGAAAGAACAGACGCTATGCCCCTGCAAAGGTCCTACAACATACAATATTAATCACAGTAGCCTAGAGCTGAGAAGAATCTTAAGACACTAGTCTGTTTTATTACCTTAAGACAGGTACCCCATCATCCCAAGCAGGGGAGACTTTCCTAAAAGTTGCAATGTGCAAGTGCCTCAATATCATTAACAAATCCTATACAGTTAATAATTATCATCAACACTGATAATGATACCATTGGTACCACTGGTACCAAAAGCCTAGAAAAAAGATGTCACTAGTGACTTGTTATAAACCAATATGCTAGATGATCACACGGGACGTCAGGGTGAGTTCAGGGCTCATTATACTAAAACTACTGCCTCACTCCTTTCCCATCTCCATAAGGGCTTCTGTTTTCACTACATACAATATTTAACAGGAACTAAAGTTTTCCCTGCTCGTGTGGCCAGGATAAGCAACACTATTTTGTTCACTCTTCTATAAGCACTCCGTGTTCATTCAGTTTTGATAATCTATTTTTTAATACATACATTTTTTATTCAAAAATCATTAGCTATCACGTAAAAATCTGAATATGATTTTAGCCCTCAGAGTCTCTTCTTTAGTTTCTTAGACATTCTCAGAGACATTGTTGGCCAGTGAGTATAAATTTTGTTGGATAAGGATTTGATTCGTTGGTCTGTAAAAGAAAAGAACCATGTATTTCCACAGAAAAGCTATTTTCTTGATAAAAATCACCCTCTGTGGAATGAAACTCCTCTTTGAACACCGATATCAAATATGGAATTCCCAGAATTATTCAAATGGTGAAATAAATTTATAAATGAATTTCAGGTCACAGGTAAGGGTGGACATTTTGAAGGTGTCCTGTTTAAATAATTGTTACATGGAAAATCGCTCCTCAGCAGAAATAAAAAAGTTTTTGGGTTTTTTTTTTTTCATGGTACATAAGGGGAAAAAAATGAGTTCTTAGACGGAAAATTAGAGCTGCTATCTTGACTATTTGGGACAGTACTGCAGAATGAAGAAAGCTATTAAAGATCCACAATGTAGATTGTGCATGTAGCTGGTTGTAATCGACAATGAACTTCCAGGCGTGTTTTGAAGAGGCGCATCCTGGCGATGTGGAATCATGGTGGTAATTAAACAGTCATAAAAACCTGAAACTGGTGTGCTGACAAGAAGGCGTCCTGGCATTACTAGCAAAAATCGCCTAATAGTCAATCTGTAGCGCTCCCCTTCCGCTTAAATAATGTTTTCCAGAAATCTCAGTCAACACTTTTCTCCCTTTCTTTTTTGCACTGCACTGCAGGAATCGTATGGAGCCTGCTGTGATCAAGAGATGTAAAGACAGGAAGGTTCTCCTGAATAGGGGTTTAGGAGACCATGGGAGTCAGAGATCAGAAAATGTACCAAAATGCAGCCTTTACCTGCTGACGCATGCAGTCAAGAATATTATGGGACCTCTGACACGTGGGGTCAAAGTTTTCCTCATCTTATTGTTTGCATTTGCAACAGATTAAAACGCTGCATAAAACTTCAGGGATGTGGGGCGGCCGGCTAGCTCAGGTGGTTAGAGTGCAGTGCTCATAACTCCAAGGTTGCCAGTTCGATCCCCACATGGGCCACTGAGATGCACCCTCCACAACTAGATTGAAACAACTACTTGACTTGGAGCTGATGGGTCCTGGAAAAACACTGTTTCCCTGAAGTGGTAACAAGTTCATTTCTTCTCTGTGATGTCCAAGGGCTGTGTCTACACAGTGTGAAACCATCTGATGCAAGCTAGAGGCAGGCGCATGCGTTAGGAACATGCACACTGGCATCAGGCAGATCAGGGTTCAAGTCCTATAGCAGCTATTTACTGGAAGTCTGACTGGGAGAAAATTATTTTACTTTTCTGCTCAGTTTCCATTCTCAAAAATAACAGTAATAACCCCGTTGGGTTGCCATGAGCCTTAAATGTGATCATGTATGCAAAGCGCTTCAGACAGCACCTGGCACAGTGATACTCAATAAATGTTGGCCACCACTGTCAGAGATGAGGAGAACTACTGCCAGATTTTTTTTTCACAGTATGTACAATATTGCAAGAGGACGCAGGTTGAAGTAGAACCCAACTGTTGTAAAAGAGATTCATGACATCAGAAGTTTTTACCACGCCTCTGTGAAATCCACCATGTGCCTAGCACTGGGCTGGGTGGTTTCCAATAAGAATTCTCAGTTTGCTGATCACTGGGAGAATAAATGCTAACAAATGCGGTGTGAGTTTCATTCCAAGCTCTGGGGTCTTTTTGCTACACTTTACAGCTTCCTACTGTAGCACCAAGGAAAGGGATTAGAAGCTAGCTTCCTGGGGAAATCTTTCTGAGCTTTACTGTGAGATGGTACAACCACGAAGTAGATGCTTTGACTTTAACCTTTGGCAATTTAATTATAATGTGTCTTGGTGTGGGCCTCTTTGGGTTCATGTTGTTTGGGACTCTCTACCTTTCCTGGGCTTGTACATCTATTTCCTTCATCAGATTAGGGAAGTTCTCTGTCAATGTTTCTTCAAATAGGTTTTCAATTCCTTGCTCTCTCTCTTCTCCTATAACCTATTATGTGAATGTTGGTGCGCTTGATGTTGTCCCAGAGGCCTCTTAAATTATCCTGTTTCTTTTTAATTTTTTTTTTCTTTCTGCTGTTCTGTTCAGGTGTTTTCTGCTACCTTATCTTCTAAATTGCTGATTCAGTCCTCTACTTCACCTAATCTACAGCTGATTCCCTCTAATGTATCCTTCATTACAGTTATTGTATTCTTTATTTCTGACTGGTTCTTTTTTATGTTTTCTATCTCCAATTTTATGTTTCCTATCTCTTTGTTGAAGCTCTCCCTGAGATCACGGAGCTTCCTTATAACCAACGTTTGGAACTCTGCATCTGGTAGATTGCTTGTTTCCATTTTGTTTAGTTCTTTCTCTGGAGCTTTGTTCCGTTCTTTCATCTGGGACATGTTTCTTTGTCTCCTCCTGTTGGCTGCCTCCCTGTGTTTGTTTCTATGTATTAGGTAGGGCTGCTTTGTCTTCGGTCTTAGTAGAGTGGCCTTTGTAGTAGGTGTCTTGTGGGGCCCAGTAGCAGTCTCCATGGTCACCTGAGCCAGGTGTTCCAGGTATATCCCTTGTGTGTGCAGTGTGCGCAGTCCTGTTGTAGTTTGCATAGGAATGGAAGGATTGACCCTCAGGCTGATTGGTTGGGAGGACTGGCCGTGACTACAGTGGAGGAGCTGTTGTGCAGGGCCTGACCCTACAGAGCAGGGGTCACTTTAACAGGGCTCTGGTGCCTGCCTAGTCTGCCCTTTGGGTGTGTTGTCCTTGGAAGTAGTGGGCTTGGTCCAAAGCTGGCCACTGAGTGTGCCAGCCTAGGGGCCTCCTGAGAAGGGCCCCACTGCAGGCCAAGTTCAGCTTCAGCCTATGCCCTGCCTGGGACCACCTGGCATGAGCCACAAAGCAATCAGCAAATAGCCACCACCTGCACTGGGCTTGGAGGTGCCTTGAGAAGCCTAGCCACAAACTGAGGTCAGCTGTTGCTAGTGCTGGGCTTAGGGCTTCTCAGCCAGAGGTACAGGGCATGCCAAAGACACAAGCTGCATGTTTGATTTTTGTGAACCTTTAAGAGATTTCAGGAAAGTCTGCAGCATTAGCCAAGACATGCTGTTCATATGGAAAAGCCACTGGAAGCATCTTGGTTTGGCCAGCAAGTTAGGTGGGACAGGATCTCTGGGAATCACCAGGGCGGAGCGAATGAAAGTGTTAGCCAAGTTGATGGAGACGCAGATATGGCAGACACCTGTGTCTGCACACCGGGAGAGGGGAGGGCTCAACAGAGAAACAATGGCTTCCACCAGCTTCTCCATCCAGGAGCAAACTGCGCCTCTAACCCTCACTCCAGACAATTCAGTTCCTCCCCACATGTTCCTGGCACCTTTTGTGCTGCTGCCACAGTGCTGGAGCCCAGGCTGAGTGAGTCCGTCAATGAGTAAGTCTGTGTGTGGGCCCTTAAAGTAGTGCCTGGGACTTCAACTGCCCTTTGTCTCACTCAGCCAGTCTGTGGTGGTTTTCATAGCCAGAAGCTAGGGGGGAATTCTCTTCTCAGAACCCTAGGTTGGGGAGCCTGGTGTGCGACTGGAACCCCATGCTGCTTGGGCGGGGGCGGGGGGAGAGGAGATATCCCTCCTGATATTTAACAGTCTCACACACGTTGGGACCAGCCTAGTCCACGTCTCTGTCCCTCCTACCAGTCTCAAAGGTGGCTTCTGTATGTCTTTAGTTGTAGGCATTTGATTCAGCTAGATTTCAGGCGATTCTCAATGATGGTTGTCCTGTAGCTTGGTTGTAATTTTGATGTGGTCATTAAAGGAGGCAAGCACAGTGTTTACCTCCTATGTCATTTTGACTAGGAATCCTATACTAATATAGTTTTAAGCAGAGAGTGTGTATGTTAATGTCTTGGGACTCTGAGTACGATGGCTGCTGCTCCCAGAGCCACTGTGTCAACAACTGTGGCATCGGTTAAACACAAGCCAGTTCTATCACCAACCCCACAGTGACATTCCATACATAAACCCCGTTTTTATGAATCTAAGTATTCGTTCCACCAAACTGAGAATCTACCATATACCAGAGGCTGTTTTGAATTCTATGTATTCAAGCAGTGAGCTTAAAAGGGACTTCAAAGTGAGTTTCAGTTTGCAGCAAACTGTTTTCCAAATAAAAATATTAGCTCTCCCTACTTATCACATATGTTGTATATATAATATAAAATATATATCACATTGATGTTAGGATCGCTGGTATAAATTGAAATTTCAGTTCTATCACAAGTTGCGTTGACTCTAAGTAAATTACTTAATATCTTTGCACTTCAATTTCATCATCTGTAAAACAGACACAATGACACCTATGTTTCATGGTGATTTAAAGATTTTTGATAGTCTATATCGAGAGAAAGAGAGCTTAGCACATCGTCTGCCATTAGTTGGCTTAATAAATAATAGCTAAGAAGAAAAAGTACAGGTGTTTTCAGTTAAGTGAATGAATTGCAGTTTTATAAATAAAACTCAAATTATACTCTATTTTAGTTTGCTCAAGAAAAAAAAAAGAATGCTTAGCTCTCTCTCTGTCTCTCTCTCTCTTTTTTTTTCCTTTCACCAGTTAGAGTAAATAAAAGAAACTACACAACCACAATATTAAGGAACCACACACATTCCATAAAATGAGAAAGCAGTTCCTTCTTTTCAGATCCAGAAAGAATGAGAGATAGTCAGTGGCAGAGCTTTAGAAATGGATCAGTAAGTTTGATACAGTCCCATTGATTTATTTTTGCTTTAACTTCTCTTGCCTTCCATAAAATCCTAAGACCAAGGACCGTAAGTTCAGTATCTATGTTTTCTTCTATATATTTTATTGTTTCCGGTATTATATTTAGGTCTTTGATCCATCTTGAGCAGCAGTTCTTAACATTCTTAATGCTGTGAACCCTTAATACAGTTCCTCATGTTGTGGTGACCCCCAACCATAAAATTATTTTCATTGCCACTCGATAACTGTAATTTTGCTACTGTTATGAATCGTAATGTAAATATCTTTTTGTTTTCCGATGGTCTTAGGCGACCCCTGTGAAACGGTCATTCGACCCCCAAAGGGGTAGTGACCCACAGGTTGAGAACCGCTGATCTTGAGGTAATGTTTGTGTATGGTGACAAACAGCCGTCGAGTTTCATTGTTTTACATGTGGCTTTCCAGTTTTCCCAGCACCATTTATTAAAGAGGCTTTCTTACCTCTATTGTATGGTTTTGGCTACTTTGTCAAAAATGATTTGCCCCATATATATGTGGGTTTATTCCTGGGCTCAATTCTGTTCCATTGGTCTGTGAGTCTGTTTTTCTGCCAATATCATGCTATTTTGATTATTGTTGCTTTGTAGTATAATTTGAAGACAAGGAGTGTGATACCTCTGGCTTTGTTCTCTTTTCTCAGGATTGCTTTGGTTATTCGGGGTCTTTTGTGGTTTCATACAAATCGGATGATTTTTTTTGTTCTATTTCTTTAAAATATACCATGGGGATTGCATTAAATCTGTATATTTGAAACATTGGCATTTGCAACAACATGGATGAATCTTGAGAATATCACGTTAAGCGAAATAAGTCAGATGGAAAAAGTCAAGAACCATATGATTTCACTCATATGTGGGATATAAAGCTGAAAGCAACAAACAAATAAGACAAACAAACAAAAACTCATAGACACAGACAACAGTATGGCGGTTACCAGAGGGAAAGGGGGGTGGGGGAGAGGTAGAAAAGGGTAAAGGGGGTCAAATATAGGGTGAGTGAAGGAGATCTGACTTCGGGTGGTGAACACACAATGCAATATACAGATGATGTACTATAGAATTGTACATTTGAAAACTATATAATTTTATCAACCAATGTCACCCCAATAAATTAAATAAAATAAGATAAAAGAAATGGATCAATAAGGTCAATATCACCCCTCTGGGCCACTTTATGAAATCCTGGATGGACCAGTTTTGGAAGAGATGATGTCTGAGACATCTTAGACTGCTTAATATTTCATTAGGAAAAGTTAGCTCTCTTGCCTCAACAGGAGTCATAGAATGTCTGTGCCAGAAAGGACCTTGGTGAACATGTAGATGTCAGGTTCAATGTCATGAGGGAGGACTCTGGGGCCCACTAAGAGGAGGCTTGCCCTGAACTGCTCAGCAACCAAGTACCAAGCCCACAACCAGAAGGCAAAATTGCAGGTGCCCATGGTGGAACTTTCCAGCCTATCATTCAGCACTCCAGCTGTTCCTAGATACCATGAGTCTAATTCCGGGTAATGATTATGACTTGTTAAATTTTTAACTACCCCTAAAACGAACTTCAACTAAATACACTCAGTATTCCCAAATGCTGTACAATTTCTGCAAAGGCGACTAGTACGATGATTTTATTTCATGAAAATGGGGGGACTGCATAAGCAATGAGCAGTGTTTCAAAACTGGAGCTTTTTTTGACAGGCGTATGAAGCAATTTGGCTCTTTTCGAGATGCTTATCTCTCCACGAGACGAGGGTGTGAAAATTAAAAGTCGGCAAGCTCAAAACCTTTGTAATGAGTTTTTATTACTGTCACTTTTAAGAGGATACGGCGGCTGTGCTCATTTCTTCAAAACGATGGTATGATGTTGGTAAATCAGCTATGTTTTCCAAGCCTCCTTTGGTTCTCAAATACCCCCCTACAACTGGTATGTTAATTCTGCTAGCTTCTGCAACCTTAAACCACTGAGAGGAAGAGAGCATTGCGTTTGATGGTTTTCAAAAACAACAGAAAAGCAAAGACATCCAAAATGATGCTTGCTGTCTCTCACGAAAGGCACGCTTTAGACTTTTCCGGTGACTCCTCCCTCATGTTTAACCCAAAAAGCAGAAACCTCACTCTGAGGATGTGGGTTCTCGGTTCTTGTGCATGAAAAGTGTTTCTTTTGCTTTCAGATCATGACACCAATGTACTTTAGTTCAGAGTTGATCATTTCTATTTGAAACAAACAAATATTCTCTGAATGGGGAGCATGCACATTTCTTTGAAACACTCGCAGGCTGACAAATAGGGCATGGTGGCTTACATAACAGGCATAACTCAACTCTGTCTGTCTGTGTTTTCAGGAGTTTATACTTTGGGGTAAAACGCATCCTTGCAAGAGGCGATCAGAACTATAGCTATTAGGCAATATCAAGAATGTTAGTCTATATAACAAACATCACAGGAGTGACAGAGAAAACTGCTTTTATCCCAACATAAAATTATATGTATGCAAAGTATGAGGTAGACAAATATTGTTTCTGAGAAGTACTCATAAAGTGGAAAAAAAATGGATAATTTGTTTCAGCATCATTGGGTGGCCTGTTCCTTCCTCTTCCTGAAATGAGTCATTGTACCTGAGGGGTCACTTTGTATGGATAAGAATGTCTATCTGTGTTAGAAATCTGGCTGCATTTTTAAATTGAAGGCTGGGACAGGTATCCATGGCTGGCAACTGGTGGTATGTGCATAGGCGCCTGTCTCATTTTTTTCCCTAAAACATTAGTTCTGTGTTCGGTATACAGCTCTTTGGAGTTGCAAGGCCCAGGATCAGCGAGTGACGCTGGATCTCCAAGCAATAGGTCTGTTCTAAATTCCCATGGAGCCAACCAAGTAACTTTTCTCTTTTGACAACTGCTTTCTCTAAGGATACTGGCTAGGAATTCTGACTCTCTGGTCCCTTCTGAAAGAAGGAATGGCACATGGGTCTGTGCCTCTTGTTTAGTAGGTAATGTCAAATAATCAGCTGTAATCTGAAAACGCAAACAATCATATGCTTTCCGTTTTCTTCCATCTCTAAGCTTTCAAAACTGTCGTTGATAAGACCCCTAAAGGATGCAAGAGGTTGGTGATATAATTTCACAACATACAGCACTTAGCAATAGTAAGGCAAACTCTTTTTAAGCTCTAGAATCCAGTAACCACAATGGAGAAACAGGCACTACCTCAAGTATGCTGGTGTGATTATTGTATTGTAATTACTACTTTAGCATCTGACTTGCCCACTATACTGTAAGCGCTGGCAGAAAGGTACAGTATCTGTCTTGTTCAAGGCTATTAGCTTCAGGATTGTCAAGTTCTGTTAGTAATAATACCAACCTCAAGGCTTATCATGAGGGATTAAATAAGATCAACAAATGGAAAGACCTTAGCGCAGC
>NW_017731805.1:1341998-1343165 GCF_001890085.2 Hipposideros armiger | reverse complement strand
TGAAGTAAAGGAAACGTTGTGGAGGGAGGTGACTGGCTCACTGTTCTGGTGGATGTTTTTGACTGGAGGCATCACATTCATCTGAGGCCATTTATTTTCCGACAGAGGCAGAGAGGCTTGATTGACAGGTGGGTCCCTAAGCGTCCTGCCCTAGCTGTGTGACTCCTAAACCATGCTTCCTCACACAGACAGGGTAGAAGTCTTCCACCTTTGGGACATGTGCTAACGATTGCAAGCCACATGCATGGCATTTCATTAAGTGTTCCATTCAATAGCTTTAAAGGACACCATCAAAGACTGGAACAATGTATTTGCCTCTTAGAGTAAAAAAATGTTCGTCCTGTTTCTGAAAATGATCAGGTCATTTTTAGATGGGAACCTGGCACAAACGTCAGAGGAGGCCCTAAACACAGCATGGGTTCCTAAGAGCTCCCCTGTGGCTCTTGAAAAAGGCGGGGAGGAGGACAGGTCAGCGCACATCTTGGGGGTGGGGGTGGGGACAAGTCAAACCTGTAGTGGTGACGCGTGTGGCACAGCCCTATCCCAAACCTCAATTCAGTTTTTAAAAAGATTGGGAAGGGAGGATATATAGAGATGTCCATGAGTTGCAAAAGTAAGGCATTCCGAAGAAACAGAAAGTGGGGTGGGGTCAACTACAGGAAGCTCTCTCGAGGCCCCGCAGAGGGCACCAGAGGGGCCACCTCATCCCTCAAGGTGAATGCAAAACACTGCACTTACAGAAATGATGAGGGCTGCAGAGAAAACATGCTGAACCACCTTTCGTGGGCACAGAAAATCATGAAGGAAGCCAAGAATTTGTATCCTACAGACACCACCCCAAGGTGGGCAAAAAGTTCAGTACTGCAAATCATCTACTTTGTTCTTTTTGTCTCCCATGATGGACATTGTACCTACTATGCATTCTAATCACAAAGTACTGTAACTTAAGTGGTTTAACATGAAATGATTAAAAAAGGCTTGTTTATTTTTACAATAGCTGCAAACTGAATAGTTGTGTGTCTCTCCCCACCCCCCAAAAAAATCCCTATGTTGAAATCCTAACCCCCAGGGTGAGGGTATGAGGAAGTGAGGCCTTTGGGAGGTGCTCTGCCCTCATGAATGTGATTAGTGCTCTTATCAAAGGGGCTCAAGAAAGCTCCCTTGTCC
>NW_017731805.1:1334742-1341023 GCF_001890085.2 Hipposideros armiger | reverse complement strand
AGTCTAATGGAATTTGATTTGCGCCAAGGTAATTCTCTGTCTCCGGATAGAGTGAGACCCTCTGGTAATCTATGAATAACACATTAAATAAACAGCAGGTAGTCTCGCTAAGGACTGAGGTGCTTTTAGAGGGGTGGGGCTTTTGTGCGCCGGCATCCTTATTATGTTGGCAGGTCGTGATGAAGTAACCGAAATCCGTTCCTAAACTTTGGTGTCTCAGACTAATGCACAGAGCACACTGCTGTTATATCACAGGGCTCAATAAAAGAAAATGTTGTGCCTTTTTTTTTTTTTGGCCTGGGAATTCCTCCTAAAGAAGCTAATGGGTTAGGCAAATTCATATCTTTGTCTCCATTTATTTCTGGTTTCGCTAAGAAAAGAAGCTGTTTACAGGCGCACCTACCTCTTTTACACTAAAAATTAACTAGTACCTCTCACTTCCCTCTGAAAGCTGACAGACCCATTTACGTGAAGATCAATGCTAACAATGTAATTCCCTGCAAGAGAAAGGTGTACAGATTCCTTGGGCTACACAAGAAGATGATTATGAATTGTCATTTGTCTCAGTGCCTCCACCAGCCCTAGAGGCTGACCCTTCTGAAGAAGATAGACCCTTCTCACTCCCTCAAAATCCAAAACTAAACTTTTCAATGACTCTTCATAGGGTTGATGTGGCATACATTCATTTTTTTTTTACCAGTAAATACAAGATTGCAGAGGACTCGATGGGCATAACTGTTTCCTTTCCTTTTAATATTTTATTATTAATTTTTTTAGTGGTGGTAGAGTTTCTCCAGGATTTTAGGGCATATTTCAGCCTCCTAACACCAAAACAAAAGCAAGCAGCAAATGCAAATCACATATGTGTCTGCTGTCCCCTCCCTCTAGGTCCAGAGCACCTAAGCATTGTTGCCATGTTTGAAAAACAAACACAGAATTACAATAATATGATATCATTTTTCATTAAATACTTTGGCAGATATTGTTTTTAAAAAACCCAGAGAGCCCAAACTCTCCAGTTTCTGATGATATCCTTTCTTTTATTATGCAAAAAAAAATGGCTGGTTCACTCTGCCTGTCCTGGTGTCCTGGAGACCGACCGCTGTGCATTTCACTTCCCGGCCTCATTGCTTTCTGACTTTCATTTGGTCCAGCCATTGGCAGCAGAGGCAGGAGAACAACGATGGGAAGAAACAGGCATAAGGGTGATTATTTAAATAGCTCTATGCACCTTGATGTCCAGTCTCATCCTGCTGCACACAGCTACAATTGCTACAGTGTTTCCCTGAAAATAAGACCGGGTCTTATATTAATGTTTGCTCTAACAATTTAAATGTATTCATTTATTCATGTATAAAAATCTACATGTATTCAAACAGTCATGTCAAGCTGACGATCTTAACTGGGGCTTATGTTTGGGGTAGGTCTTATAAAACGAGCATCCTGAAAAATCATGCTAGGGCTTATCTTCCAGTTAGGTCTTATTTTTGGGGAAACATGGTAGCAGGAGGGTTCTCTTCCATGGCTCCAGCTCTCATCAACCCCTGGTGACATGACTCTGTCCCCTGCCTTCCCACGCCTAGGGGTGCTGGTGGCTCCCCACTGTTGCTAGTCCCTGGGCCCATCCGCATCCCCTTAACCTTGCCCACACCTCTGCTCCAGCACTCCATCCGTTTCCTGCTAGGACCCTTCCTGATACAGCCCCATTTCATAGATGGAGAGAAGTCCACCATGACCCCAGGACTTCTGAACATTCTGGAGGGAGATGCAAGATTCTATTCAATTGGTCTGACCCCTTCTCCCCGGTTATTTCTCCAACAGTCCTTCCCCTATGGCACCCCTCCCTGCCCATGCTCACTTCTTTCCAACCAATCTACCCTTGGAACCATCCCTGTCTCCCTCATTCCTCCAGAGCGCTCCGGCCACAATGTAGCAACTGTAGCAACATCTTACTGAAGGCCTGAGGAAGATGGAGGAGGACTCCTATTTGGAGCAAAACAGGAAACAGATTAAAATTAATCTAAGGCGCGAGGAATTTCCTCAGCCACCCACCTCACAGGGAATTTCTCTCCGGCAGGCTTCTCCTTAAGCCCTGCTAGCTGCTATGACCCTGGACCCCTTCTGTACCAGAATCCTCTCCCAGCTCCTCCAAACCTTTGCCCCCTCTTGCTGAGCATTTCCTAAGTATCAGTTACTGTCCTGCCAGGTACTATTGCTTGGTCTTTACCTCAATCTTATTCTTAAAAACTATGCCAAAGGTGTAGCCCAAGGGTTGGCAAACCACAGCCTCAATGGGTCAAATCCACCTGTGTTTGTAAATCAAATTTTCCGGGAATGCAGCCAGACCCATTATCCAGGGCTTTCTTTGGGCTCCTACAGAGTTGAATAGTTGCAACAGAGACCTCATGGACCCCCAAACCAGAATATTTACTATCAGACCCTTTACAAAAAATGTTTGCCAATCCCTGGTTGAGCCTTTCTCAACTTAAAAAGTCAAACAGGTATTTTCCTAGACACAAATTGCAGTCTTCAGATTATTATTTTTTAATTAAATATCTGGGGTAACATTGATTCATAATAATGTAAATTTCAGGTGTACCACTTTATAATACAACATCAGTTGACCATTGGTCAGGATACCAATCAAAATAAATAAGCAGCTGGCTTTTAAAATGATGGTTTTCTTTTTAATACTCAGTATCATGAATACTCAGTGTTAGTGAAGGGTAGAGAAATGGTATTTCTTATATTCAGACTGCAGACCTTTCTGAAGGTAGTTTAATCTTGACTATGTGAAGAGGGTTTAGCCACTTTTGATGATGCCACTTTTATTAATTTATCCTAAAGAAATTAGTAGTAAATAAGGATTCAGCTACAAGGATGTCAACATAGATAGTTTGTACTAGGTAAGTAGAAAGCAACATATATAGCCAACAACTGTTGGATATCCATTCAAGNAAACACTCGCAGGCTGACAAATAGGGCATGGTGGCTTACATAACAGGCATAACTCAACTCTGTCTGTCTGTGTTTTCAGGAGTTTATACTTTGGGGTAAAACGCATCCTTGCAAGAGGCGATCAGAACTATAGCTATTAGGCAATATCAAGAATGTTAGTCTATATAACAAACATCACAGGAGTGACAGAGAAAACTGCTTTTATCCCAACATAAAATTATATGTATGCAAAGTATGAGGTAGACAAATATTGTTTCTGAGAAGTACTCATAAAGTGGAAAAAAAATGGATAATTTGTTTCAGCATCATTGGGTGGCCTGTTCCTTCCTCTTCCTGAAATGAGTCATTGTACCTGAGGGGTCACTTTGTATGGATAAGAATGTCTATCTGTGTTAGAAATCTGGCTGCATTTTTAAATTGAAGGCTGGGACAGGTATTCATGGCTGGCAACTGGTGGTATGTGCATAGGCGCCTGTCTCATTTTTTTCCCTAAAACATTAGTTCTGTGTTCGGTATACAGCTCTTTGGAGTTGCAAGGCCCAGGATCAGCGAGTGACGCTGGATCTCCAAGCAATAGGTCTGTTCTAAATTCCCATGGAGCCAACCAAGTAACTTTTCTCTTTTGACAACTGCTTTCTCTAAGGATACTGGCTAGGAATTCTGACTCTCTGGTCCCTTCTGAAAGAAGGAATGGCACATGGGTCTGTGCCTCTTGTTTAGTAGGTAATGTCAAATAATCAGCTGTAATCTGAAAACGCAAACAATCATATGCTTTCCGTTTTCTTCCATCTCTAAGCTTTCAAAACTGTCGTTGATAAGACCCCTAAAGGATGCAAGAGGTTGGTGATATAATTTCACAGCATACAGCACTTAGCAATAGTAAGGCAAACTCTTTTTAAGCTCTAGAATCCAGTAACCACAATGGAGAAACAGGCACTACCTCAAGTATGCTGGTGTGATTATTGTATTGTAATTACTACTTTAGCATCTGACTTGCCCACTATACTGTAAGCGCTGGCAGAAAGGTACAGTATCTCTTTTGTTCAAGGCTATTAGCTTCAGGATTGTCAAGTTCTGTTAGTAATAATACCAACCTCAAGGCTTATCATGAGGGATTAAATAAGATCAACAAATGGAAAGACCTTAGCGCAGCGCTTAGAACATACCAAATAGTCAATAAATATTTTGGTAAATAAAAGGAACAGAGGAGCGCAAAGAGGAGGAAGGAAGCTTATAACTTAAGAAGTTCAAGGCTAAGTTTCATTTGCATCATAGTCATAAAAGCTAATATTTATTGAGTGCTTAGCTTGTGTCCGGCTTTATGCTGCTTTAGGTAATGCCTGACAGCAACGCTAAGAAGCAGGTTCCTTCATTATCACCACTTTATACATGAAGAATCTGAGACCTCTGGGAAATAATACTCCTCAGCACAACTCCCTGTCATTCATCCTAGCTTTGTCCTCTAAAGCCGTCACCGAACATCATCAACCCAAATCCTCAAACACACCATTTTTAAGCTGAGAAGATAATGTATGTAAAAGTCCTATGCAAATCGCAAAGCTCAATGCAAATATATCTAGCCTCAGATAACCGCATGCATCATCGTTGAGGATTTTTTTAAAGCAAAAAAGACAAAGTTTTTATTATTATCTTTTTTTCCCCCCACCAAACACATGCCAGCTTCAGGAATTCCTAAAACTATGCTCCATTCTATTGCAATCAAAAGTTACCAGAAGACTTCACTCATCAACCATGTTGGCAATTTAAGAATAAACTAAAACTGCAAAGCACATCATTGTTCCTAAGAATTGTCCTTCTGTTTGGCAGCTGAGGTGGGTGTGACATGGGCATAGCAGTGAACAATGGAAGTGAATGCTCTCCTCAGAGAGTAGCAAATCTCCCTTGTGAAACTGTGTCCAGACAAGCGTTGCTGAAAAGCTCTTGCAATTTCAAGAGAAAGAGAGGAGTTAATCTGAAGAGAGCTCCATGCACGATTAAAAGTATTTACAAAAATAACCTCCCTCCCCCTCGCAATTTACCTAGAGCCCTCCCTTCCTCAGCCAGTGAACCTGCTGACAGCGGCAGACAAAAAGTCTCGCTAATTACCTGGACCCAGTAGGGTTGTGAAGTTGAAGGGAAATCACTTTATTTCCTATCCATGGAAACAAGCCCAGTGAGACACGAGGACTACAACAGCGGGGGCTGTCCTGGGACAAGCGTATTCACTCAGATGCTAACACAAAAGGGTACTTCTGTCAAAAAAGGGGATTTCCCGATGGAGCCTAAGTTTTTTCCGCATACAAGTGTTTAGGGACTCAAGGAGAGCAGTGCAGGGAACTCCTATTAAGCTAAAACCATCTTTTGCCGAGAATCTAGAATGAACTGTTGTTTGATGTTGGAAGGGAAATATTTGGGCATAGTGGGAGAAGCAAAACAAGAAAAGGAGAAAGGGTCAGGGAAGTTCAGAGTCCCCAGTGTTTGGATTGGGGAATTAAACACATCTAAAGAGTTGTCATAACAAAAAGGTTAATGTTGGGTTCCACATTCTCCTGACATTTACCTCAACTACTAAGTATTAAATATTTACAAAGCACTTGGGCTTGTAGAGTGCTTTCTCATTCGTCAATGTTTTGCCTTCTGTCCAGATAGGGAAGTATTACTATTACTCCTGTTTTATTGGGAAGGAAGTGGAGATTTCATAAATGCCAAGTGACTTATTCAAAATTGCCAAGTTAATGCACGAGCTGGGGCTGGCACGAGGAAAAATGACAGTCATGCAAGCAGCCATATTCCTAGAGTAACCAATCTAGACCCAGGCGACATCAGTCAATGGTCCTAGAGGAAGTTTTGTAGGAACTCAGTTGCCTACTTCTCTTTCTTTAAAAAATATCTGTGATCGGGATTTGCCAGAGGAAAGATAGTGGATTCTTTTTTTCTTTTCTTCCCTTCCCCTCCTCCCCTCTCTCTTTCTATCATTCTTTAATTGTAGTGACATGAGGAGAATTGGAAGTGATGTATGACTTATAAATATGGCCAAAGACAAGATGAAGTCCATAGCGGCTACCTTCTCAGCTATGAAGCTGTCATGGCCAAGAACTTGGCACATGCTATACTTTATATTTCATATAAAACAAAGCATCCCAATTCAAATTCACCCATCCCCTCCACATCTTTCTTCTATAGAGTGATCTCTCAAGAAAGCATTATCCATTTCCTTTATAGGATTCTGCAGTCAAACAATAATAATAGTCACAATAATAATAATAATAACTAATAGTTATAGAGCATTTACCATGTGCCACATATAAAGCACTTTAAATCTA
>NW_017731805.1:1286386-1328115 GCF_001890085.2 Hipposideros armiger | reverse complement strand
CTTCCGTGGTCTGGGAATTGCGGTCTGGAAATTCAATACAAAGGATCTGTTTCTCAAGCATCTGGCACATGCAGGAATTGTAAGGACTGGAGAGGAAGGGGGATGGTGAAGGAATCCGCTGTCTGGGGAAGTCCGATTCCCGCATCAGGAGGACACAGGACCACTTGGGAGCTGCCCAGAGAAGGGGAAATAAGTTGGTTCTTGAATTTACTATATAACTTCAAGGCGGAGCATTTCGAAAGAAAATAAAAGCATGAAAATTTCTTCCAGGGGTAATGTTAATACTTTAGTAGCCAGCAAAAGATGGGAATGATGCTAATGACATATCCTTGTTTCGTTGCATAGGGCAATAATCTGGTTTCATTAAACCCAGTGGAGTGGAAATAGCCCAGGCTTTGGAGCCAGACAGACTCAGGCATTTAAGGCCCCAACCATGTAACTTCACAGCTGCAGGATTTCTAGTAAGTCATTTGCATCTCTTTGGGCCTCAAGTTCCTTTTTCTAAAAATAACAGAAATAATACTACCAACCTTGTAGTAATTTTGTTATTGTTAGTAATTATGTATGTAATGGGTACTTAAGTTCCTGGCACCCAGAAGGAAATAATAAAGGCTAGCTACTTTATTCACGGCATAAATATAAGTAATAAAAACATTATTTCAAACACTGGTTATAATAATAATAATAATCTAGCATGCCTAATTTTTCAAATGCTGAAGGTCTGAAAAAAAATTTAGAGGACCACCTCCCAGGGATTAATTAGGAGGTCTGGGTCAGAGCCTATGTCTAGCTAGTGCTTCCAACAACCTGTTTTTTTCTCCATTTTTCAAATGAGTTGTTAGCGCAAACCTTCAACCGTCCTCTGGCTGCAGGAGGAAGCAAAAGAGAAAGGAAAAGAAGCATCTTCTTTCTCCTGTCCATGTTTGCAGAATTTGTTGTGACTGAAGCTACATTACATTATTCCTTTCATTGTATGCTAGCAGTTGGTCAGGCTATTTCCTGAGAAGCCACATATTTTCTTTAAGACAACTTAAATCTATTGATTTCTCCATGTGTAGGAGTTGGATCAATATACTCTACACAAACCACTACAGTCCATCTACCTGGTGCCATTTTATTCCAGGTCTCCCTTAGTATCTTGTGGTTGTCCTGTATGCTGTGGAGGCACTCTCTTGTGGGTTGCCTGTGGAGTTTTTCTGGGGATCATGAAAGCGTGGTGAAAAAAATGCTGATAAAGGTTTGCAAAAAAGAAAACGGAAACAGACGTACGGGGAAGTTAGGAGCCAAATATCTTTCTCATCTTTCCGTTTCCACTGAAAGCCCAGTGAGGTGTGGCTCAGCAGCTGCAGCACTTGGGTTGGCTCGGAACATTAGTCTGGAGAGGCCTGTGCTGGTCTTGGAATCCCGGTCTATTAATGTGCCCTTTCGTGAACTTACCTAAGTTCCTCATGAGTCTAGATTCTGTTTCGTTTTTGGGTAAACACACTGTTCAAGTCTTTCTATCAAAGCCCCTGTCTGATTCTTTTTAAGTTTTAAAGTTTTCACTTCATAAACCTCTAGCAATCATGGGAGGTGAACAGAAATGTCTACTTTCAATTTTTCAATTGGATCAATCATATACATGATGATTTTCATTATTAAGGAGTATTAAGAAGCTCATTTAATCGTTCAAGGCCAGCCCTCTCTCCAGAGATAAACTACTCCATTACTTAAGCTAATAATCTTCCTTCTCTCTTTCCATTTTTCTTTCTTTTCTTCCCTCCTTCCTTCTTTCCTGCTCATCCTCTCCTGTCTCCCTCATGTATGCACTCAGCAGCGTGCAGGCCACAAAGTCGAAGACTGCTCTATCCTTAGCTCCTAAAACAATTACAAGGCACATACTGAGCCACCAGTATATACTGTTTGAATGAAAGAATGAATAAGGTCCCTTTGCTCATACAGCCAGTCATCCGTAATTACTCCTCGGTAATAATATGGCAGTAATTATTATTCCACAGTATTATTACTATGTAAAGCATTGATTTTTTAAAAATAATTATTTTTATAAGTATTACTCCACAGCGATAATGTGACCAACTGTGCTACCTGTTTGGGGTTGGGGCAGGTGGATACAATGGGCAAGACAAACACACCCTACCTTGCTCTCTCGGAACACTTGAATGAAGGTGAGAGCCACTGAGCAGATAATTACACAGGCGATGAAATCATTATATGTTCTATGGTGGAGAAGCATAAGAGTGTCTGCAAATCTAAACAGGGAAACTTAGTCTTGTGCAAGAAGCAATGAGGAGTAAGGCCAATTCAGGGCAAGGTACCTTGAGTTAGTGACAAGCTGGGACCTGTAGGGTGGGCATGAGTTTGCCATAAGGAAAGTAACATCTGGGCAGGGAGACAGCATGTAGGAAGCCCTGAGATAAAAGTAAACACATCTAGGGACTGTGGAAGGGCTTGGAAGACATGCAGTGAGCAAGAGAGCCGTGCAAGATCAAGGTGGAGAGGAGTAAAAATCAAGGAATGTTTAGAATGAGGAATCAGCAGGGCTTGATAATAAAATCACAAAGGGGTGGAGACAAAAGAATCAAGGACGGGCTCAGGGTCCTGGCCTTAGTAACCAAGCGGCTTTATCACTAACTCATTTTTAGACTTGCATTGTATTAGTATCTTTGGATTGAGGGCATTGCAGAGGGAAAGAGGCTGTCGATGTATCCAAGTTCCTTAGCTTGCCAAGCAAGGTCCCCCAAGGCCTGGCCTTTCCCCATCTCCCCAATCCCTTCCCTAACACTATGCTTCAGGCAAAAACGCACAGTTCCCCTAACAGTTCAAGCTTTTGCTTGCCTTTCCTTTTCTATCCCCTCTGCATGGAATGTCCATCCACCATTTTCCACCTAATTAAACACTTCGGCTTTTAACAACACTCAAGAGTCACTTCCTCCCTGACACCTCTCAAAATAGGACTAACTGCCTCCTGTCTTTATTCCAGGCTGCATCCTACAGCAGGGTTTGCAAGCTTCAATGCTTAGAGTGGCAAGGAGGCATACCGTATTTCCCCAAGTATAAGATGCTCCCATGTATAAGATGCACCTTAATTTTGGGGCCCGAAATTTGAAAAAAAATGTATTACATAAAGTTATTGAACTCAAGTTATATTCATCAGAAAATTCATACAACTCTTCATCACTGTCAAAACTCCCAACCATTAGCTTGTCCTCATCTGTGTCTGATGACGAATCACTGTCTTCATATATTGCCTCGTCCTCAGTTCCATCTATGGCAATGCAAAAAAAAAACAAAAAAAAAAAACTACAACCACTGTATAAGACACACCCAGCTGTTAGGTCCCAAATTTTTCGAAAAAGGGTGTGTCTTATACATGGGGAAATACGGTATATGCAAAAGAGGGTCACTGTGGATAAGTGAAAGCATCCTATTGTGCATGGCATGGGAGCAGGGGATGCTGTGGCTAACTGGAGACCAACTGCCCATCTGAAAGGCTTCTGAGCTTCAACTAATTCTTACAATGGAAATAGGGGCTCATGTTACCAGATTTGAGCTACTCAAAAGATGCTCAAAAATGTAGCATGTGTGTGTGTGTGTGTGTATGTCCCAATTTTTCAATATTGACTCAAAACAACCTTTACTTTTTAAACTCTGAGCAGGGCTGGCAGAGTGGCTCAGTTGGTTAAGAGTGAGCTCAAGAGTGAGCTCTAAGCAACAGCGGTTCGAGTCCTGGCCCAAGCTGAGCTGCCGCTGAGCTGACAACAGGTGGCAGGATGGCTCAGCTAAAAAAAAAAAAATGGTTAAACTCTGAGCAGAGCATTATAAACATGCCAGTTTAAACCTCTGATCTATAGATTTCATCTTCATTGTGCTTATTTGTTCTCGTGTGTCTCCTATCCTCTGTATTATGTTTATTTGCCTCGTGCGTCTTCGTGTAACCTTCTTGAAGGCAAGCACTGTGGTATATTCATTCACTACTCCATCCTATGGCAGCATTCCCAGGGCGACGCCCAGTGTCTGGCACATAGCAAGAGCTCAACAAATATTTTGAATTAGTGCATTTATGGGGTTAATCATTCAATAGAGATTTACTAAGTGTCCGGAATGTGAAATGACTTTCTGGGCACCTCAAAGCTCCCAATACCAACCAGCCTGCCTGACATTCCTTCATTAGCAATGTATTTGTTGAGCTTGTTTCTCTAGGGGTCACCTTATGTAGGGAACACACCAAGTACTTATCATTCATCAATCAAAATCAACTTTGTCTTTTCACAGTCACTCTTTCCTAAATCACTGTCATTGGATGCCAGTCACTATGCGCCGACCTGCGATAATGTTGCCAATAGAGTCTGCTAAGTGCTCTCTGACCCTTGGAAAAAAAAGATGCTGCAGAAAAGGGAATTGATTATAAAATAATTGAATACACTGGGGTGTGTCTGGCCTACTGTTTAAATGGAATTGACTCACAAAGGGTCACAAATGCTCGTTTGTACAGAGAAGAAGGACACTGAAAGCATGAGAAGCAGAAGGGACATTTCCATCTGTCATGAGGTGTCAGGTACAAAATGAAGGGCTGGCTTCCATTTTACCAGCAAAACGGCCTTACGCATAAAGAAAGGGAACTGTGATTTAAGAAGGTGGAAAGCTTCCTGGCAAATTTAAAAGAAGCCTACTTCCTCCCTTCAACCATCCTCCCAGCGTAATACACTACACTCCAAAGGTTGAAAACTCACAGAATCAGCCTGCTAATTGCCTAAATATTACAGCACTGTTTCCTAAGGTGAGAAATCATGGTATCTGTGGCTAAGGGATTCTATCTAATAATTGACCCATTACCATCCACCATCAGCTTTAGAGAACAAAGGAGTGAGGGACAGAGTCACAGAAGGGAGAAGTCCTAATGAAGGGGACGATGAAGTCAGACTCCATGTACAAAACAAAAGATCAAGCAACGACACTAGATTACCTCAGGGTAGAAAAGATGAGGGGGGAGTGAATGTAAAAAGACAAACTCTGAATTTCGATTAAATCTGATAGGCTATGAATGTGTTTCCCATATTAAGATGACACTAGAAAAACTATGCAAGGGTATTTGTCACTAATGAAGGATGTGAGATAATGACAACTGGGTAGAGAAGATAATATGGGACATGAAGATTTTACAAGCTAGATTTTATATGTAAGAAGTCTGTCCCCACAATCATGTCTGTACCTGCAGTGGTGACAATATTGTTATTGGCACTGGAAGAGAACGCCTGGTCTTACAGCTGCCCCGTTTTTCTTTTCCTGTATGCATTTGGCTCATGATGAAAGCTTTCTTCCCTTGTAGGGCAATGAACTATTTTATATATATATATATATATATATATATATATATATATATATAATATATATATATTTTATATATATATATATATATATATATATATATAAAATAAAGTTCTCAATGCAGTAACTCCAAAGGTTATTAGTTATATTATCATGAGCTACCATTTAACTCTATAAGCTTCCATTTTATTTTCTGTAACGTGGGACCAATAACAGTATGAAGATTAAACGAGAAACACATAAGGGCTGAGCATGGTGTCTGCACACAATGGGTGCCCAATGAATGTTAGCCATTACAATCAGGTAGCTTTTCCAAACAGCTCTCGTTTGCTCCCCTTGTTCTAGCGTAAAGCAGTTCACCACAAACGGTGCAACTCAGCACGCAGCTCAGCACGGCATTTAAAAGGCTTTCGAGCATCTTGGCATTATAACCTGCTGCCCGTTGTTGGTAACGGTCTTGCTTTTTTTCTTGCCTATAAACCTCCCCCAAGTACTGTTTCATGTATTCGTCTCATTAAAAATGATATTACACAATGAAAAAAGCTGAACATCAAATTGAAAGAGAGAATTCACAAAGCCAAGCCTAATAGAAGAGCAGGTTTCCTTGGTTTATTAGACAAAAAGTTGATGGAAAATTCAATTGGCTCTCAAGACAGGTAACTTGGCTAAATTACATTTCCCAGAAAAAATATATTTATATATGTATTCAAGTATGTACATATGTATTATATATAATTTTAAATAAATATGATTGATTAATATGAAATATATATACTTTTAGAAGTCACATCTCTGAGATGGTGGTCAGTGGTAACAAGCGATTGAGCCAGAATTCAAACCCAGGTTAATCCAACTCCAAGGCCCAACCTCTTACGAGCAATGGTGCATTGTCGCTCTGGTTAGTCATCTTTCAGAGAGGCTGTCAAAGATACTCTGCACTAGACAGGTGACTTTCCATTTCCTGACCCTCGAAATTATTAAGATTCTAGGACCCATAATGAGATTATCTAACACCATCATTCGCTACCCTGCCCACCCCCAACGTCATCTTCTATTTCTTTGCTTTAATTTTTCAACACAATACTTCACACACCTGGCATGACAGTATTTATTTACGTGTTAGTTTTCTGTTTCTTTCATGAGACTGTAAACTCCACGAGGCCAGGCACTTGGTATTGTTCACACACGTTCACTCAATAGATCGCAGTGAGGGAGCTGATCAGCTACATAGAACACCCAACCCAGACGCAGGGTGTTCATATCTGTACCCCGAGTGCCTGGAATAGAAGAAGAATAGTGGGATAAATAAAAGCTAATTTATTCCATGGGTGGATGGATGGGTGGATGAATACAATGGTAAAGGTGGATTTAGTTCGGTGTAGGACACCCACTTGGGTAATGATGTAAGAAAATTTCAGAGGTGCTTATTCACAAGGCGAGCTTTGAGGACAGCAAAGCAACCTTATCTAAATGGATAGAAGGTGAATGTAAAAGAGTAAAAGGAGTTAAAGCAGGAAAAGTAAGCTAGAGCCCACATTTGGACAGCCTCAAATGCCAAGACATTTAGCTAAAGCAAGAGTATGAAAGCCATCTTTCTTCAGGTGCGTTGAACGAGTTGAGCTGGCATTCTCAGTAAAGCCCCAGAGAAAAATCATCTCTACCGTTAGGGTCTCTAATAGCTGACCTAGATGGAATTTGCATTCTGTCCAATTCCCTAGCTTGGGATAATAGGGCTTTTATTTCCCTCAAGACAATTGACTTAAGACCTGAGGTAGAAAACAAGAGAAAATCAACTGCTACATTCCCAGTGGCCTGAACGCTGTGATTGAAATCTAAATCCTGCAGGGTGGGGCAGGTAGTGGAAGTCCAAGGTCTAATTTTTGCTTGCCTATAGTCAGGCCACATCTTCAAGTCTTTTCCATGGTGGGAGGAATCTCATCTTTTTTCTCCATGGGCACAGGGTGGAGTAGAATGTCTCTCACCACATGTCCCTTACCTGGGGGATGTCAGGACTTGAGATAGCACTAATGATGACAATAACCACAGCCAGAGTTTATGGAGCACCTACCCATATTCCGGGCCTTAGGCTAGAGTCTAGGTGCTAGGTATCAGGCAGTGATCCTTAAAAAAGCACTGCAAAAGGCTAAGTCAGCTTCTCAGTGTCACACTTTGACTCAGTGGGGGAGATGGAATCAAAACAGATCTATCAGGTTCCCAAACCTGTTTTCTACTAAAAGGACTGCATTCCTACATGATACTGAGCAATAGGTCCTGCAGCTGCCAAGGCCAGCTGAGCAATGATTAAAGGGATCTCTGAGGACTGGGACAGGGTGGGGTGGCATGGCAGGGTGATTAGGAGGCTGGAGAAAAAGAGTAAGTCAGGGACAGATCCAAAAGGGTCCAATCGGAGTGAAAGGCAACTCAGAGACAGGAGACCTAGGCCAGCAGGTTGCTGTAATAGGCCAGGGGCCAGGTATAAACGCTGTATTTAAATATTGGAAATGTCACAGAGAAGAAAGACTTATTTTGTGTTTCAAGAGAAAGTAAAATTCAGTTTTTTGTTTTTTAAAGATTTCATTGGGGAATTGGGAGACAGGAACAGCATTAGGGATCAGGGAAGGGGAACAGACAAGTTGCTGTCCTTTTGTTCTTCAGTCTAGTTGTGGAGGACGTTGCTTCACTGGCCCATGTTGGCACCATCATTACGCTCTTCCTGGCTGAGGCAGATCGGTCTCTGACCATTGGACGGCCGCTCACAGTGGCTCACGGCAGGTCACAAAAGCGCACACCAGCTGCCGGCCAGCCCCACTGCAGCCTATGCCATCGCCGGCGACTCATGGCAGCCCAGCCCCAGGTTGAGCTGTTGTTCACCATCTTAGCTGTAGAGGGTGCAGCATCACTGGCCCTCAGGTGGGATCTGAACCAGGGCCCTGCTGCTTAAAGCTGGCATCCCAAGCCAACTCTTGACCAACGCGCCACTCAGCCAGACCAGTAAAATTCGGTTTTAATTTATGAAAGCATTCTCAATTACCCCAGGTATCTCTAATGTCCATCTCTAGTTTCATCAGCCTAACACTCTTCCCTTCTGTGAGAAACTTTCCTCTATTCCAACCATAATGTGCCAGTGGGGGGTGTCCTGCCTTCCTTGTCACCATAGCCATAGGTATAGATACTGGATGAAAGTTCAGCTAATCAGATTTCCCACACACACAAAGAATGTGTGAAACAGAACAAATCCCAAACACTTTTTAATCATGAAGCAGGGATATGTGAGCTTGGGAAGTGACTGGTGGCTGTGTTTTCTACTAAGTGGAGAAAGCCAATTTGAAAGCATGTAAAACAAAGAAAATCAGAGACAGAAAGAGGAAAGGGGGAAAGTAAGGGAAGCAGGGAAAGAAACAGAATTTGATTGATATCTAGAATTCCAACCCAGTTTCTACTTGTCCCTAAGATGTACCCTTCCCAAGTTTTGTCAAGAGAGCGAAAAATTGTTGCTTTTTCCTAAAACTAGTTTGATTTGGATTCTGTCATTTGCAACCACAAGACACCTGACTAGTGCATGGTCATTAGTCGACCCTAATGCATATGGGTTGAGGTGAGAGCATGAATTCTCCACCTCTGGACATATTTAAGAAGGGTCTGGATGATGATAATAAGGCACACATTTCATTAAATGGATCTTTGAATTGAGTTGGAGGTCAAGTCTAAATTCTAGGAGAGCTGTAAGATAGTAAAACACGTGCTTGTTATTTGTGCCTGTCACTTCTGCGTGGGTCATTTGCTTCATTATTTCTCCAACTCCATTAACATAATCTGTTGGTGGCCCACTTACAAGACCTCCTGAGGGGATTTCACAATCACTCTGATAAAAAAGGTGGCAAGGAATATACCTTTGTTTCCACGCCAAACCACAGTATAGTGTGCAATCGGGAATGTAGTTTGGGGACACAGGTAGAAAGACTCAAAGCTACTGCTCAATCATGAACTAGGCTGACCTTAATACTATGGCCTCCAAAGGGGACCCAAGAGGCTAGTGTGGTCACCTCATTTACCTAAAGACTTCGGGTCTCAAGGAAGTTGTCCTTAATGAATAAGAAAATCCAGATCATATATCTACTTGTTGCCTGCACCCATCCTATTATATAAGCCCACACAGGCCCTCTTCAGCACCCACCCACTTGAGGTCTTACAGCTATTATATTATACATAACAATGAGGACTGAAAGAGTTCGCAACACGTCATGGCCAAGAGTTCTAAAGTTCCTATTCTCTATGGAGATCATAATAGACCCACTCTGTATTACAGGATATGCATAAGCTTAACGGTTTGCGGTTTGGCTTTTTCTACATGAAATGTTTCCAAAATTTTCCCCAGTCTTGGTCATTACTTCCTGAGATTAGGTTGGTGGTCTGATTCGAATACTTTTTTGATAAATGAGCCCACTCGCTCCCTAAAGCAGTATATTTCTTGGTAACTTAAGAATTGAAAATCACATTGAACGCAGTTATGCATATTTGAAAGTGGCCATACAGTACTGAGGTGGCCCCAGAAGTCACTGGGTGTCCGTAACTGTTAACCACTGTTGCTGATTGATAAAGTGCAGCACACCAATATCCTCCTGACATTGACATTGATGCTTCTAAGACGATTCAGCCTTGACATATCATCAATTACTTTCTGTTCTACCAAACAGGCTGAGCTCCAATGACTTTCTCTCTCTTGCCCAAGATTAACCCCAATGTTTTTTATTCTGAACCAGTCCAGTAAACGCTTACTGATGGACCCTCCAGTATCCCCTACAAGCCTGTAAGCTTCTTGGGGGACAGGCTATGTTTTCACTCATCTCTGAATGTAACATCCTCTTCAGCACTTGATACGTACTCAGTGTTGGTTTTCATCTCAAACACAATGTCAAAAAGGATTCAAACATAATCAGGGCCCATGTCCAGAGTGTGCTAAACCAGAGGTCAGCAAACTTTCTCTGTAAACGATTAGGTGGTAAATAATTTCGGGCTTTGCAGCCATAATTTCTGTTGCAGTGACTTAATTCTGCCACCAACAATACATACATGATAAAGAGTGGCTATATTCCAACAGAGTTTTATTTCTGGATACTTGAATTTGAATCTTATATAATTTTTATATGTCACAATATATTATTAAAAATTTTTTTCAACCACTTCATAATACAAAAAGCATTCTTAGTTCACAGGCTGTATAAAAAAGGGCGGTGGACTTTGGTTTCTGGTTTGACATATAAAGAGCTTGAAAGTTGTCACTCCCACTCTCACAACAAGAAAAAGCTGAAAAACTGAAAATCGACAACTCTTCGTAGGTCCATTAGAGAACTGACGTCATGGAGCAAATCACCACCCCAAAACTGGAGAGATGGGCAGATCCAGAGAATAACATCTTACCGGGAGCAAGTACTCAGCTGCAGCTAGCATTGGGTAGGAACACTTAAATTTGTAATTGGCTGATTACCTGTTAATTACTAATTACTGGACACTGAGCTTGAAGGAGTAAAAACTCTTAGAGGCCTAGCCTTGAGGGAGCCCCACACTTTTCTGAGTATTTTCTCCAGGAGCCCCATCAGGTTCTCATTGTGAAGATCAGACAAAGTCCCTTCATGCTTCCAGCACGGGGAGAGGAAAGGTAACCATTTGGAAATACATCCAGACTGTTCCATTCTCCTTTACAGGATCTGCCCTCAAGGGGAACTATTTTACCAGAGCCTACTGACCTGGGAGAAGGGAAACACCCAACTTCAGCCCCTTGGAGTCTTCCTGCCTCACCTAAGGTGCAAAAAAACTTCTGAGAAGCACTTGTGAAGAATTTTATGTAATCAAATGTATTCATCTTTTTTTTTTCAAGTCTGCATGGAAAATAAAATACCATAAACAAACTCAAAAGACAAATAGGAGACATATTTACAACTAATGGGAGGATAATTTCCTTAAAAAATTTACAAATATATATATATATATATATATATATATATATATATATATATATATGTATTCTACAGAAGTATATCAACCCAGCAGAAAAATGGGCAAAAAATATAAACAGGCTCTTAAATCGACAATGATAGAGACTAAGGACCTAGATGTAATCATAGGATAAAAGAGTGCTTCCCCTCCTCCCACATCTTGCCACCACATCCATAGGGCTCCTGTATAAATAGCAGGAGATTACAGCTGAAAGAAAACTGCAAGGCTCAGATCCTATTTATAAAGGACTCTAATAGGGAAACCCAAGACAACACGAAAGGCAAAAACAAGGACATGAGAGGACATTTGGCCTCTGACACCTATAGCTATAGCAAACAATAAACACAGCCTAACACCTCGGAACATGGACCAAAAAAAAAATAAAGATGGTGGACCAGGATTGGCCCACAGTCCTAGTTAACCCACCCCTATGCTTAACTCTGAGCTGGTTTCAGCACGCTTACACTGGCTGCACCACCTCCCAGCAGCTCCAGACATTCCATTTCTATAGCAGCCAATGGGAAACTCAAACCCAACGGGGAAACTGGCCAAGACCCTGCCTACAAGGGGGAATGATGGTTGGCCTGTACACTTACTCAACCACAGTTCTTTTAGTTTTAGTCATTTTTATTTATTTTCTACAGCACATAAACTTTAAAAAGAAAAAAGAGAAAACTCTGAACGCATTCCGTTACCCACGCATAGCAAATAATTTTAATTGGCGAACTCTCTTCCAGACCTTGTCCATCTACATATCATGGTTACCATAAGGTAGATGCAGCTAGAGTTGGTGTTTTGAGTCATCACATCCCAGGCAGTTTCCCATGCTCTGTACAATTTTTACAATTATAGTTTTGAATAGGTAGAGGACACCCTGTGAAGTAGCCAGAGACTTTTAATGAAAGTCTTTCTTTTTATGTAATTGGTGACTCAGACCATGATACGGGATTCACATAGAGGCTGAGCGCCAGCGACCCATGTTGTTATAGTCTGAAGGTGTCCCCTCAGATTCCTATGTTGACATCCTAATGCCCAAGGTGATGTTATGATGAGGCAGGGCCTTTGGGAGGGGATTAGGTCATGAGGGTAAAGCCCTCATGAATGGGATGAGGCCCCAGAGAGCTCTCTGGCTCCTTCCACTATGTGAGGATGCAAAGAGGAGAGTGCAACTTGGAAGAGGACTCCCGCCCATCCATGCTGACACCCTGCTCTTGGAATTCCAGCCTCCAGAACTCTGAGAAATAAATTCCTGCTGTTTACAAGGTGCCCAATTTGTGATATTTTGTTACAAAAGTCAGACCAGACCAAGACATGTGTCCTTAAGCTCATGGATGACTGGTTCTTAATCAAAATAAAACCACTGGAAAAGAACCCAAGTGATTCTTCATAAGAATATCTCTTCTGATACCATTTTAAAGAACAAAAATACTATAGTTCTGATACTATTTTTCTCAACTTCTCAGAAATTTTCCACTTTCAGTGGGACACGACTCACGTGTAGACACGCCACCACAACTATGGATTCCAGACAACTGAATTTGATTACTCATTATGCCCCAGCTTTCCTTTCAGGATTGATTCTAGTGAATTTCAAGAGTCCCATCAAAGAGCACTACTCGCACCCACTGGCACAGGGCATGACGCACACCAGCATTTTTACAAATGTTCTCCCTGTCACCACAGCTCTGTTCACTGACAAAGATCCTGCTGTTTTCTACCAAGTGCAGGTCCAGCAAACAGCACTTAACTATGGCAGCGATTCTGCAGAGCAGGCAAAATGTTTACCCGGATGAGACCAGCCAGGAAACCCACTTCCTTTATTCTCTAATCAGGATGAAAAGAGGGGCTGGGTTCATGAAAGGCTGTGCCTTGGGACCTGATCCTGTGCTGTCATCTCTCATTACTTCCATGAAAGAAGGGGATTGTTTGGGTTTGGAGGTGGGGGGAAGCCTCTACTTAATTTTCCAGCCCAGCTGCTATTCATTCATAGGCTTGTTGCCAACATAAATTACTTTGCCACATATGCCATTCACTCTCCAGTTTAGATTATAATCTAGAATTTGGACAGTGCTTTTGGCTTTATTGATCTAATAGTGGATTTGATTAGTGTTTTGTCTCCGTACCTCTGCATAACTAAGGCTGTGGTTTTTGGAACAGGTACCTTTTATAATCTTCTTTGTTTGTTCTCCAGAATTCAGTAGAATGTTTATTACACAGTGGACACTCAATAAAAGTTTGTTGAAATAAAAAAAAAATGCTGGGCAATGGAATGTTTCCTAAACAGGATAATATTAAAAACAGCTAATATTTATTGAGCATTTAAACTTTCAAGAATGCCTGTCAACAATCCCTTGTAGTTGGTAGAATTAAAAAAAAATTTTTTAAAGAAATTTTATTGGGGAACAATGTGTTTTCCCAGGACCCATCAGCTCCAAGTCAAGTAGCTGTCTTTAATCTAATTGTGGAGGCCACAGCTCCTTGGACCATGTGGGAACTGAACCGGCAACCTTGGTGTTATAATTCTGCTCTCTAACCACCTGAGCTAACCAGCCACCCCTGTAGTTGGTAGTATTAATACCCCCATTTATAGATGAGGAAACTGAGGCTCAGAGATATGTAGCCAGGCACACAGCTGGGGCTGAAACAGCCCCTCTGACTCTGAAGCTCAGGCTCTTAGCACAACACTGAACTATCTCAGAAACTGCTACCTTTAGCATAATGTACATGATTACCATGAAAGTCTTTTGATATTTAGGCAGTTGAGTCCTACATATCCCATTACTATTTGTACATTTTTTTTTTCAAGAACTGTTTAGTAATGATGCCCATTGTAAAATGCAAAGCTCTTCTTGAAAAGCACTAGAAGACTCAAGAAATAAGCGATGCAGGCTTCCTGGAATACTCAGTAAAATGGTTAGCTTACAAAGCCACAAAGAAACCTGCAATAAGGAGCCGACTCCATTGTTGGACTCTAATTGTTAAAATGTTCTTTCTTCCTGGACAAGCGGAAATTGCCTTGTAACTTGCAATTTGGCTGATCTTTTTGTCCTAACAGAACTGACATACTTCTTTTTGACAACCATCTGGCTGATATTTGGAGCTAGTTCCTGGTCTCCCTATATTTGTTTTAGATACCAAAAGGCATGATATTATTAGTACAACTAGTTTTGGTACATAAAATATATAGGTCATTTTAAAACAATGCACCTTCAACAAAATAAATCACAGATGGATCAAGATGTAAACTTAAATAATGGAACTATTAAATATTAGGAGAAAAATGGCTTTTAAAATAATCGTAAGGTAAGATAGGCTTTTCCACATATGACATAAAACCTGAATTTCACTTATAAAAATAAATTTCATGATGGAAACATTTTTGTTTAATTTCTTCATGAAAATAGTATTAAACAAAGTCAAAAGACAAATGGGAAACCTATTTGCAACTAAGAAAAGGCTAATTCCTTAAACTATAAAGAACACCTAGAAGAGTTAATCCAACACAAATGAGCAAAGAACAGAAACAGGAAAAGACACTAAAAGACTCTTAAATCTACAGTATGATACTCAACCTCACTCAAAATAAGTGAAATGCAAATCAAAGCTACAGTGTTGTTTTTTCCCCACTAATCAGATGCGCAAAGATCAAAATGTTGGATAACACATTGTAATGGGCAAGGTGCGAGGAAAAATACATTCTCAGTACTTTGCTAGCTGTGCAATACCTCAGGAGAGTGATCTGGCAACCTTCTCCAAGTCATAAGTACACATACCTTTTGAGCCAGGAGACACTTTAGCTCTTGGAGTACTTCTACACATACAGAAAATGACATTCCTAAGAATATTCGTAACAGTCTTGTTAATGATAGAAAATTATTAGAAACTACTGTTCATCCAAAAAGGCATGGTTATTTAAATTATGGTATACACAAACTCATCAAGAGAATAAACAATGGCACATCCATGCAGTGATAATACTAGGCAGCTGTTAAAAGGAAGCAGGCAGCTTTTTCAGCATGCCTTGGAAAGATATCCAAAAAATCTTATTAAGTAAAATAATCAATGTGCAGTGTAGCATATCTGTATGGTCTCATTTGTTTAAAAAATTAAACTAGAATGCATACCCATATGTGTATGCAAATGCAGAGACTATACCCAGAATTCTATACCAAATCCTAACAGGGGTTGGCAATTGCAGTTGCTTCTTGGAAAGGGACTCAATGACTAACTGGGAGCCAAAGGTGGGAGGAAAACTTACTTTTCACTTGTAGTTCTTTTGTACTTGTTGAATTTTTTTCATATGATTGATATGGTCAAATAAATTAATAAATACCCTTCGATACCCTAGCCACCCTTAATTGCCCTGTAAATTACCTCTAAACTCAATCTGTTAGAGAATATAGGTCATATAGAACCCACAAAACAAAGCACCAAGGTCACTTCTGGACCTCACTCCAGGCCCTGCCCAGTTAGAGTAAACCTACTTAAAGGCAAATCAATGAACATGTAAGTGTAGAGTTTCATATGTGAAACAGAGAGTTCCCATCCAAGAAAACCATCAGTCCTTTTGATAGCTTGTTGCCTCCCCAGTATCAATTCACTCTTTCTTCACTAACATTAAAATCTCTATTTTACTTGAGTTAGCCAAGCAACAAGCTAAAAATCAAAACAAAACAAACAACATTTCCCTGCCTTTATTATAGGGAATGGTGGATGGTAAGAGATATGCGGGGTTGGACAATTAAGTTTGCGAACTCACCCTAGACAAACTGCTATATACCTCATTGCTGAATATCACTGTGGTCACCTTCGAAGTACTCCCCTTGGGAAGCTATGCACCTATGCCAGTGCCTAGTTCCCCCTGAAAAGCAATTTTGGAACTCTTTTTCTGGAATGGCCATCAGAGCTGTCGTCATATTACCCTTGATGTCCTGAATGTCATCAAAATTTCTTCCTTTCAATATTTCCTTTATCTTTGGGTAAAGAAAGGAGTCATTGGGGCCAGATCAGGTGAGTAGGGAGGGTGTTCCAATACAGTCATTTGTTTCCTGGCTAAAAACTCCCTCACAGACAGTGCCATGTGAGCTGGTGCATTGTCGTGATGCAAGAGCCGTGAATTGTTGGCGAAAAGTTTAGGTCATCTAACGTTTGCACGCAGCCTTTTCAGCACTTCCAAATAGTAAGCTTGGTTAACTGTTTGTCCAGTTGGTACAAATTCATAATGAATAATCCCTCTGATATCAGAAAAGGTTAGCAACATCGTTGCAAGAAGTTCGCAAACTTAATTGCCACACTTCATAAGCAGAATCCACTAGCGAGGACTGCAGGAGAGCTTTTTAAAAAGAAGTAACTAATGTGGGAGAAGTGTCTTGCATCGTTGCCCTTCCCTCCTCTGACTTGGGTTGTGGATATAATGGCTAGAACTTCAGCAGCCATTGTGCGACCTTGAGCATGAAGGGAAAGCACTAAGGTTGGTAGAACTAATGGAGGGAAGGAACACGAGTCCTTCATAACTAACTTCCTGGAGCCACTCCGGGACCCCCTATGCCTGGACTTTACATAAGAAAATAAACCCCTGATTGTTAAAGCTATTATAGCTAGATCTCTGTTAGTAAGCAGGCAAATAGAGCTGAAGTGATAGATATACTCCTTTTCAAAATTACTCAGTATTCAGCAGACATCTTAATGTCTACTTTAATAAGGTTTTATAGTGGCACTGGGGACTGTGAAATGACAAGGACATGGTGCTTGCCCCAGAATATTTATTGATCAAGTGCTGAATAACTAATGAGAGCAGGGCTGCCCTCCCCTCCCTCCCTCCCTTCCTTC
This sequence comes from Hipposideros armiger, assembly GCF_001890085.2. NCBI lineage: Eukaryota > Metazoa > Chordata > Mammalia > Chiroptera > Hipposideridae > Hipposideros > Hipposideros armiger. The sequence goes on along the minus strand of NW_017731805.1, from coordinate 1,310,967 downwards.
CTTCCTTCCTTCCTTCCTTCCTTCCTTCCTTCCTTCCTCCCTTCCTTCCTTCCTTCTTTCCTTCCTTATCTTCTTCCTTTTAGTTCTGAAAGTTAAAGGATCTGGCAAGGGGAGAAGGTTGACTGCTGTGGGCTACTATTTTACCTACATTTCTTCACTTAATCCTCACAACAATGAGATGATTCCCATTTTGGCAGATGATGAAAATGAGGCTCAGAAAGGATAAATAATTGGCCCAAGCTAATAAATAGCAAAGTCACAATTCAAATCCAGGTATGACTGATTACAAAGCCCATACTCTTACCACCAATTTATCTTATCTGTATTTCTAACAGTTTTTGGCCCATATGTTTCATAGCGATGCTCTTTGGCACACAATTTCTAACCTATTAATCTCTTCACCATTGATTATACCATTTATCAATGTGAAACCACCCACTCTCCTGTGGGTAATACTTTTCGGTTAAATACTATTTTCCTCATATTGTTACCCACTTATCTTTTTATTATTAAATAATTTGCCACATATTTGAGCACCAACTATACACTGGCAATACCAAAGTAAGACATAAAGTCTGTCTTCAAGGTAATTAAAGAAGATATTAACGAATAAAATATTGTACAATGCAATTATTCACTAGACAATTTGTATTCACCGGGTAATGAATGCAAATCACAGCATATTGCTTTATAATCAACTTTAAAATATTTTATGTGTTAATAGAATAATTTAAAGCTATGTATTTTCCATAATGCATACACTTTGGGGTTTATTGTTGTTGTTTTTGTTTGTCTCCCTGTGTTTTCTTCTCCTTTTTTTTTTTTTTTCTGCATAGGCTGTTTTAGATCCTAGAGCCATTTGGAAGAGAGGCATCCTATTTTTCATTATATGAATGTTTATCATAGAGTTTTTTTCACAAACAAAAAAAATCTTATCTAATGAAAACACATAACCAAATGGTGTTTGAAGATGTTTTAAACATGACCAGAAAGTGAGTGCTCATATGTCCTCTCACCTCCCCTAGCCTCCATCTTCCAATCTTGATTAATGTATCTGGGTTCCCTCATCACTATCTTGTATTTTTTTTTGTTTTTTTGAATTCTCTTTTAGGAAGCTTTTGTTGTCCTTTGTATTCTACTTGGTTTCCATAGTTACAGCAATTATTAGCATCAGCTCTTATGTTGGCCACTAGTATTTTTATTCACCTGACCTTAGAGTTCAAGCCAAGCTGGATGATGTTTCCCTGGGGAGTCCCTGCATTGGGTGGGAAGTTGGAATGAACTGCTTCTACAATCCCTTCCCACTCCACTGTACTGTACAACTGTACACAATGTCTAAATTCTTCAGACACACACCATGCGAACATATTTCATTAATATGAACTGCTTGCATAGGAGTTGTTTTACTTGGCTTGCTTATCCGCCCTGCAGACCTTGAAAATGCTAACAATGACAATAAAAAACCCAAAGGCAGTAGAAAGACTGAGGGGGATAGTTGTTTAGAACACAGCTAGACTACCTCAGTTCAAATCTGGGCTCACATACGACGGTATGATCTTGAGCAAATCACTTGGCATCTCTGTGCCTCAGTCTTCTCATCTGTGAAATGGGGATGATCGTTCCTCAGGGGCTTGTTCTGAATCTTCAATGTGATGAAACACATAAAGCCCTTACAAAGGATTCTCAATAAAAAGCCTCCTTTAGTACTAGGCTTTTATCAAGCTTTGTTGTTTCTTGAGCACCGTGGCATCATCATCAATATACCATATTGATAATAACCATAATTTATATTTCTGCACTTTCCCACACTAACGTCTCTCATTCTTGATGAATTATAAATGAGGGCTCGGATGAATGCAAGGAGAGAGGCTACTTCTCTATTTCCCCCCGAATCCTGCTGGGATCACTCAGGGAAGATGGTCCCAACCCAGCCAAGCAGCCGTACCTTTCTGGGGCCTGAATTATTTAACTGCAGTTGCATTCCGCTGGTCTGGTGATCTTCCCAAGAGCCAGACAGCCGTTTTGATGTTCTAAGTGCTTTGCTAGAAAGAAAGACAGGTGTTCCTGTCTGGGAAACTCGCCGCAGGAAACGGCAGCCAAGCCAGAAACAATTAACCCGGGACCGAGGCTACCTCACCTGGACGTGATCACACCACGTCTCCCACGTGATGTACTGTCCTCATGCTGCTCAAGTTCCAGCCACACAGTACCATGTGCTGGTACCCTAAAGCCAAGAGTCATTGAAGCATGGCATCGCACTGCGTCCCTTGACCCCCTCCCATTGAGAGGTGGGGTCAATTTCTCTTCCTCTTTAATCTGGGGGGAACCCTTGGGCTGCTTTGACCTATAGAGCATAGGGCAGAAATGACATGTTGTGCCAGTTTCTGGGCTCAGGCCTAAAAGACTGGCAGCTTCTACTTCCCGTCTCTTGGAATGCTTGTTCTGGAGGGGCGCCAGTGGCCATGTAAGAAGTCCAGCTATCTGAGCCCACCATGCTGTGGGGAAGCCCAAGCTAGCCACAGGGAGAGGCTGCAGAGAGAGAGCTGCTCAAAGAATCCTCAGCTGACCCAGCCATCTCAGGCCATGTTGCAGACATGTGATTAAAGCCTTTAGATGTTTTACAATTGGACTGTAACTGTATGGAGGAACCAAAAAAACAAAAACAAAATAAAACCAAAAAACTGCTCAGCTGAGCATATCAAGCCCTTGAATTATAAGAGAGAATAATGCTTTTTTTGTGTGTGTGGATCGTTTGTTACACAAATAACAGATAACCAGCATATATAAAATGCCTAACAGAATGTTCAATCGATTCCTAACAGCAGATATTATTATTATGTGATTTACCCAAACTCACATAGCAAATTTGTTTTGGGGCAGGGCGTAGAACATAGGCAGGTCTGCACTGCAAACCTGGTGCTCGGACTACTGCACAAAGTCGTTCTCACTAACCATTGGGCAGCTGGTTATCATCAGCCACCGTATTTGGTGGGAAACATTTCTATGCACCCTGGCTGTCATTTCTATCATGAAATGTACCTCTCTTCCTGCCAGTGTATGTCTATAACTATTTCAACATCTAGCTCTACAGGAATCACACTTGTGATGGTTTTCCTATTAATTGTGCATTGCCGGGTGGCTTTTTTTCCCAGTATACATTGATCTTGGTGGCAGGATTGACACAAAGAGACAAGAGAAACAGCAACCATTCACTTTACAGAAAGCAAAGTCAGTGTGGATGTTCCCCTGCACTTCCTTTATCTCATTCCCTACACCCATCCCTGCCTTTCTGATGTGAGCCATGCCTAACCATAGGGTATGCCTTTGTCTGATTTTGAGTGCTTACTAAAAAACTGGACCTTGCAACAAGTGAGCCTTCCCTATTAAAACAGAGGCTATAAATCCTACGTGCAGAAAACATCTCCTAAAATACAAACTCTTAACTATGAAATCATCTAACTTAAATGGACTGTGCTTATTTTCTTAAGCAGTTTATTTCTGGTACCAATCTTCACCCACATTTAAATTTATCTGGGGAATAGGAAAGACAGGCATTGACATGGAATAATGATCTCAGAACTTTCGCAGAGGGAATCACTTTGGATTGACTACTTCCAGATTGTTCTCTCAATGGGAGGGTGACAGAAGTCATTCTGTGAGGAGGTCAGGCAGATTTGACAGCTCGGTGACGTTGGAGCTGTGGCTGGAATAGAATGGGGCCAGCAGCCCAATATCCCCAAGAAAGGAAACTGCTCTGTCCCAGAGGGAGGTGAACAAGGTTTTGGGAAAAGAGAAAGGGCCAGGGACCCAGTCAAAAATTAGAATCTCAGAATCTGGAGAAGGAGATAAAAGATCAGAATTTATGGAACTAAAGCAAACCCTGGGTGGTGTTCTCTTTCAGTTTCCATCATTTCTGTTCTCCAAAGAGTGGAGAAACAATTATGCTTCAGAAAAATCCACCTGAAAAATGTATGCTTCTGTATGAAAATAAGAAAAGGACAGATTTAGTGGGGGGAATGTCTAAGTAATTTCTTCTCCATTGGATCACAAGTGTTTCAATTTCTTTGCTAAGAAAGTGAATAAAATTAAGGTTATGTAAATGTGAGTGGAATATGCTACCAATTCTTTAGAGCAGTCACTCATTTGGAACTGGAGAAGCTCTTAACTGGTTTCTGTCTTCTTCTCAGTCAGGAATCTTTCTCAATGCGAGGCCCTGACTTGCCAACAATGGGGAAAACATGCTCAAAACAAAATAAAACCACACCTTCTTTTCATTGAAACTGAACTCCAAACACAGAGCTTTCATCAAGCTCTCTAAGAAAATTTACCACAGAAGTTAGCCCTTCTAACAGAAATCTCCCCAAAATTTGCTTTTCTCAGTTCTGTTGGGTAACAATGTTACAATATATGTCTTATCTCTGTCCTACATAGGTCCTATCAGGAACCCTCTCAGAGATGAGGGGCACACTTTTTAAATATATATTTAAATATATATATAAATAATTGTGTGTGCCCATGACAGACAGGACAGAAGAGAGAATAGGCCTTAAACGGATAGACTCGGGGCCAGAGCAAGATTGGAAGTTCTCTTGTCTAAAGCTGCGATGAACAACATTCATTCAAGGCTGAAGGGGCCCTTGGAGGGAATGAGAAGAAGAGGAAGAGGAAGGGAACTGTAAGAAAAACAAAAACAAAACACATTGCTGTAAGACATTGCCACACATGCGCCACTGTTAATGGTACCAACACCACTCACAGACCACGGGAGAAGGCAGCCCCCATTATTTACACGTCTCTAATCCCACGGAGGGTCCACATGCCAAATAGTCATAATTTCTTTAAAAACTAATAAAACTGCAGGAACCGGGATCTAAAGGAGAGATATGAATGGACTTGGGGTGAAAAGGGGGAAAGCTTCTTAGAGGAGCCTATTTCGAATGGGTCTTAGAGGGCGATGGGCATGGGTATGAGAATGGGGCAGTATTCTGCAAGAAGCCCGGACTGCGTTGTTCACTGGGGTACAGAACTAAAACTTCAGACGAAATGCTTCTGGCTTTATGCATTTGAGGAAATGTCTTCTGAATGCTCATTCCATGTTTCGTGATGGTGGTGGAGGAGACAAGTGTGAGTAAGCACAATTTGGTGTCGTTAACGATGCTCAAGGTAATAGGGGTAAAAAAAACCTATGTCACCAAAAACTATGATACAGCATGGCATGTGCGGAGGGACAATGATTACAGCCAACACCTACTGCGTGATTACTCTCTGCCGGTACATGAGAACTTTACATTGATCTCATCTAATACTCCAAAGCACACTATGACATAGGTACTATGATCGTACTGACGAGGACACTGAAAGAAGGGTGACTTGCTCAAGCAAATGTAATTTCTCAAGGTCGCTGATATAAGTAAGGGGCGGGGCTGGGCTTTCAAGTCACATGTTCTGGATTCAGGGCCATCTTCTTTTAACAACTATGTGATCTCTCTGTGCAATTTGCTGTGAGAAGGAAACTGACATTTCCTGGAAACAGTGCCATTTTGTTTAACCCCCGCAATGATTATATGAAGGTGGCCCTGTGTTGATGTTATAGAGGAGGCCCATGAGATTCAGAGTGGAACGGATTCTCAAGATCTGTTTGCTGTAACTCCGAAACTCACATTCTTTCTAGTGAGCCATACTCCAGGTAAAATGAAGAAGCCACCAACTAAGTGGGAGGCCTCAGAAGACTTGATAAAAGTGGAGAGAGTTGAGCTGAATCTAAAAGGAAGAGCAGGTTATGACCAGTTATAAAAGAATATCCCAGATGGTGTGACTCGAAGGAGTGAAGATAGAGGCGTTCCCGAGCACGTCCCAGGAAGGCATGGTCAGACATTCGGTGTGGCTGCAAAGGGGGTTATTGCAGGGCTACAGCCAGGATGTACAGGACCACATGGCTATGCCATGTTTAAGGGGATGGGTGTGATCCTCTGGGTCTGAGGGATCCTCAGAGCTTTTTAAGGACAATGGTACAGCCAGATCTGTATTTTAGACAGATCTCCCTGGCAGCCATGTGGAGCAGAGAGTGGAGGGGAGGCAGTAACTGGATTCAGAGACATCTAGGTGGCAGAACAGACAGAACATGATGAGTGAGAGAAAGGAGTGGAGGACGAACCCAAGGCTTCTAGCTTGGGAGGCTGGCAGCAGATTATGAAAACTGAAGAGGAATAGCAGGCTTCTGGCGGAAAATGGTACATTCAATCTTGGCATGTTGAGTTTGAAAAAGTCTTTGACACATTGGGTAGTGCTAGTCACGAGGCAGCTCAAAGATAATTCTGGAACTCCAGGGAAATGTAGAGTTAAACTTTTGTCATATTGCACTTGTCTAAAACCCAAAGGAAAAGAAATAAGAACAGGACAAAGCAGATCAATAGTCATTCTGGCTTACTTTGTCTCTTTGCGTGTGTTTTGGGGAGGAGAAGAGGGGTGCTTGTTTGGGTGTTCTTTTCCTCTCTTCCTCATGTAGTTGGGACTTACTGAGAAAAACTGGCTACAGGCTTTTAGTCCAAGTGATGCTAGTTCTGCGAGAGGCTAACCGCATCCTGAATGATCCCAGCTCCAGAAAGAACACGTGGCCTTAAGTTCAGTGCTGTGGTGAAGTCCTGCTCTGACCCTAGGCAAGAGAGTCAAGATCAAAGCACACAACACAAATATTGTTCTGATTAAAACCAAATGTTCTGCTTCTGATGTGGGTCAACCTCTATTGTTGATAGGAACAATAGAGTAGTGTAGCAAGAAGATACGGCAGAAAGTATAAACCAGACCAGGCCTGAATGTCAAAAGACAAGAGATGGAGAGAGTGAGAGATGAGAGAGAGAGAGAGAGAAACTCCAGACCTAAGGGGCAAAAATGAGGCTCTTAACTAGAAGTCAGTATAATATCGCACTTTCAGCTATAAGCATCCAATACCAATCTTCAACTAGGATACATTTCTACTACTTAGATTTAGAATGAGGAAGGAAATAACTTTCCAGAAGCCAGAGACTGGATCCCTTGAAAGAGCACCTGACATGGTTTTATTCATAAATGTTTTTGAGGAAATGAAAAGAAAACAGTTGGTTAAGCAAGCCCTTATTCCATGGATAAATAGGAAACTCAAAAACTGACAAACAAGTTGAATTTGGAAAAACCCCAAGATCCTGTCTTGATGTTACAAGTATCGATTCCCCACCCAACTGAACAATTGCTATTGCTCTCCAAATTTCATTTTCAGCCAATGTCTTCTGCTAGATTTACCCATGAGGGCTTTGATTGGTGGCTGTAGAGTGGAAGACATCTTGGAGTTATGGAGGGTTGGGGGGAAAGAATCAGCTGCTAAATGTTGGTTTCAGACACCTCAAAATAGTTGGGTCACTTCCCAGGATTTGCCACAGATATGCCCAAACAGCCTGTGCAAATATGTGCTTCAAATTCACAGCCCTTGGAAGGAAGAAAATGCTACTTGACATCTGCCTTCCTCACAGGGTTCATGGACAGGATTAATGACTTAATAAGCATTAAGGACTCTGCAAGCCACAGGTGACTGGCAAACATTATTAGGACTACATTTTTCTACCAAAGTGGTTCAGACTTTGCACAGAAGGTTAAATCCCAGGAGAAAAGTCTACTCCTAATAGAGGAAACTAGATGCCAACTCTCAGGTAATAGGCTTGCCTGTTAAAATGCCCCGGCTTGTCCAGTCACTGGTGGCAGGGACAGATTTAGGCAACGAAGGCAACCGTATCCCCCAAAGCACTATTGAAAGGAAGTGAAGTACTAGGCAATTCCAGTCAGCAGTGGCATCCACAGCAGCAGCAGAAACACTTCCGTTAGACTGGAGTTTCTCTCCGCCCTCTCCATTTTTCAACTCCATAACTTATTTAGCTGCTTTGCAGACTCCAGCTCTGTTAACAACGTCTGGTTGCTGGCTTCCACCATATCCAGACTTTATGTGCACATGACGATAACCTATGCAAACTGCAATGATTGTATTTATTTGATACAACTCAGGAGGCTTCCAAGACTCCTGTTAGCAGGGGAAACAGAGTTGTTAAAGTTCACTTTAGGCTTAGGCATGTCTCCATCCTGTTGCCAGAACATTTCTCCATAACTCCAGATTTACTGTCAAGGAAAAAATACTGTGAAATGGTGAAGAAGCTAAAATGTGTTGAAAGATCTTCTGGGCCCCACTAAATGATATTCTATTTATTTTGCAACCCAGGGTGCCTAAAACTGTAAAACGATCAGCGTCACTAAAAAAGGGAAAATTTCAGGTCTTAAAGAAGGCAAACAACCTCTAAATCAGGAGGCTCTAATTTCATCTGTGTTCTGGCATTTCTGCAAACTTCTCATTTTTCAGGACAAAAGGACTAATTAATCTAGCAGGGCTGTGAAGAGTGGATTTTCGGATGAGAGAACGGAGGTGGGGAAAACACTTACGAAGCTGTTGTAGAACTTGAAATATAATGAGACTGAGAGAAATGAATGGTGGCGAGAGTTCAAGCATGGATTGATTTCCAGTGTGTGTCAGGCGTTGTGTAAGGGGCTGAGTCTTCATCGTCATGAAGTGTCCAAATATCTGTGAAAACCCAGCACACATGTAAATAACCGTGACATATATTAACTGCCATCACTGCAGGGTGAATAAAATGTCCCAAATCACAAATTGAGAGGAAATTGATTGAGGCTGTATAGTCATGAAAACCTCACAAAAAGGACATTTTAAGTAGGATTTCACCTCTTTCAGAAGGAGGGAAATAGTTTTCTGGCAGCGTGAGACATGCATATGTTTGGCAGGCTCAATACCTGTTGAGTCATTTGTTCATTTCTTCATTCAATCATTCCTTTATTCATTATTCATTTATTCATCAGGCTTCTACTGTGGGCCAGGTTCCACGTGGGGCTCTCGATATATTATACAGAGCGAAACCCAGTGGGGACAGATGTAAAAGTGACAGATGTCAGGCTATAAAGTTTCGGTTGTATCCTGATAGTCAGTAGGGATCTAGCCAAGGATTTCTGAGCAGGCAAATGATATGATCTCACTTTCTATTAAGTAAAATAGTTCTGGTCCAAAATAAAATGTAAAAGATGGAGGATTAGAGATGCTGGTGACTGACAGCTCAGCTATAAAGGCATTACTGCAGTCTAGAAACAGGATGGTAAGACCCGGCTAGAACAAGAGCTGTGGGCACGGAGAGAAATGGAAAGATTTACACACTGTATGGGGAGAATGAATAGAACTCTGAGAGGTGGCCAGGTACAGAGTCCAAGCCTCAGCTCCCTGGCTTGGGTAAGTGGACAGAGGGTGAGCCTTTTACCCAACTGAGGGCCACTAGGAGGAAGTAAGTTTGCACAGAGGAGTGAAAGATAATGATTTGGGTGGACATGCTTGAAGTTCAGGATGGAGGGAATAGCTAGAGAAAGGGATTTGAGAGTCGTGTGCAAATACGTGATCGTTGGCAAGTGCGGAAGTAAAAAAGAAGTAGATGCAGTTGGGACCTTACCAAAGCCCATTAAAGACATATGGGGCATGATGATGTGGTAACAAAAGTTATGTGGCAGAACGGGAGACCTAGGGAAGGGTGCTATTATGAAGTCAAAAAGGCAAGAGAGAGTTCCCAGGAAGAGGGCTGGTAAGTAGCAAAAAGTGCTGAAACACAACCCTTTCTACATGTCTTTTCACCCCACCACTAAATTTTCTTATTTCCAGACACGTCCTTTAATATCTCCTTTTAAGCTATGCCTTATTATTTATCTGTGGCTAGGATATATATAATAGTTAAATATGAAACTCCATTCACATCAGGGTTTTCTGTCTTCACTTTGGTGATCATCCAACGTGATTAGGAGTTAAAAATGAACAGCATACATGTGTCAGATTCTTCGAATGGGCTCAAAAGGCACTCCATGTGATCAACATGAAAACCTTTGTAAAAATGTTTTATTGGCATCATGGATGATAAAGCAGTTTTCTAAATTGGGAGTCAAAGTCATTTACTTAATAGCATTTCCAGAAAAACCTGAATTGCAGAAATTCTGTTTCCAAGAAACAGTAATGGTTTCCTCAGCTCTGTGTCTTACTCTTTGGATAACCAATTGCAATTTTCTAGAAGGAGAAAGCTGCAAAACCAAATCAAGCTAGTGCCACAAATGAACATCAGTTGACATCCTCACAACAGTTTGGTTAGTATTTGAGATGAAAGAATAAAGCATCTTACCTGTTAAGTATCTCTCTCTCTTTTATTTATTTTTTAAATTATGAGCTAAAAGAATAGATATTTTTCTTTTTTATAAAAGGAACATGCGATATTTTAAATTCAGTTTTTGTTTTATTGTATTTCATGTAAAATAAATATTCACAGGCAGTAAAACAGAAAAGAGTACAAACAGAACAACCCTGGCCCAATTTGAGCTTGAGTAATTAAACCTAACTTTTTCCCATTGTCTTGTGCTATGCCCTGTGGAAATCATCTAATCCTGTCTCCCTCTGACTGAAGCCAGAGCTCTTTTCTCAAATTAGATTCATAGAGTGAGATGCCTTAAGAAGCCAGTTGACCTACAGGCTATCTGGGATGTCTGCTGAATCAGTGATTCTTCATTTTAAATCTAGTAAGTGGTAAGGAGTGACGAGATAATGTCTAAAGTAGATCATCAAGGAAATGTAGCATAAGCATATTATTAAAGTTAGGGCGGTAACCACTAAAAGAGCTAAATATGTTAAATGTAGTTTCCTCTGAGACATGAACTGGGGATTGAGGAGGGTGGGGATGGCTGAGGCAGGAGACTGTACTTTTCATTTTAAGGCATTCTGTGCTTTGCAATTTATTTTAACCAACGGCATTTTTATTTGGATAAGATGAAAGCGGAAAAAATCAATTAAATATTCTTATGACATCTATGCTCACTTTGTCTTATGTAATATGGATTTTTGAATTTACATTCGCAAAGTCACAAAAACATACAGACCACCTTCTATTTTGCAAATACAAAGACTGAGGCTCAGATAAGTTATGGGACCTTCCCCAGACCATGGCGCATAGAGCCAAAGCAAGAATTAGCTTCTCTACTAGGTCTGTATTTCATCCACATACTCCCAAGCTCCTTCTTTTTACGAATTCCACAAAGCAGGGAATGGATTCATTCTTATTCAGGGTTTTTCAGACTATACAATATGCCTTCCTGGAAAATTATACCACAACTAAACCTCATCAGACAGTAGAAATGTCTGATGTTCTAGAGAAGAAGAAAACAGAAAGTACCAGGCGCTGGGGTATGGAATTCAAATTTCCAAAATGAAATCAGTCTCTAAGGAGGGAGAAACCGTAGCACCCTGTACATCCACCTCTACTGATGTGATTACATAGCCAGGGTACTAATTAGCTAGAGCGGCCATAACAAAGTATGCAAACTGGGAGGCTTACACAACAAAAACGCATAGTCTCTCTCAGTTTCTGGAGACCGGAAGTCCAAAGTCAAGGTGCCAGCAGGGTTGGTTCCCTGTGTGGGCTGGGAGGGACTCTCTCCCTGGCAGATAACTGCTTTCTCCCTAAGTCTCTTAAACAGTCTTCCTTCAATACAAGGCTGCATGTTTAGTAAATTTCCCCTTTTTATAAGGATACCAATGAAGCTGGATTATAAGCGCTCACCCTACCCCAGTATGATCTCAACTAATTACATCTGCAATAACTCCATTTCCAAATAAGGTCACTATCTCCTCTAAATGAATATATACTCCAGGATGCTTTAGGATCAAAGACAGTAATAATAAGTTAAACTATAAATAAGTATGTATATACTTATATATATGTGTGTGTGTGTGTGTGTGTGTGTGTGTGTGTGTGTGTATATATATATATATATATATATATATATATAATGTTATGTTATAAGCAGAGCAAATGTTATACAACAGAGTCCTTATCCAATAAGGTAAAATTATTCACCCAATAGCTACATCAAAAAGTTCAACTCTCAAGTGGCCATGTCATATTTTAAGGGGTCTTGTCAATTATAACTGTACAGTTGAATGAAGTCTGATCACCTCAAACCGGGAAACACACATAAAAATTTAAAATCCAATTTATTTTTCCATTTGACTCTGATATTTACCTTTTGCTTTTCACTCAGAAAAAAAAGCAAAGATAACAGGTTTCCCTTTGATTTCTAATCAACTCTTCTCATATGGGTCTTTACAGCAAGGACACTGTATAAGAAGTCTAAAAGTGGAAAATTTTCCTATCATTAGCTCTATCTAATCAATAGTCCTGTTATAATATGAAATTGTGTATTAGCCTAAAAACTTTTGCAAATGCATTTATCTAACATGGGATAACGATTCTGGGTTAATTTGGAAAACAAGTTCTGGCAACAAACTAACAGAGAGTAGCAAATACTTCTCATGAAAGTAAATTACATGAAGCTGATAGTTTCCTAAATGCACTGACTTCTCTTAGTGTATCTGTGTTCACTGACTCATTCACTCACTCACTCACTCACTCATCACAGAGTCATTCAACAATCATGGGTAAACCCCAACCTAAAAATAGGTTACTTTCCTTAAATGTATAATAATACTGTTTAGAACTGGAATGCATTGTTTAAAATAAAAGTAATGTTGCACATATAGACTTGGTCTTGGGTGTTCAATACATGCCTATCTAATTATAATGAGATAATGGGAAATAATTATGGCAGTACCCATAATTAAAGTATAAAGTAAAATAAATTATGTTTACTGATGAAAAAAATTCTTTCGCCTTATCTTTAATCTTTTTTCAAACACTCCTTCCTCCTACTTGTCCTGACGGAGGCCTGGCTTTCCCCTGAAAATACCACTTTCTTTGTAACTCTTTCCAATTCTGGCCACTCCTTCAATCTCTGTCCAATTTCAAGGGCGAAGAAGGAAAAATCAGCAAACTCTCTGTACCCTACGGCCCCTTCTAGAGACTTGATCCCCTACAATCTTTCAATGAACTCTGTTCCTTAAGCTATTCAGAGGTACAGCAGGTCATACTCATAACACCCTTCCTGGAGAGAGTGCTCAGAATTCCTGCTGAGTGAGCACTGGGCCATTTGTTCTGATTTCTTGGACACAGCTAACTGGACAAAGGAGAGACACCTAACCCAGAGTCACAGCAGCAGATTCCCTCTCTCTCAGGAATTTGGAATTAAAATATTCTTGGCATAGAACGCTGTGAAAAATAGTGTTAAAAATAGCATGAAAGAGGAAATACATATATTCATATTCGTTCATTCATTCACTCATTCGTTCTCCAAATATTTACTAATTGCCTGCTACTAGCCAAGTACCATGGCAGGTCCCATATGATACAGCATTTTCAGGAGACAAGAAGTTGAATAATTTACCTAAAGCTTAATGTTCATGTGGACAAAAGAAAAGGAGGTTGAGGCTAAAATTGTTGCAGGTTCTGATGGCAGACCACTGATCTAAGGTTTTTATCCTGTAGTTAAAATTAAAAGGTAGCTGGTTTTACAATATGTTTCTTAACTGATTCACATCAAGACGTCCTCTGCTTCTCCATCATGTGGCTTTCAAGACTCATGCTTTGGGGCCAGCCTAGTGGTGCGTTGGTTAAGAGCTGGCTTGGGACGCCAGAGGGCCCCGGTTCAGATCCCACATATGAGGGCCAGTGACACTGCCCTCTACAGCTAAGATGCTGAACAACAGCTCAACCTGGAGCTGGGCTGCCGTGAGTCTCTGGCGACGGCGTAGGCTGCAGTCCCCTGCTGCAGTGGGTTGCCATGGGCTGCCGTGTGTAGCCAGCAGCCAGCATGAGTGGCCAGCAGCCGCAGTGAGCAGCCGTCCAGAAGCCAGTGACTGATCTGCCTCACCCAGGAAGAGCGCAATGATGGTGCCAACCAGTGAAGCAACGTCCTCCACAACTAGACTGAAGAACAAAAGGACAGCAACTTGTCTGTTTCCCTTCCCTCAATTCCCCAATAAAATCTTTAAAAAAAATAAATAAATAAAAATAAATTTAAAAAATTTAAAAAAAAGACTCATGCTTTGAATGTAACCAGAATTGCCTAAGATACAATTACAATCCACCCTTTTTATTACTAGGGTTGAACTATCTGTTATGCTGTGGTTCTTCTTGATGCAATGCAAGGCAAACTCAAAATGGAGGAAAAAAGAACATGGCCACCCTATAGGTCTTTTACCCAGTGGACTGTGAGCACCTTGAGGTTGGGTGCTTTGTTAATATGCTTCCGTCCCTGGAACCTGCTCTAGTGCCCGATACATAGGAGATGTACAATACGTGTGGACCAGATCCGACTAGGAAACATGCATCATGAGCCTGGGGATGCAACTGGGGTGAAATGAGTTAAACAAAAAAAGTCCCTCACGATTTCTTAAATGAATACCTTGCTGGGTGTGGAGAGTAAGTCTGGGAAATGTGCCTCCTTTGGCATAAAGAGGGGGTGGGAGGCAAGGGAGCTGGAATGAGAGCCAAATACTTTCAAAGAACAACATTATGTCCTAAGGATAGAGTGATTTAACGGTATGCAACACACCTGTGCTTGCCCGGCGGCACAGTGATTAAGAAACACTGTTATCACCTTCAAAAGGAAGTTTTCTGAAACATTAAATATGATAACCTCATGGTAAATTTTTCCACAGCAATTGCACCAACCACTTCTAATCGTGCTGCTAAAAAGATAAGGCAAGTTGAGACCTAAGAGAGAGGACACAAGCTGCCCATGAAGACATGCTGTTCTCAAATGTAATCAATCAGCATATAATCTATCAGGTGTTCTGCTCAAGGGACCAAGTCCAGTTCAGAAACATTTTTCCTTCCAGAGTCCTGGGCTTCTGGTAACTGGAATTATGAAGATTTGTTCGGTTCAGGTCCACAGAGTTGTACAACTGTAAATCCTATTTAACTTGAAACCCCACATTGTTTTAACTAGTTAAATGCAGATTTTTCTAAGGTGATTAAAAAAAGTCCTATTTACAAGATTCTAGAAGGTATTCACAATCACAGATGTAATCTGAATTTTAATGCTGCTGCCAAAGAACCAAAAATGCATTAGAGTTATTTCGAATTATTATTTACTTTCATATATTTGTTATTTGGAGCACATGAAAGACCGTTTGTGAGTGTGACTAGCTCGTAGCGTCTTCCTCAGTGATAAATGCATGCTTCAACTTATTTTTAATATAGGTCAAGCATGATACATTTGTTTTTTATGCTGTGGAAAGGAAAAAATCTTGCCACTGGTTTAGTGATGACAACAATAGGGTAGAATCCAGAAAATGAAGCTTTCTTCCCATGTGTCTTTGTTCCCTTTCATTAATCACCCTGGAGGAAGGAGCAAACAGCTGGTGAATTCCGTATAAGAAGGCTAACTTCACTCCCGGATAGCAAGAATCTGGTCTTCAAGAAGTTCTTTAGATCATACAATGTCCTGAAGCCTGACACCATTCAATAACTTAGAAAAGAATGATGGAAATTTTGGCAAAAAAACCCCACAAAAAATGATCTTTCTCTCTCTAAACTTCTTCCACCACTGCTCTCAGTCCAAGTTCATTTACAACAGCAGAAATGTCTCAGACCTTCACATAGAAAGTGCAGCGTGTAAGGCCTTTCTTTAAAACTGACTGGAGGGTCTTCTGTAAAGACTTAGGTTACTTACAGAAAGCTATTCATCCATTCATTCATTCATTCATTCATTCAGCTAGTATTTATTGAGTGCCCACTAAGTTCCAGGTACATAATCTTCTAGGCATTGGGAATATAGCCTCGAACAGGGGGAAACAGACAGGGAACCAACAAACAATATGTAGTGTATTTTATATATATATATATATATATATATTTATTTATATGATAATATAATATGTACTGTGATGTGCTAGAAGGAAAGCAAGGTAAAGATATAAAGGGGGAGCGATTATTAATAAGAACTGGGCTAAATGATTTTACAACTAGATGCCAACTCTTCAATTTCCATATGATAGCTACTTCAGGTCTCGTTGGTAATATTAGTTTTTATTAGTATTTCAGTCAGTGCTGGTTCTAGATTCAATCATCTTTGTCCTTGCCCTGACCCCCCATTTCTTAATTGCTGATCCAAAGTCTGATCCCGCTAAAATTGGGGGAAAGGAGCAGGGGCTTCAGAAAAGGAGTCACACCCCCCATTCGCTGCTCTTTTCTTCTGAGAAGGGCCCCAGAAGGGCCACAGCCACACCCTCTGAGCAGCTTCTTCATTTACTTTTATTTTAACAGAACCATTTTCCAGTGATCTACCCTCGGCTTAGTCTATCTCTAGTGACTCAAGGTTTTGTCACTGGCTGGCCGCAGGCTACCACTTGGAAAACCATGTAAATAGGGTTGCCAGCTTTAGCAAATAAAAACGCAGGATGCCCAGTTAAATTTGACTTTCAGATAAACGATAAATATATTTTAGCATAAGTATACCCCATGCAATATTTGGGACATACTTAGAAAAAGTATTTGTACCTCATACCTCTATGTTATGGAGCAAACCTACATGTTAAGGTTTGGGGAGCTGCATTAAAATGATTTCAGTAGCATGGATATCAGGTTCTGACTCATCCAGGAAGTAGAGAAATTGCTCCCAAGTAACAGTCCTCATGGCCAGACAAACATGCAGGACAGCAACATTTAGCAGTGCTATACGCACGGTGACGGAGAGCTAGTCCCTACCTATATCACGGACACAGACCAACCTGCAACAACCTTTGCCATTGCCCAGACCTCTAGGTGCTGACTCACTCACCCAGAGGTGATGAGGAGTCTGTTTGAACACTTGGGAAAGATAAATGGAGTCATTAGACATTTGTCAAAGAGAAAAAAAAAAAAGTGCTAGGATTCAATTACTATGCACTCATTCCTTAAACTCCTTGCCCAATTTCAATGAAGCCTGTTCTCAAACCTCCTATAGGAGGTGTATTGATTTGCTAGGACTGCCATCCAAAGCACCAGCACACGCTGGGTGGCTTAAACAACAGAAACGGATTGTCTCACAGCTCTGGAGGCCGGAAGTCTGAAATCAACCTGCCAGCAGGGTTGGCTCCTTCTGAGGGCTGTGAGCAACAGCCAGCTCTGTGCCTCTCTGTGCCTTCTGGGGGTTTGCTGGCGGTCTTTGTAGTTTCTTGGCTATAGAAGCATCACCCAGATCTCTGCCTCCATGTTCACACCGTATTCTGTGTGTGTGTGTGTGTGTGTGTGTGTGTGTGTGTCCAAATTTCCCCTTTTCGTGAGAATACAAGTCATACTGGAAGAGGGGCTTACCCTACTCCAGTTTGACCTCATCTTGACGAATTACATCTGTGATGACGCTATTTTCCAAATGTCATATCCTGAACGACTGGGGGTTAGGACTTCAATATATGAATTGGGAGAGGATATGCTCAACTTATAACAAGGGGTAATCTGTAATGGTGTTAGAAAGATGAGAGGAGAGCCAAAAAAAAATCAATAAAACAGCTCTGGATATGAAAACTGGCAGGAAAAAATATGTGAAATGGCAGCTCTAGGGACCTGGGACCTGCCTCCTAAGAGCCTAACTGGTTCCCCCAGTGGGAAAGGGCTGGTAGGGAGCTCAGGTTAAAAGCTGCTCAGCATGGCAACCATGGTGTTTTTACATAGTGTGGAAGCAAGCAGGGAGTGGCAGGCAAGAATGAACCACTCTGTGTCCAGTTTAGGCCCTAGCTGTCCAAAAGCACGTCCCCAGCTTTCAGGGTCCCTCCCTCATTATATGTGGAGCACCTACTATCTGTAACGCTCATTTAGCGAAGCTGTCGTATAGTGTCAGGTGCGTTTTCCATGCCTGCTCTGTCGCTACAACTATGTCAGGTAAACTTTTGGTTTTCCAAAGTTTTGTATACATATCTTACATGACATGCACGCAAATGTATAAATGTGAATACACCTAAAAATATGAAGTAACTGAGAATGGCATTGTACAAATCGGTGTCCGAGACGCCATCTTTAAAAAGTTTCTTCTTTCAGATAATTCTTCCAGGCCTTGTGGGCATTTTCAAAGGGTACACAACTTATTCAGTACTTGGGATGGTTATAAAGTTATATTCATTTTTTTCCCTGATAAATACAGATTGATTAGCATACCATACTGGAAACATGGTCTCCTGTCATTTCATAATTATTGAGGCAAAGGTGAATTTTTGGACAGTACATTTTCCGGCAGAAATGAGGAATAATGAATCTGGGACACAAGCTATAATTTAACATAAAATGTACCCATATACAAATTTTGAAGTGTTTAATATATTTGAAGCCCTGTAAATCCATTTCAAAATTCTATTTTTCAAGTATTAGAGGAATCAGGTTGTCACATCCGGCCTTGTTAATTTAGGCCGTCTTTTAACCAGGAGTTGACATTATAAAGGCCAATGGCTTACAGAAACTCTTGAGTAGTTGTTGGCCCAATGCCAGGTAGTACACTATTTTATAGTCAGTAAATCTCACCAACTGAAGCCGCTTGTTTCTTACTTTTGCCCAAATCCTACTGTGTGGGAGCTAATGACCAATGGATATTTGCAATGAGTCAATTCTGTTCAGTTCACTGAAGATTTTAAGATGGGTAAGACCTGATTGCTTGCTTCTCTTAAGATTAAATAGTCTAGAGCAGGAAGACAAATATAATAATAACCAACACACTTTGAACTGTTCGTGCTAAGTGCTGTATTAACTCTTTTAATTCTCACACCAACCCTATAAAGAAAGTACTATTGTTATCCTCCTGTTATCAATGAGAAAACTGAGTTCCAGGTAAAGCTATTGCCCAAAGTCACAAAGCTAGTTTGTCCACTCTGCTCAAGCCTAATCCAAGCTTTTGACTGTCGCTCTGTGACTCAATAGTTTCTTTGTTGCCATAACAGGAATAGGGCTATCAAAAGAGAGGGGTGCTGTCAATGTCCTTTGTGTGCTCCAAAGCACAAAGAAAGGAAAATCAGTCTACAAGATCCAGAGACTCCAAGCAAAACAGAGATGAGATCTCTCCCATATGGAGACCAGAGCTCACCTCACATGAGATCCGATCACTCTAGTTCACCATGGCTCCACCACTCCTGATGGTCCTAGACTTAGTCTGTTTCGCTACTTTACAGTTAACGACAAGATGTTTTTGGCCAGTGGTTCTCAGCCTTGATTGTACTTTAGAATTACTGGGGGAGCTTGTAAACCGACTGATACCCAGAACAAACCCCTGACTAAATAATATCAGGATCTCTGGGGGAGTCAGGAATATTTCTAAAGCTTCCCAAGTATGTTGAATGCATGGCCAAGTTTGTGACCCAGTGCCACAGGCTGTACACCAGGGCCTCTCAACTGGGGATGATTTTGCCCCCCCCCCAGGGGACATTTGCCAATATCTGCAGACATTTCTGGCTATTACAACTAGGGGGAGAGCATGCTACTTGCATCTAGTGGGTAGAGACCAGGGATGCTATTAAACATTCTACATTACAAAAGACAGGCCCATCTCCCCCAACAAAGAATTACCTAGTCCAAAATGTCAATAGCTCTGAGGTTGAGAAACAAACACACTGTTTCCCTTCAGTTTAGTTCATCTAATTTGTGCATAACCTACCCACAGGAACAGTGCCATCAGCTAATTGGATCTGTAAGACTCTCGGCTAACCACATATTCAAGGAAATGAAAAATCAGGCATAAGTTGCCAAAGTTTTGCCCTGCAAGGCTTCCCAAAGATAATATACTCAATCTTGATTGTGTCTAAACCAGGCTTTACAAAAGATTTGGGATGAAAATGTGTCAGCAGGAGTGTAGTACATCTTCCAGCATGACTTTAAACTAGGAATCACTTTAAAATTAGGAAATGTAGTTCTAATGAAGTTAAGGTAGCAATATTATTTTTTTAAAGATTTTGTTGGGGCATTGGGGGAGGGGAACAGCCAATGTGTTGTCCTTCAATCTTAGTTGTGGAGGGCGCAGCTAGCTCACCTCCAAGTCCAGTTGCCATCTGGCCACCCGTCGGCAGCTCATGGCAGCTCAGCACAAGGTGGCCATGTTCAATCTTAGTTGCAGGGGGGCGCAGCCCACCATCCCATGTGAGAGTTGAACCAGCAACCTTGTTGTTAGGAGCAATTGCTCTCACCAGCTGGGCCATCCTGCTACCTATTGGCAGCTCAGCAGAGCTGAGCTCAGGCGCAGCTCACTGGCCCATGTGGGAATCGAACCAGTGACCCTGTTGCTCAGAGCTCGTGCTTTTAACCAACTGAGCCACTCGGCCAGCCTCCAAGGTAGCATTATTGTCTGCTCTGTAGTCAGCTCTATATGCAGAAAGCTGCTTACAGGGAAGACCTTACAGTTATCAGCCTCAGGGCATCTTTTTGGCAGAGGAGTACTCAGGACCCTCACAGAGATGCCAGCCAGAAGTACCAGAGAGGTGATGTCTCCAGCAGTAGCCCTTAATAGAATGATGGATGGAGAACTAGCAAATAAGTCTTACCCACATCCTCAGCTGGGATAGGCTAAGCTCCAGAGTGACTAAGTGGCTCACAGAGGAGCCTATTGGTTCATTCCCTTCACCATCTCATGATCCCACTCCACTACCAGTGTTTCCTGGGATTCTATCCCAAATAAACTCCCTACACTGAGAGCCTCATCTCAGGTTCTCCCTCTGTGGGAACACAAAACTGGAACAAATCTAAAAATAGATGAAACTACCAGATATGCATAATACACTGAAACATGAAGTCGAGAGTAAGAACTTGGAGACATCTGAGTCAATACTGATGCAAAAATACATTTTAAGAAACTATTATTAATATGTTCAGAGAGATCAGCAAAGATATTGCGTTCACAAAATAAGAGGATGCTATAAAAATGAACAGTGAGAACAAGAGAATGTTCTTGGAACTTAGCGATAAGGCAGATGAAATGAAAAAAAATCAATATTAGAATTGTAGGTAAAAATCTAACAATTCTCATGCAAAAGGACAAAAATAAAAAGGACAAGTGGAGGAAAAAATAAGACAACAACAAAAATTAGGTTATTACAGTGTCAATGCAGAGTGTCATCCAACTAAAAGGACTTCTACACACAGAGAACAAAGAAAATGGAGGAGAGAAATTGTCAAAGAAATAATGCAAGAAAATGTTCCAGAACTTAAGTGGAAGAGTCTTTGGACCACAGGTCCCAACCTAGTCATTAAATGGCACCCTCACATCTCAGGGTTTTTTTTTCATGATACCCTCAGGCCCTCCAAAATACCTACCAATTAAGTTTATTAAGTAGTTAACTCCAAACAACATAGTATGTCTTCATGTCCTAAAAACTTCTCTGTTGGATGCTATACAACTTCTCAATTCTTGAAATCACAGTGGATACTGCCACCCTCATTTCCTATTCCGTGCTAGTTTTCATGTGGTACATTTTTTTTTTTAATCACTGCAACTGCAGAAAACTCAGCTTTGCAAAAACATTGACATCACTGAAAGAATGTAGCAATCCAATGCTAAACTTGAGTTAATGGTTTGCCTGGTGTCAAACAGATGTTGCTATGTTTTCCTTGAACTTTAAAAACATTCCATGGCACCCTATGGATTTACTATGGCATGCTACGGCACCCTGGCCCATAGTTTGAGAATCATGGCTTTAGCCAATTAGTGCCCTGCCCATCCAATGCTTAGAAACTTGATTAACAAAAGCTTCACATCAAGGCAAATCAATACATACACCTAAGAATATGAGGGATTCAAAAGAAGTTATTATAAGCTTCCAGAAAGAAGAAACAGGTCACACAGAAAAGAAAGTGAAAGAATGGCTTCAGACCTCTCACCAGTAACGCTGAACACTGCTGAGAGAAAATGACAGCTACCTTAGACTGTAAGGTATCTTACGAAGTATCAATACAGTAAGAAAACAGATATTATCACACATTGACCTCCCGAATAGTCTTCCTAAGTAAGCTGCGGAAGAATGTGCTCCAGCAAAACTAGGGAGTAAAACCAAAAATGAAGGTGACAGCAGATCCAGAAAAACAGACATAGGAGAAAACCAATGACCGCCTGAGGAAGGCCACGTACCAGGCCAAGACAGAACCAGTCCAGAGGGGCAGGGCTCCAGGAATAATAATAACAACATGGGTAGATTATTTGTTTGTATAGTACTTGGGAAAAAAAAAACAAACAACATTGCTAGGAATTTGATAAACCCAGTACTGCATTTTGAAAACAAAATTAAAATAAGTATAAGAAAACACAAAGTAAGAAAAGTTGTTTGTAACTGCAAGAAACATGAGCTGGAAAATGGAACAATATTGACATAATCACAATTGGTAAACACAGACTGAATTTAGTCAATAATGGCTAAACCTGATATATCAAGAAAGCAGTGTAGGCATATTATTTAGACTATTGGAATATATTCTAATATATAAATATACATATGAATAAGTATTAGATATTGTGTGATATTTAATAAAATAAATATGACTCTACTGCCATTACAATATATATTTTAACATTAAAATGTGTATTCTAATATTCTGGAAAACAGGAGAGTTGGTAAGGGAAAGGGTAGGCAAAGGAATGCTATAAGCATTTTTTATTATTTTGATTTAGACACATTAGAAAACAGAGGACAATATATGAACATCACAAGCTAAAAAGAAAAATCATTAACCTTGGTTTTCATTGCTGATGAAAGGATGTTTCAGATGAAAGCATTTGAAATACAGGGCCCGAAACAGCCAAATAACCATCTATATTTTAAATTTCGCTTTGCTTATGTCACCCTGCTGTGTAAGTCACAGCTTCTGTGAAGCATTCTCTCCCACCTCACATATCCTTAGTGCCTTCAGATAGTCTCTAAGTTCTTTTTGTTGTTGTTGTTTTGCTTTTATTTATTTTTATTCTTTATTATCATTTTTTTAATTGTTTAATTTTTTTTGATGGTCCATAAGTTCTGTTACAGAATTTCCTCCTTTATAATTGGCTATTACTGGGGCAGCCGGTTAGCTCAGTTGGTTAGAGCACAGTGCTCACAACACCAAGGTTGCCGGTTCGATCCCCGCACCCTCCACAGAATGAACTAGATTGAAACAACTACTTGACGGGGAGCTGATGGGTCCTGGAAAAACACACTATTCGCTAATAATTTTTTTTAAAAATTGACTATTATTATCATTATTATTATTATTAACAAAACCGATTTGTAATTTATAAAAATGTAATTTATTATGCCACACCTGCCTTCCCCCTGGACTGCTGTATTTTTGAAGAACAGGAATTTCATCTCATTCCTCTACAGATTTTTGTTTCAATGTACCAACAGGTCTGATCTTACAAACATTAGAAGAAAAATTGTTTTAATAACTACTGGTATAACTATTATACACCATATCTCATCAATTCAAACTGTCCATGTTTTTCATATTTTATCTTCTCCGATGTGGGGAATGTGTCGTAACAGTGCTGGAGGCCTGGATGGAAGCCGAGCTCTTGCAGCGTCTTTACAACTGCTCCTATCATTCATCTGGACCCTCCCAACCTGAGACCACTTCAGATTAAATGATCTGCCTAAGTATTTTTTCAAACTTACATTGACATTGGAAATTCCAACCCACTTATTTATTAGAACTGACTTGCAATTCAAAATCGGAGGGGATATATTTTTTCTTCCTTCTACCTGTATCAAATTTGAGATGTGTGAGTTCCTTTGTTGGTCCTTTCTTTGTGATGGGTTTGTTTTTCATTTATCCCTACATAGAAGGGACAGCCCTTTGCTGTCCCAACTTTAGCAGGTATCCTGTTACTGTCCCCATCTTAGAAGCTTTTTTCTTTCTTAAAGGTATATAAACAATGATATATCTTCCACTGGAAGGTCTCTTGGATTTCATGAAATACAGTACTAAATCATAGAAGAAAAAAACTAAAATATAATGCTGGCTTGGTAACAGTTATGTAAATATTTTACATTTTTAATAAAAGAAACAGTTGGGCTTCTTTTGGCTAGTAAGATCTCCACATTCCTACAATTTCTAGAAATTGTTTCAAAGAATTTTGAATTTTGCTCTGTAGGTTAAATCCTGACTGGCCGGCTTTCCCTTTACAAAACAATGTTTTGTATGTTTCTGCAAATCAGCATTTTAAAACATAGTTCACATTTGCCCACCAAAACCTACAACAGCCTACACTGTGTTTTGGTTGATGGAAAACTTCTGATTCTGCTAACAAATCATTAATGAAATACACCCTCGTAAAATTATCACTCACTCCTACAAGACAAACAAACTCGGGGTGACCGGTTAGCTCAGTTGGTTAGAGCATCATGCTGATAACACCAAGGTTGCCAGTTCAATCCTCACATGGGCTACTGTGATCTGCACCCTCCTTAAAAGAGTCAACTATGCCATTGTAGCATGAAAGCAATGTGTAACTAATGACCATGGCTGTTCCCCAATAATAATAATAATAATAATAATAATAATAATAAAAATAAAAATAAAAGACGAACTCTCCTAGACCATCAGTTCCATAATTTGGTTCTGTAACATGGCAAATCCCAAATTGCCCCTTGTGCCCCC
>NW_017731805.1:1267476-1285316 GCF_001890085.2 Hipposideros armiger | reverse complement strand
GTGTGTATGTGTGTGTGTGTATGTGTGTATGTGTGTGTGTAAACGTATTTAATTATAGTTGACATTCAATATTATTCTACGTCAGCTTCAGTTGTATAGTGCAGTGGTCAGGCATCTACACAGGCTATGAGACTGAAGTACGGGTCATCATTTTAATTTCCATTCTAATCACTCTTAATCAAGAACATTCCTATCTTGTCTCTTCCACTTTGGGAGTGGGGTTCATTTCCATGAGTCTGTTAGGACATTTACTTTGTGGTGCGTATTACATATTTTCTCTTAAGTCTCACTCTGCAGGCCAGAGCTGAAGGCAAGCCTTATTATAGATCAAAGCCAGTGAAGTGGGTAATGAGGTTTATAAAATACTTGGTATAAATGCAGGGTAAATGCTGGCTTTTCTTTAACATTAACTGCTTGGAAATGCATCACTTGAAATAGAATTCTTAGTAGGCCACTAGCTGCCGGAGAATAATTCCCCTTCACCAAACAGACCACTGGTAGCTAGATGCTTTTCACAAATGTGGAGCCCCGTGTGGTGAGTTATTTTTAATACACACTCCATGGGGTGACTGATAAAATGCACCACTGAACATGAAAAGCATTACCCACCCCAGCAGAAATAAGGAACTGGGGGACCGTTCACATCAGCACCACTTAAGGAATATGGTCTGAATGCTTGGGCTGCTATATAGTCTTAAAAGAGAAACAATTAAAATATCTAAGTAGATAGCTTTCATCTCTCAGGTAGTGAGTGTTCTTACAGACTCAGACTTGTAGGCCCCAGAGCCACAGGGGGGCAAAGAAAGGGTTATACCTATAATGTTAAGAGGATAATTACATTGTCCAATAACTTTTCAAATCATGTCTGACTCCTCCTTTGTCAACTGTCTTTCAAGACTGGTGCTTCCTAGGTCTATAAAGTCACTTCTGTATTTCTCATCTCTACAGAGCAAAGTATAGTTTTCATTATTGATGCCAAATGTTTATTACCACAGTCCAACAGCATGAGTGCTTGAGGGTGGAAGTCATAAAAACGGTCACTAAATCCCCAAGTTTATTCCCTCTCTCCCTCCCCGGTCCCTCCCTGCCCCCTTCCTCCCTTCCACCCCCTTTCCTTCTTTCCTCCCTTCCTTCCTCCCTTCCTTTCCTTCTTTCCTTCAGTCCATCCATTTTTTTTCCCTTTCTACCACATTTTAACAGTCTAATGTGTGCCAGGTACTATGCTATATATGTTGGGGGTTAAAAAATCATATTATTCACATTACTAATCTCAAGTACTTCACAGCCAGCCAGAAATGCCCTACCTCGTTAATTACTGTGAGCTCCCGGAAATCAGCGGCCATGCCCGATACCCCTTAGAGCACGATATCTTGAGTTTGTGTCATCCACAGAAGGAAGAACTCGTTAGATAATCTGAAGTCCAGCTCCTTCATTCAAGGTAACTTCAGATGAGTCACGTAATCTCTGGCACTTCCATTTCCTTCTATACAAAATGGGGATCATCACGTAAGTCCAACCACCTATGAGGGCGGACCCGGTGACCAAAATCTTAATGCAAGTAAAGCCACTTGACAAACCTAAGCCTTTCTCAGAAAGGCTTTCCTAAGTATAATTCAGGGTCAAGTGGTTGAGTACCAGGGCTGCTGCGTGGGTGCAGGGAGCCAGGTCATTTTACCAGAGCCTTGCCAACCTCACTTTTGCTCCTCAGAAAGGTTTGAAGGTCACATTCTGCCCACTCAGCCACACTCGGCCATAGCACGTGATAAGTGCACTGCCCTAAAGGCATTGTGATAGAGCGTTAGGCTACCATTGACCTTCTGACAATATGTTCAAAGGAGAATCACCAAGCCATGACAAAGTCATGTCTTCCGCCCACAAATTTAATTCCTGTTCCATCTTAACTAAACACTTATCACACACTGTGGCTGTAACTTGCCGTGTGAGGGGCGACAGCAAAACTAGTATGAATAAAAAAAAAATAAACAAAAGAAAAACTAGCATGAATTTCTTTTTCCTTCTTCACAATTTCACGGATAGAAGATCCGTCCTTACTGTAGATCTTAGTCACTTCAGAATACGATTTTTTTTCTTTCCTTATTAAATTGAGAACTTTCACCCTTTCACTTAAAGGAAGCAGCTTAAGGCTCCCCTTTGGGACGGCCGAATTGGCAGAATTGTTACTCTTGTGCTTTAGCGCTGTTACTAAGTAAAATAAGAGTGACTTGAACATAAGCAGTGTGATACCATCACAGTTGATCTAATGACCTAGATGACTGACTACTGAGTGATTAACAGGGCAAGGAACATCTACAGTGTGGAGGCACCGGACAAAGACAGGATTCATGTCCTCGGTGGGAAGGAGCAGGTATCACAAGATTTCATCATGCTACTCAGAATGGTGCACAATTTACAACGTATGGATGTTTATTTCTGGAATTTTCCATTTAATATTTTCGGACCATGGTTGACCGTGGGTAACTGAAACCGCAGAAAGAGAAACTGCAGATAAGGGGGACTACTGTAATTGTTAAAGACTTTTTTTTCTCATCAGGTGTACTGAGGGAACAAATATTATCATGGGCCATCTTCCATCAAGAAGGGAGGAAAGCATAGCTTGGAGAGTAAAGACCTGGATCTAGTCATACCCACCACTCATTATATCCTCGCACTTCTCTCCTGTGTTAAACTTTTTGAGTTGGGTTTTTGTCAAATGCAACTAAAAGTCCTGACTCATACACTGACCATAAATAGGTCACGATTTCTGTGAACCATGAGTTTCTTTAGCCCTTATAAAATAGGGAGGATGATGATGATGATGAAGGCGATGATGATTATCATGAAGGTGATAATAATAACCTTCACAGGGTTACCAGAGCATCAAATGAGGTCATAATTGTGAAAGTGCTTTGTGACTTGTAAATCCTGAAGTTAGTAGCTGTCATTCATGCTACTCAGAACAGCATGCAATTTAAAACTTATGAGTTGTAATTTCTGGAATTTTCCATTTAATATTTTCAGACCACGGT
This sequence comes from Hipposideros armiger, assembly GCF_001890085.2. Classification (NCBI taxonomy): domain Eukaryota; kingdom Metazoa; phylum Chordata; class Mammalia; order Chiroptera; family Hipposideridae; genus Hipposideros; species Hipposideros armiger. The sequence goes on along the minus strand of NW_017731805.1, from coordinate 1,282,290 downwards.
TGACTGTAGGTAACTGAAACCATGGGAAATGAAATCACAGATAAGGGGAGAACTACTGTAATTTATTATAATACTAATAGCAAATTAATATTCCAGACAAGTAAGTAGAAACCCTAATTAGGACAAAGCATTTTACTCCTTGGAGCTTCACTTTCCTAATCAACAAACTGAGGCTAAGTGGCCCTAATGTGCTTATTTTGTAAGGCTGTTTATGAGGATCAAAAGCTATAGGGCCTGTGCTTGAATCTCAACCTCAGCACTTCTTCGCTGTGTTTCTTTGGCAGGTGAGTTAACCAATTTGTGCCTCAGTTTTCTCACCTGTAAAACAGACATACTGATGGTATTGGGTTATGAGAATCAATGATTTTGTTCATGTGAAGTGCTTATTAGAACAGCATCTGGCACAATGTAAGTGTTAAGTAAATGTTAGCTATTATTACATATGTAAAAAGAGCTTGCGAAAGGTTAGACAGTACTAAGTGGTAACATAGAATTAGTATTCTTGTAGGGCATTGCTTCCCAAGAGGGTGGAGGGTCAATACACCCCTCTCCAACAGCAGTGCTGAAATTTATGGAGACATTTTAGAGGTCAAGGGGAGTACTGGTGGCATACTACTAGTATTTAGTGATAGGAGCCAGGGATTCTAGACATCTTGCAACATCTGAGGGAGTCCTTCAGATGTTGGAAAGCAAGATTTTACCAGATCCCAAAGGACAGCGCACACTCCTACCCATCTTTATCTGCAGCTGTGCATTGAAGGTGATTTTACACACAGGTAGCCTCTGCCTCCCTTGTTATGACCTGTTGTGTAGTTGTGCCATGCATTATCTACTGAAGCTTTGAAGGAATAATTGACTTTATTTCTCCATCATGTTAATATGAATAATATAATAATAGGACATTACATCGTATTTAAATTTTAAGTTAGAGTTTGGTTATATGATTTATGAAATTCATTTGATGATCATAAAAGGAGCATTGGAAAAAATAGTTATTGCAAGTGTGCTGGGTCTGAGTTGATGGGACTTGAGGTGACATAAGGCTTAGAGATGGCCTAACCCACTTCCTTAGCTTTCTACTGAAGAAAATCAAGGCCCAAAGAGACAAAGCATCTTGTAAAAAGAGTAACTGTTAGTTAAAAGACAACAAATAACTCGAGTTTCAAGACTAATTCTGGAGTTCTTGGTTATTCTTTAAGAATCTGTTGATCCTGTAAAAAGTAAGATTCTTTAAAGGTCAAATTTTTACTGAATCCTGAGATTTTTATGCTAGCCAAATCACTGCCCCTCCTTTGCACCCCATGTCCCTACCCTGACATCCCCACTTCCACCGCTGGAGAAAGTGATTGTGAAAGTGACATGTCAGATCATCTCAACAGCCAAGCATTAATGGGAGCAGTAGAGAGGGAGAAGATTTGGTGGAGAGGGTTAATGTCAATAATTGTCTCTGACTTTCTCCTTTTACTTTCCACTTTTTCTGGTTCAGTTCCAAAGGAGACTTTTGGATCCAGGGGTGATTCTGTCTGCCCCCTCAACCTCCATACCCCAATATGAGTCTTCCCAAACATTCTGCACTCCTCAATTTAGACAAAGTTATGGGAAAACTAATTTTTTATAGCTTTAGTTACAATAAGGTTGACACTTTTCAAAGTACACTTCTGTTATTAATCTAAGGGCAAAAAACCCTTACTGTGCCCACCCAGAGCTGCTAAAGCTGTTTATGTAGGTGTGCCCCCCAACACCATCCCCCCACCCAGTCCAGATCTAGAAGGTGCCATTCACATCACAGTCTATGTGCATGGTGCTCCCTGGAGTTAGGAGGTTCATAATCCACATGACTGCATGCAAGGTCTCTGTTCCCACTCACTAAAACGAAAAATGACTTCATGGTGTAAAGATTTTTGATATTTGCTTTGTTGACTATTTAGCTAAACGCTGACTTACCTGACACAGTGTATTCACTATTTTAAGTCTGAATTACAACTTAGTTTCCTTGCTGGCCATGTGTTCAAGTATGCAGGCCCTGCCAGACCCTCTTGATAACCAGACACTTGGTGAGTTAGGGTTTTAAGACTCAGTTCTCCTCCCCCACCCCCCGGCCTCCCTTTTGAGTATCCCACACAATTTCGGTTTCCAGCTCAGGGTTGGCCCAAGCACTTCAGCATCTTTGAGGAATGAGAAAGAACATCTTGAGCTCAATAACTGATGAAGCATTGACTATGTCGAGTACACAGTTCCACCTAGAAGCTCAGAGTATCAGTTTCACCTAGAGGTTACCGGTATGAGCTTTTAAGTCAGAGAGACCTGGAAGTCTCTTGACTATGTTGCTTTAAGCAAATAAACTATTCTCTGTAAATTTTAATTTCTTCATCAGCAAAAAGAACAATAGTGCAAGCCTCGTGGAGTTACTAGAAGTGTAATATGAACAAATAAATGCAAGTAAAGCTGAGCACATGCACGCTCAAGGGATGTTAGCTATTGTAATGACTCTCTGTCCCCAGAGGAATGGCCTCCTAATATTACAGTGTCATAGTACAAAATAAAGTAGGATAAAAATAAGAAATATAAACTCTAGTAAAGAAAAAGACAACAATTATCTCTCAGAAGAGGCAATTGCATCTTCATTTCACTTAAATCATAAAAGTAATCGCAGCAGGCATTTGATACATGCTTTTTTTTTCTCTTTTATTCTTAGAGTGCTCTTCCATACAGCAACCCTGTAATGTAAGCATGTCCAGCCAGCTTCTTTATTCCCATTTTGCAGAGGGAGACATTGAGGCTCAGGGAGGTTAAGATAATTCCGTGGCTGAATCTAAGACTAGAAGGCAGGCATTAAAATTTGCTGTTCAGCGGTTCATTTCACTGGGTGTCCCACAAGTAGAGGCAGTGACTCTCCACTAGGGGGCGTATGTCACGTAATGTGGGGGGGCCTATGGGGAGTGATTAAGGGACTACACTAATCTCCATTAGCGCCCCCTAAAATAAACAAACCAAAAAAAGCAATCTAATGAAAAAACAACAACAACAACAATAAAAACCAGTGTATTTTCCATATAAATAGATCTTTAAAACATCTCCCTTAGTCCTCTCGTCCAATGAAATTACATCTGCAAAGCCTTTCCTATGTAGAAATTCTGGAATCAAGACCGTGTTTCAGAATATGAGCAAGTAGGTGCGTGTTTTAAAAAGCCCTTCCAGTGATTCTGATAAGCCCCTTCAGCAGGGAATCTCTGTACTAGGCTAAGCTACGAATGAGAGGACGTCTGCTATTTGATTTGAAGGCATATGATCACTCCTGCCACATCTAGGACCAACACTTCGCCTCAGAGTAAGAGACACTCTTTTGAGTGGGGCCTCTACTTGCTTCTCTTAATAGCAGTCAATTTCTGAAAACTCAGGATGGAAATAAGACTGCTGCCCTAAGCCCACGTAATTCTTGTCTAGAAGGCCCAGAGGTGTTCCCGCAATGTGCTGCCTGCAACTCATGACAATGTATTGTGAAATGTCACGTTAGAGATTTTTACAAAACTCACTTTTCACGTGCTGCATCAATAAAGTCATATAAGTAGTTGATTGTTTTTTGTTGGTTTATTTTTAACTGTAGGGAGTCCCCTTTTCGTCTTCTTATTGGGTGAGAGATTTTTTTTTACCTCTTTGTGAAATCATTGTCATTAAAATGAAATCAAGAAAAAGAATAGAAGGGACATAATGAAGGGCAGTGCCTGAAATAAAAATGACCTGCCTTTGTCTCCCCTGATGTTTTACAGTAAATATTGCAGGCTGAACCAGTGTCCAGCAGTTTATAGTCTAAACCACACTTCCGCCAGATCCCACCTGTCCATTGTCACACAAACCAACGCACGCTGGAGTCAAGAAAACTTTTTTTCTGTTTACTTATGTTAATCATCAAGCCAAAGCAAATAGCCTGCCACTTTCTAGATCCAGGATAGCAATTAAATATGAAGACATCACGAGTCCTCTAGACAAATAAGAGGAGGGAAAAACCTCCCTATTCTAGGTCAGGAAGTAGGCAAGAGGTTATATCTGCTGTCGCATATTACAAAGTTTGTTTCCCAACTTTGAACTTTCTCAGTTTCACATGCCAGCACCACCATTGAACAGAAAATTGACTGAAGTCCTAACTTAGGACTTAAATTAACCACAACTTTACAAGGTCTCGGTAGAGCATGCTGTTTCAGTAGGTATGGGTTTATTTATTCATTCACTCAACAAGTCTGTCATGGAGCACCTAAGCTCAAGGGAGATGACCCATAACTCAATAATAAGACCCCAGACAGCTCAATCTACAGTGAGGAGGAAGCTGGGTAAATATATAAAATAATTACACAATATTAGTGCTGACAGAGGTATGTACCAAGCCTAAGGGGCAGAGAGGCAGATAACAAGGGAAAAATGCAGCGGTGGTGGGGAAGGAGAACCCATTATTGGCTTACTATTATACTTGACTGCCCTTCTCCCCACATGCCACCACATAACCACAAACGGGTACAAAAAGCACTACCTATTTTATTCACATTCCATAATTAGGGCACTATTCTCAAGAGAGTAGTTTTTAAGATGCCTCACAGGCAGGGGAAACTGTTTACAAATACAAAGTTGTTTTCACACCCCTCGGGAAAAATCCCCAGAAAATACAGGCATCAAAGCCACTTCGCCAGCTCTCCACCCAGAGCAACCTGGAATCCAGACTGACCGGCCAGACGCCTGGCAGCACAGGGAACTTTTGCATAAAGCCGCGACTCACTTCTCAGCCCTTGGCGTCACTCTCCAGCCATAACCTCAGTTTCCAATCTGAAAGGACGGAAGTGGAGAAGGGCGGCGGGAGTTTTCGCATTCAAACACTGCCATCCCTTCCTGGGGCCATGACCATTCAACCCTTTGAGCGGGGTTGCCCAGGCTTCTTGAAGAGGAAATTCTGACAAAGCACAAAACTTATCGGAGTTGCGATGACTCCGTGAGCTCGCTTTGTCAAGTGGATATGGTGATTCTCTGTCTGCACTTCATTTCCAGTTCCACCTCCCGGTCCCTGCACTACTACCCTTGGCTTATTCTGCGGATGAGAATGAGACGATGTGCACTTAGCATGCTACGCCGTGATTGGCACATAGTAGGTGTTCAAGACACCCTGCTGGCTTTGCCTTTTCACACACCTCTGCTGGGTCAGAGCCTGTAACGACTCTAGAGTGGGGACAAGTTACCCCCAGGTGGGTAAAAGTTGTCAAAACTCCACGCCACCCCCGACACCCGGGCTCCCCGGGGTGACAGCACGTGGGTGCGAGGTGCCAGCGGAGCAGCGCCGTGGGAGGGTGGGTGGGTGGGTGTGCGCGCCCGGCGCGCCCGCGCGGCGTTAACCCCTTACCTTCCAGCAGCACTTCCTTGCCGGCGCGCTTCAGCGCCTGCACCGCCTCGTCGTGGGTGGCGTCCCGCAGGTCGGCGCCGTTCACCGACAGGATGGCGTCGCCCACGTACAGGGCTTGGGTCTGGTCCGCCGCCAGCCCCTTGAAGATCTTGCTGATGAGGATGGGCATCTTGTTCTCCTTGCCTCCCTTGATGCTGATGCCCAGCCCGCCCAGCTCCTGCTTCAGCACCTTCACGCCACGCTTCTGGTTCGAGATGGACTCGGGCACCTGCTCCGGCAGGTCGGTGAAGGCGGTGCGGACCCCGGCAGGCGAGTCCGGGGGCTGCGCGCTGCCCGCGCCCGGGTGCCCGGTGCCCCTGCAGAACGAGCCATTGGTCCCGAGGCCGTTGTACGCCGCGGCGCCCTCCTCGCAGCTCAGAACCAGGGCGTCCTCGCTCAAGTTCACCAGAACTTTGTGCCAGCGATCCCGCACCAAAACTTCCAGCAGCCCGCTCCGCTGCGCCCGGCTGCCTCCCGCGCTGGGCAGCCCCGCCGCCGCCGCCGCCGCCGCCGCCGCCGCTACCGCCATCTTTCCGGCATTCTTAAAATGCCATGTGATTGCAAAAGGGGAGAAAAGTGGGGAAGGGTTGCGTGGGGGAGGCCGCGGGGCCCCGGGGGGAAAGGCGGCACGCGGGACTCCACTCCCGGAGTTCGCGGACGCGCTTGGCGCGAGTTGGCAGCCGCAGCCCAGCTGGGTTCCCCCCTCGCCTGATCCTGGGCGGGGTGGAGCAATCTAAAAGAAGGAGAGACAGAAACAGGGGAGGGGAGAGAAGAAAAAAAAAAGAAGAAGAAGAAGCCAGCTGCCAGTTGCAAAACCCCAAACCCAGGGCAGCCGCGGAACAGCGAAGCGCGGGGGAGAGCGGGTAGGAGGCGCGCTCGCAGCCAAGGGGAAGGGCGGGGACCCGCCGCTCACCTGTTCCAGCTGCCGCAGCCTCGGCGGTCACACGCGGCCCGCGGCCTCAGACCCTCCCCGCCTCCCTCCTCGGAGCTCCCGTCGCCTCAGGGACGGCTTCCCTAGCGCCTTCTCTCCACACCGCCCAGCACTCTCATCTTGACTCTCCCTTCCACGCGGGCTGTCACACTGCACCTTCGCTGGGTCTGGGTGTCCTGCCCTGGTCCCCTTACTGGGTGCTCCTGAGCCCCCATTCCCTTTCACTCACTCCGTTGAATTGTCTCTTAGTGCTACCCCCCAAGTTGTATCTAGAGCCACTCTAGCTTCCTCACACCAAGGGCTTGGCTTCTCCTGCTGAGTTCTTTCTTACCTGTCACCCCTTACCGCCAGGACTCACAGGTAGACTCAGACGGGAGGCCCGGAGTTCTCCGAGAGGATAGGGGAGGAGGCTGCCCCAAGAACCCAAAATGAAACAAACGTCAGCATAACCCAAGTGCCCCAAACTTCCTCTCTTTAAATGCAGGGCCTCTTTCTGCCAGGTCTCTGGAGAGGAGTTTGTGCTGGCAGGGTTTTCAGCAGGTTACTGCCTGCCCCAGACCCCAGCGACAAATGTTCTTCCAGCTCTTACACATTACATGCTCTATGCTTCTCAACCTATATATTTTTTCTCAAATGCTTCCTGGGTTTTTCTTTCCAAGATTTACTCTAAGAAGCCCACCATTTGGGAACTCAGTTGCAATGGGTTGTATCTCAAAAGTTCCTTTATAAGTGACTTACTTGGAGCTCAAGCTGTATTTGTCCCAGGGAACAATATTATAATTGTTGGTTACCTTCCCAGGTCAATCCGGAAATGCCAACAGAACCCATGTCATCGTCCTCCCAGAGTCCTCCTGGTCCTTGACATTCTCAAATTTTCCCCTCACCCTCAGCAGAACTGATGGGCCTCTCCAAGTATTTCACATTCTCACTTACCTCCCGTTTTCATCTTTTCCTCCCCTCTCTCCAAAAACAACTCAAAATCTATGAATTCCTAAAGGTAAACCCAATCCAGCAAGGTGTCAGGAGGAAAGAAATATTGAACACATTTCCACTGATGTGTATCATTGGAAGTTCTCTAACTCTTCTTGAATGACTCACACGTTTAATTGAGAAAGCTTTAAAACTCCAAGACACATCCCTAAAGGGTCGTTGGTATTCCAGGCAGGGTCACAGAATGAAATGAAAACATTCGGACATTTTTTTTTTTTTGAGGAGGAAAAGTCACTACAGACAGGCCACTGGGAACCCTTGGATTAATGCATCCAGTTGCAGTGTCCTCCTTTTCTTATTTTTAACCCACCAGCGTTCCAAAAGCTCTTTCATGTGAAGGTGCCATGGCAGGGACAGCAGCTGCTGTGAGCAGGGTCAGCCAGGGAGCTGACACAGGTGGTACCACTGTTAGGTGGGAAACCAACTGGGACTCCCCTCTGCTTTAGGGACTGAGGACTCATGCACATCACTCTTCAGGGAGATCAGAGCCTGAGTGTCTGCGTTCTAACCCAAGCACACTAAGGGGGAGAGAGGCATTAGAATGTCAGTATGATGATTTAGAAAGTAAAACAAATCTGCTCCTGGACAGATGCAAAATCCTCCATTTGCACCACACTTGTATCTTTTGCCTCTGTGGTCAAGCAAAATGGGAGGCCCAGGCATAACGAGAAATAATTTATCAGTCTGTCATAAGATATTGCAGGCTCTGCGGTGGGAATTGCTCAGAATCTCTGTAATAAGCATGTTTTTGTTTTTTGGTGTAAGCAAACCTCCACGGGAAGGAGTAGGTTGCTTGTTGAAAGTGGCATCAGAAAAAGGGGAGACAAGTATTTAATATCATTTGGCCTGAGGCATGCGTTGATAGCCAGAGATGGCTTTGTCCGTGGAATTATAATAACAGCCGCTATTCTACCCATGCTTTACACATACTAACTTAATCCTCCCAGGAATCTGGGGGATACTTATTATTATCATCACTCCCTTTTTCCAGGTGGAAAAGTGGAGATACTCATTTGAAAACTGTTTCATGTAGTACTAGTAAATTTCATGCCACTAGTAAATGGCAGTCAGGGTTTCAAGTCAGCTGTGAAGGGTCTGGACTCAACCATTGTCTCACACTCTTCTGACAATACTCCCAGCCTGTTAGCTACAGTGTCCATCTTGCCCTGAGGCCAGACTTTCCAAGGGGAGGCAAGTCCTGAGGGTGAAGGCCCTTCTCCTAGACGACAGCTTTCTGTCTGGCCCCTCCTTCTTTCCAAGGTTAGAGAACACCCTGCCCTTCTCTAATTGATGCATTTTTTTTATTATTATTCAGACATGTTACTGTGTTGAAACTGGCTACAGCTGTGGTCTTAAAGGCCTAGAAGCCCAGTCTTATCCCTCAGCTAGCTTGCTCTGCATCCCTGGCCTCTGATTATTAATGCTGACTCTCAAAGGTAAACCTTACTGACCTCATTTCTTAGTTCTGGGTGGGACTACTGCACTCCAGCCCCTTAATACTCGCACTCAGCACAGTTTATACTCTTCTCGGTCTCCTCTTAGAAAGAATGGCCACTGGAAAGGATCGAAGGGGCTTCCAGCTTTCTCATTTTAGAAGTATGGCCTTTGAAGCTCAGAGTAGAGCAGCGGCAGACCAGAGTCCAGCCACTTAGGGAGTGTGCAGCAAAACCACAACTGGGTTACCGTGACTAACAGCCTAACTTCAGTCTTCCAGGCATGACACCTGATTTCTTTTGCTTAGCTCCATCTCCTGTTTTGTTTCCTCCTTCTGTCCTAAACAGTTGACTTTTCATTTCCCAGCCAGCCAAAATTGGGGTCCTCTGGTGTGTGCCCCTTTCCCATGGGAGGTGCATTTCCCTACAGATGTTTGGATGGACTTAGACTTGCAAGAGCAGGTCGCAGAATCCTTAGCTCCACGTGAGTGAGCAGCAGCATGTGGCAGAAGGGACAGTGTTCATCGGTCCATTCCACAAAGTGTCATTGTGCATCTACTTCCATGTCCCAGGCACTGTTTTAGATGCTGTATATGGGAGCAGACATACTGGCAAAGAAGCGCCCTGTGAGGCTTATATGGTAGTGGGTGGGAGGGTGGAGGTGGAGAAAGACTGCAAACAAAGATGCTTTTGAGAATTAAATGCTGGGAAGAAAATAAAACAGAGTAATGGGATCAGGAGTGACTAGGGGCAAGGGATGTCTGCGGGTAATGGCTGTTGAGGAAAGCCTTTGTGAGAAGGTGACCTTGGGGCTGAGACATGGATAATAAGAAGAGGGGGGATCTTGCAAAGATCTAGGGAAGAGGATCCCAGGGAGAAGGAAGTGCCAATGCAAAGCACCTGAGACAGAACCAAGCTTGTCTGGTTCCAGGGACCAAAAGGAGGTCAGCATGGCTGGGGCAAGCCGTGGGAGGAAGAGAGAGGTAGGAGATCAGAGAGAGAGGTTGCACTGGATCACAGGTGGGGCCCTGGAGCATTGTGACACAGACCATCCTCCTTGTCTTCTATGAGCTTCAACAATCCTACATTTTGGATAGTCAGGGACAGTCTTGATTTCAAATGTTAGTTTCTATTACTGAGTAGACTTCTACTAGTTATGGCATGTGTTCCAAAGTTTAGGTTTGGAAAATACAATCATTGTACATTTGGCACTGTTTCCTAAGCAGTAGGTGGAGCATCTTTAGGGGGCTTATTCCCTATACAGGATGGATAGTGGATTCAAGGTCAATAGTGAAGAGGAAAAAAACGAAGACCTCCCGGATACCTGAGGGGAGATTAGAGAACAGACTGAGAAAGGAGCAGGAGGGGTGCTGGAAATGTAAAACTCCTGAGTCTTTATGTAAATACATACTGACTAAATGCTTATTGACTGCCTACTCCTATCAAATCTTCATGCTGGGTCAGTGATTCTTATTTTAAAGTCGAAGCACTGAGACTGAAGGTTGACACATGAGGAGAAGGCTGAGCAGCAGCACCCCAGTCGGCTAACAAGTACTTCATCAATTTTAAATGGGTTGGCAAACACCTCTATTGCATGTACCTGGCATTTACCTGGGCGGGTCCTTGGTAAACTTGATAGACCACCACCTATACTCTCAGCCAGCCAGTCCGTCAAGTGAGAGTTATTTGATTGCTCACTCTGTTTAGAATGTTTTTGCAGTGGGGACTTTTTCCAGCATCAGACTAGCCCAAGGTAGGATTGAAGGTGCTTAGATGTTTATGTACCACGTTCTCGTACTGAGTCGCACTCCCTTTGCTTCCCTTCCATGACAACCCGCTGTTGAAACAAACTTTATACCAGTCTTTTAATATCTATGATATAAAATGAAGTCACTTTTCCTATAGGTTTATACATTCGATCCGTTTTTAGAACTGTGGAATGCTAGGTGAGAGCCCGTGTTAAAGACATTGAACAAAATGCCTCTTTGAAGTCCTAGTAAGCAAGGCATCCCTCTACATTCTAGGAACTTTTGAGCAAGTTGCTCTAAATAGGGATACGAGCTGTCCTGGTGCGAGGGTGAAGAGGACTAAGAAATCAAAATTTCATGGGGGTGACTGGTTAGCTCAGTTGGTTAGAGCGTAGTGCTGATAACACCAATGGTTGCCAGTTCGATCCCCGCATGGGCCACTGTGAGCTGCCGCCCTCCCTAAAAAGAGTCAACGATGCCATTGTAGCATGAAAGCAATGTGTAACCAATGACCATGGCCGTTCCCCAATAAAATAATAAAAAAAAAACAAATTCTCTCATGCATATCTTTGACATAATATGAAATGAAATAGACATGAAATTTCAAGTAAATATTTCAGGATCTTGCTAAGCTACCCTTCAGATCCCAAAAGAGGTTGCTTGTTAACTTACTTTTGGAAACTTCAGAAGTAGAGGTCTAGATGTGAGGAAGACACTAACTCTTTTTCATGCCATCTCCACTTCCTTTATGGACTCATGCCTGTGTGCTCTCCCTTGATCCATGAGAAAATTCCTCCCATACTCTGCTTCACAACCTGATAACCCATTTTTGTTTATCACCCAATCTATTCCCTCCCACTGCAGCAGTTTTTGCCCAGATAATCTCGCCATAACTCTTTGTACTGAACCCTTAGTCCCTCAGTATAGCTATGTACAGATCCTATTTTATCCTAGATTGAGTTCTCACCTATCCCTTCTATTCCCTGACTCTAACTGAAACTTGCACTAGTTCCCAAATACATCTCCGGCCCTACTGCATTCTCTGGCAAGAACCTCACCCTCTGAGACTTCTCTGGAGGTCTCTTAAAGATCACACCAACAGTTTTGATGCCTCACAATTCTTGCAGATCATAGGATGTTTACAGTGTTCCATTTTTCATCATTTAGCAAACTCTAGCACTTCCTTCAAATTATGTTTTATCTTTTCCCCAAAACCTCTAACAATCTAGACATTTTTAGATGATTTAAGCTCCTGGCTCATGTTTTCCCTTTTCAATGCGTTCCCCCACTATCATCAGTCAGATGTGAGTCTTTTTAAGGAAACATCAATGTATTCTGCTTCTAATTGGGTTTGTGACTTGGAACTAGTCCCTTCACTTCTAGGCCTTAGTTGAGCCTGGGGTTTTTGTTCCAATTTGGTAGATTGGTAGGCAATAATAAGAATTAATGACCCAATTAGTAAATAAGTATCAGATGACTTTAGGTTTTAAAATCTGAACTTTAAATGTGAAGCTAAGGGAGCTTGTGCTAGTGGAGGACAAACCAAGCTTCATGAAAGAGGAAGGTTTTGAGCTGAGTCTTAAGGAAGTACAGACCTTGGAGAACGAGATAATAGGGAGCAAACATATCCTAGCAGGGGAAACAACTTGGCCAAAGCCGGAAGAAAGGGAGGCGCAGATTATCTTCATTGAGCAGTGGGTTTATCAGCTTAGATGGGGTTGGGAAAGAAGAAGTAAAACAAGGATCTGGTGAACAGAGTATTATTGGTCAGGATGCTTGGCTCCAGATGGTAGGACCCTAACTGACACTGAACACTAAGTGGGAAATGCATGAGCTCACATTACCATTCTGTGAAGGGCAAGAGAAAGGCTAGCCTCAAGTCCAGCTGGAATGGATACTAGCATACCCTGTTGTCTCAATTGCACAAGGTCACACCATGGCCACTGGGAGCTTCCAAGATCATGGTGCCCAGCATGGCTTCTAGGAAAGAAACAGCTCCTTCCTCCTCAGTTGGAGAAATATCCAAAGTAAGAAAGAGCTCAGATGGCTTAGCTTGGGTCACATATCTATCCTGGTGGCCATAGACAGATACCGTGAGAGGGCTAGGCCAGACCAAATTATAATAATCCACTACATATAGGTTGGAACCTATCCACCCAATTTGTGAAATTTATCCTAAAGGTAATGGGGAGCCACTGATTTTTTCATAATCAAGGGAGAGGTGTAGTAAAAAAAGAAAATGATACTGGGGAAGATACATCTTTTGACAGGCTAAGGAACGGGTTACTTGAGAAAGATTGAGGTGCCTTGGCATGATTTCCTGCGTACAATAAGAACGCAAGTCTTTGGGGGTACTGAAGACCGGAAAATAACTTAAGAAGATTGTTCAGTAGCCTGGGAAGGGATAATAAAGAATCTGTATTTGTGTGGACATAAAAGAGATGGTTTCAAGAAAGACTGAACAGATTGTGATAACTTCCTAGATAGAGAACTAGGAAGACGAGGAGAAGCCAATGAAGTAATAATTCACTTTTATGAAATCTTTGCGCTGTGTTAGGCCCTGTATGGAAGTAACATAGGTCATTGGTTACCAACTGAGACTATTTGACATAAGGAATGTCATCCCCATATGACAAAGGAGAATGTTGAGCTCAACAAGGTCACACTGATTACAAGCATTTGAGTTGGGGTTCAAGCCCACTTCTTAGTTCTGTTTGACTCCAAAGCTGATGCTTTTTCATTGTTACAGTTCAGCAGATATGAGCTGAGGTGGCCAGCAAGAAGGTAGCAGAACTCATCCAGAGGGGGCATGGGCTGCTTTTAGATTTGTTGAGTTAGAGGAAATGGTAGTATACGCAACAGGTAGTGTTCCAAAGGCACTGACGTCCAGGGCCTGGATAAGGACATTTTGGTGTCATTTGCTTGGACTAAAGTGATCAAAGGGAGAAACTTAGGGATCAAACAGCAGTGGCTCTTTGGTAATGACAGCAAGACAATGAAAAGACAAAGGATGATGCTTAACAGGCATTGAAAGTGGAATTGACAGGGCCTGGCAATAGATTTGGAGGCGGGGAACAAAGCAAAGCTTGATTATGGGGAGAGTAATGCAAAACTATGCTAACGTTTGAATTGCTTCTTTGCATAATTAAACAAGAACTATATAAAAATAGCCCAAATGAACTGCAAAACATGGAAGCCCAGAGGCAGAACACACATTGAAAGGCAAAAGGCTACACTGCCCCACTTCGGAAATGAAAAATTCAAGCCCTCCGAGGCATCACGAAACTTTGTATTTACATACAGTGTCCCCTGGACTAAACTGCAAAGAGGCGATCGATGCCTCAAAGCTCTGGTCTGCGTGGTGAAAGGAGACACAGAAACCAGAGCAAGCAAAAGGCAGAGCCTGGTGACGATCCAGGCATCTATTTGTCAGACCTTTTTTCCCATCTCCATTGGTGTAAATACTTTGCCCTGTGGGGGCAGAAGATCGTGGTAGAAAAAAAAAAAGGAAGGAATTCCCCAGGACCGCACTAGAATAGAAGTTTCAGGAGTGGCCTGAAGGACTGGTGTAGAAAGCAATGAGGAAAAATATTTTTTTCAGAAGTATTATATTTTAAAGGAGAAAACACATCATCTCAGGCTGACTAGAATTTCATTTTCCATGTATTTCTGTGAAGTATTAGTTTCCGCCAAGGCAGGGGCTTTGTTGAAGATTCTATAGCTATTATAGACTTAAAGAGCTTCAAGGTAACATCTAGTAGTTAGGTGTTCCCCAACTTTGGAAGGAATTAGAACCACCTAGGGAGCATGTTAAAAAGAAACATCCCCTTCTACATTTATTAGCAGGCATACTTCTAACTAAGAAACTTTGTTCTATATAAAATTATTTTTGTTGCTGTTGCTTTTTTCGTTTTTGTTTTTAAGATTTTTATTGGGGAATTCGAGAAGGGAACAATGTTGGGGAATTGGGGAAGGGAACAGTGTGCTTTTCCAGGACCCATCAGCTCCAAGTCAATTGGCAACCTTGCTATTAAGAGTGCGCGCTCTCACCAGCTGAATCCTCTGGCAGCTCAGCCCGGATGCAGCTCACTGGCCCATGTGGGAATCAAACCAGCGATCCTGTTGCTCAGACTTGAGCTCTAACCAACTGCACCACCTGGCCAGGCTTGCTGTTGCTTTTTTTTTTTTTTTAATTTATTTATTTATTGTTAGTTTCAGGTGTACAGAACAATGCAATAGTTACCCTTTTCACCCTCACAAAGTAACAACCCCCCACCCCCCATCCACTGCCCT
>NW_017731805.1:1257235-1265531 GCF_001890085.2 Hipposideros armiger | reverse complement strand
ATATACAAATGCAACTGATTTCTGAGTATTGATTTTGTATCCTGCCACTTTACTGAATTTGTCTATTAGATCCAATAGCTTTTTGATAGAGACTTTGGGATTGCTGTTGCTTTTTAATTTCACCATAATATAGATTCTAATTTAAAGCGCTACGATCCATGACTATCACTATTTTGTTTTCTGCTTAGATAGACCCACTTTGGCCAGTATGAGCCTCTTCAAGCTGATTCCTGTGTTCTTTTAACAGGTCCCTATTGCCTTCAAGCACAGTTTTTGTTTTTCTTTTTGCTTCCTGGAATAACAAGCTATTCCAGAATCAACATGTATTTTATCTGCCTGTCCCTGGAACCTGACATTCCTTAAGAAGCTCTGGCTCCTTTTAGTATGAAATGTTATTCAAAAACCAGGACCTGAAGACTAGATGTGCTTATTGCTACTATGATAATAGAATTCAGTCATATTCTCAATTCAAATACAACGTCATCAGATATTTCTTTCCTTTTCCTTATTCCATATTTGTCTCTCAATATGTGAGAAATCTGGTATTCAAAGATGTCAATATATGTTCATTTTGCTGTGTATCCTACAATATAGAAAGAAAGTGTTTCAGAATTCCTATTACTATTGTGTTAGCAATACCAACAACGAACTACTTAGTAAGTTCAAAATTTCTTTGCAATTCATTTTGTCCTTAGATTATATTCCAATAAAGGTGCACAGAGTGTCACTAGATGCTTGATGCAATCTACCATCTAAATATCTAGATATGGGAAAACAGGCAGATCCAGATGGTGGGCATACTACAGAACAAGTGACCTGGGCTCTTCAAAAATGTCAATTCATGCATGACAAAAAACAGGGAGGAATTTTCTACAAAAAAAAAAAAAGCTAAAGAGACATAAAAATTGGAATAAAACGCAAGACCTTGGATTGGATCATCAAAGAAAAACTACAAGGACATTTTTTTGTGGCAGCTAAAGACATTTAAAGGTAGACTATATATTTGATCATTTAATTGCATCATTGTCAGTTAAATTCCTTGGGTGTGACAATGGTATTGTGGTTATAGACTACCTTTGTTCTTAGGAGATAAGTAGTAATATGTTTAAGGGTGAAATGATGCCTATAAATGACTTTCAAATGGAGAAAGAGAAGAATTATCAAGTAAATCATCAAGTGGCAAACTATGAACTGACTTTCAAATATAGAGAGGAAAAGCGAGAGCAAGAGTAAGAGATCTATGAAGCAATCATGGAAAAATTAACAATAAGTGAATCTAGTAAAAGGTAAATGGGGGTTTGTTGCATGAGTCTTTCAACATTTTGATAAGTTTAGTACTTTTTAAAAAAAAATAGAATTGGAGATAATGCAGAAACCTAAGCCCCACCCCAAAAGATTTTGACGATTCTGGTCTTGGGAAAGAAGGGCTAGAAATGTAGATTTTATCAAGGCAGTTTCTGATACAGATAAGACAGCACTTTTAGAAAGGCTGAGCAGATACTCATCATTTTATAGATGTGGAAACCCAAGGCCAAAGACTTCCTAAGGTCACACATCCTTGGGGGCAAAGCCAAGACTAAAACTCTTTTCTCCTGGGAATCAGTGGTTCTAGATCGGTCAAACCTGAAAAAATAGTGGGTACTCAAGAAATATTTAATAATTGCTGGATAATCACAAATGGTAGGGAAAGAAAAGGGAATTGAATTAGTGCTCCCTGATTCTGACCCAGGCACTTTCAGATACTTTCACTGTTATATTCTTTCTAAGAAACCAAAGTGTAGATGGGTAATCTATTTTTTATGTATCATGGAACTGAGGCTTATAGGGTAAGCAATTGTAAGGTCAAACTGCCTAAGTTTAAGTCCAAGCACTCTAATTTACTGGCTCTGTGACACCAAGGAAAGTAGTTCACTCTTTTACACTTCACTTTAGCCACCTGTAAAATAAAACGTGTTTAAAAATTATTTTTATCTTACAGCGTTTGTCTAAGGATTAAATAAAATAGTCATGGAAGGCACTTGACATAAGTCGTGTAAGGCACTGAGTAAAAATAAGTGATCAATAAATGTTAGCTAGTCATGACAGAGATGATGACCGAGCTAGTAAATGGTAAACGTTCTAGTTAAGGTGTATAGCTTAAGACAGAAAGAAAAAGAATCTTCTCTATTTTTAGTTCAATATAATTGTGTCCAGCATATAAATTCACTTTACATTCTCTTACTATTTTTCTCCTCCTTTTCTTTTTGCCTCCTTCCCTCATTCCTAAAACAAACTGAAATTTTAACTGTGCCTTAGGATATATGTATAGGATGCTGAAGATTCATAGTCAAGACAAGGGTTGCAAAACTATGGTCCCTGGCCCAGCTGTTTGTTTTTGTAAATAAAGTTTTATTGGAATACGGGCACCCACATTTGTCTACACATCATCTATGGAAGCTTTCATAAAATAATGGCAGGCAGAGCTGAGTAATCATGACAGAGACTGCAGAGCCCTCTGACCTTTGAGACCTTTGACCCTAAAGACAGCCAAAAATATAAAAATATTTCTAACCTGGCCCTATACCGAAAAAGAACAATCCCTGGTCTAGTGTATTAAAATGTTGAGAAAAGGATTAGAGCAATTTTAAAAACAGGAAAACTGGAAGTCAGGTTGAGAGTCTCTGGTCTGACAAATAGTAAGCAGTTCAGTTCATGGTAGCTGCCATTATTATAGATAAAGGAAACAAACAAACAAATAAAACAAAAAAGAAAGACCAACATTTGAAAAGTGCTTACAAAGGGCCTGTTTATATTTTCTCATGCAATGTTCACTCTGTGAAGCAGAAGTCATCCAAGTTCCATGAATGGAAACTGGAAACACAGAGAATAAAGAAACCCACTCAGGGACACGTGAATTTGAGAAATTCAGACTTAAGTTTGACAAACTCCATCCACGTCATGTTCTCCTGAGTCATCCTGCCACTTTCACCACATTTCAGGCTTCAGTTGATTGAAACTCAGATTTTACATCTGTGGTCCTCTGAGTGAGGGCCCCTAGAATGATTTTTAAGGGAAAGCCCCCAGGAAGATTAACCTCTCTTCCAAGCGAGTCTTCGGCAGCCCTAACATTGCTGTTTTAAATTCTGTCCCACAGGCTTCCTGAAAGGTGAAAATACTGTGGTTGTTCCTCTCAGACCAACACCAATGCCCCCAAGTAAAAAGCAGTTTAGATTACCATCAGAGCAAGGGAGTCCTATGTTTGTACGAATGCAGAAACATGCTGCTGCCGTTTATTTTCTTTCCAGAAAGTCAAGCAACTGAAACCTTTGTTTTGAGATCGTTGGGGATTTCCTTTTTTTTTTTCTTCCTTCTTTTTCTTTTCTAACAAGAGAATTCTGTTTTTCCCAATAGAATCTACTTAGAGTGAATCAGTGTGTTGTACCTGAAACTAATATAATGTTGTATGCCAACTATTTTATTTTATTTATTTATTATTATTATTATTATTATTATTATTATTATTATTTAAATGATTGTCATAACATCCTTAGGGAGTAGATAGTCTTAGCATTCTTTTTTTTTTTTTAAGATTTTTTTTATTGGGGAATTGGGGGAGGTGAACAGCGTTGGGGAATCGGGGAAGGGGAACACACAAGCTGCTGTCTTTTTGTTCTTCAGTCTAGTGGAGGACGTCGCTTCACTGGCCCATGTTGGTATTATAACTGTGCTCTTCCCAGCTGAGGTAGTCAGTCACCAACCATTGGACAGTGGCTCATGGCAGGTCATGGCAGTTCTCGCCAGCCACTCAAGCTGACTGCTGGCCACTCACAGCAGCTTATGGCAGCCCATTGCAGCAGGGGCTGCAGCCTACGCTGTCGCCAGTGACTCCCGGCAGCCCAGCTCCAGGTTGAGCTGTTGGTTCGGCATCTTAGCTGTAGAGGGCAGTGTCACTGGCCCATGTGGGAACCGAACCAGTGGCCCTGCTGCTCAGAACTGGCGCTCCCAAGCCAACTCTTAACCGACTGAACCACTCAGCCGGCCCTGCAAACTGTATTTTAAAAGAAAAAATTTTTTAAAGGATCTACTTAGAATGAACTTAGATTCTGTTACAAAAAAATCCATTATAATCCATGAGTTATTAAGTTCTTTTAAAGCTAAAGTTATTGTGATTCTACTTTGGGGAAATAAGGAGCTTAGGACAGTAGGGGATGATGATGATGTGATGATGATGATATAACAATTTTCTTGAAATACTCTGCCCTCTAGCTGTCCATTCAGTTTTCCAAATTTCAATAAGAGACATAAGTATGGAAGAGCTATTACAAGGAAAGTGCACAAGTACCATGGTCAATGGCCCCAGTGTTTGGGTAATAATCAGTGGTGAGAGGGATATATGAATACAGAGTATTCAAACTTCCCGTGAAGGGTCTGCACATCTTAGCAATAGGCAGTGATTGCTGACATTGAAGAAGGCTTACGAGCCAGGTCTTCCAATTTTCCAAGACAATCAAGTAATATACTTTTAAGTGACCTTTTAAAAATTTGGCTTAGCCTATTAGAATGGCTATTATCAAAACGACAAGAGCTAACAAGTGCTAGTGGATGTGGAGAAAGGGGAATACTTATGCCCTGAGGCTGGGAATATAAATTGGTGCAGCCACTCTGAAATACAGTGTGGAGGCTCCTTAAAATTTAGAAATAGAACTCTCATAGGATCCAGCGATCTTGCTTCTGGGTATTTATCTAAAGAAGATGAAATCATCTGTATGTCCATGTTCATTGCAGCATTATTCAAAATAGCTAAGATATGGAAACAATCTAAGTGTCAAAAGATGAAGAAAATGTGGTGTATAGGAATAAAATAGAATATTATTCAGCCATAAAAATAAGAAAATCTTGCCACTTGCTACAACATGAAGACCTCATGTGAGTGAAATAAGTCAGACAGAGAAAGACAAATACTGTGTGATCTTGCTTACATGTGGAATCTAAACAAAACCAAAGCTCACAGAAACATAAAGTAGATTGGTGTTGCTCAGGTGTTTGGGGGAATAGGGAATGAGAGAAGGTGCAAAGGGTATAAGCTGTCAGATATAAGATGAGCAAGCTCTGGGGATCTAATATTTAGCATGGTGACTATAGTTAACAATGCTGTATTTTATATTTGAAAGTTGCTAAGAGAGTAGGTTTTCCAAGTTCTCACTATTAAAAAAAAGATAACTATGTAAGGTGATGGATGTTAAGTACACTTATTGTGATAATCATTTTGCAATATATTATACACCTTAAACTTACACAATGTTATATATCAATAATATCTCAATGAAGCTGAGAAAAAATTTGGCTCATCTTTATATGAAATATCATTGGGCCCCATAAATCAAAGACCAGCAAACCAAAGATTCGTGCAGAGTGAATTTGGTTTTTAGATCATGACTTTGTACTACCCAATGTAAGTAACTGAATTTTTAGGTCTGGCTTTCTTGATCAGTCTCTGGGATGTTTGCTTATGGTTAAGTCTATTCTCAATACTCTTATACAATCGCATGTTCTCATAGAATCAAATCTCTGAGTCTCAAAGACTACCAATCCCTGTTCTTCCAATAAATGTAATGCTACAAGATAGTTTTTGTGGCAACTAGTCAGCTGGCCTTTTTTCTACCTCGTGGTGTATTCTTTCAACCTACACCAGTGCTCAAATGATGGGCAGAAATAAGATGGTAGACATTTTTTTTTCTACTGTATGGTTCAACACCAGACAAGATGCTCTAATAGCATAG
The DNA here is from genome assembly GCF_001890085.2 of Hipposideros armiger. NCBI lineage: Eukaryota > Metazoa > Chordata > Mammalia > Chiroptera > Hipposideridae > Hipposideros > Hipposideros armiger. The sequence continues at coordinate 1,259,772 of NW_017731805.1, read as the reverse complement.
CAGTTTCCGGCAAAAAAAAAGGCACAGAACAGCTACCAGATAGTAATTTTCCACCTCTTTCCAAACTCCCAGTTATTAAGAGGCAAACACTTTCACAAACTTTCAGCAAAAACAAATGAAAATAAACCAACACCACATGATCCCAACAGTGCTAAAAATGGGACTTGTGTAGAGGTGAAGTTTGGGTGTATTTGAATCTATAGGAGTTCCAGAATTCTGTGTATTTTATATTCTCTGTAAATGTAGTCAGCCCAGAGAGCATTTCTGGGTAAGTAGCTGGACTTTGTTCTCCATAAATGCCCCTAATATTTTAGAAATTAGCTTTAGCCACCACAGGCTTAACCCAGGTACAGGGCAGAGTTTAAAGAGCAAGCAGATCTGGCTCTGAGCAGTTGGGGAGTATAGCCTGACCTTCCATCATCCAGGGGAGGATCAAATTATGCACACATTTCAAGGCTGCAAATTGTAACAATGGTCAGAGATCAGGCAGTTTCCAGGGGAAACAGCCAGCCTCTTTCTTCCTTTTCCAGGTAATCATAACAAGCCTAATTTACCCAACCATTCTCAGGTCCTTCATTTTTATATTATATTATTGTCTGAAAATGTTGTTATATTGATCCTCAAAATGTCCTGGAAAGGTAGACAGGTCAGATGTTGTTAAGCATCATTTATTGTGGAGGACAGAAAACCTTAGCAGTATATGTGGCTTTACCAAGGTTACTAGTAAAACCTTAGTGATTTTTCTTCAGTATCTGGAGAATCATTGATTTATAGAATTACCAATTCTGTTGAGGCCATCAAGTTTGAAACCTGATTCACATGTCCTTCTCACTTTTGACCACAATATTATGTAAATATTCCAATAATTTTAGGAAAAATTATTAGTCAAAAAAAATTGACTAATCCATAAACAGCTTGTGCTAGACACTTTAATGGCATTAAAAAACATAAGACTTGCTTTCAGATCTCAAGGGAGGGACAAGTTGGATTTTAAAGAAAGGAATCATGTGAAACTACAAGACAACAGAGGTAAAACTAAGATGAATAGGTCTCCTAGCATGAGTCAAGCACAGAGCTAAGTACTTTACACATGCTATCTGATTTAATCCTTGGAACAACTCTCCAAGGCAACTGTGATTATCCGTCTGACCTTGGAGGAAACTATTAAGTAACTTGCCCAAGGTCATAGCTGGCCAAACCCAGAGCTGGGCTCCAAACACACTTCTGCGAGATATCAAAGTCCTGGAGAGTTTCACCAAGCTATTCTGACTCCCTGGATACACACAGGAGCCCATTGTGTTGGGGACTGAACACTTCAGTGCCCAGGGGATTGTAGAAAGTGGGTATCCTCAGAGAAGGGCAGGGCCCAAGAAGTGAGTGTTAAGCTGGAACTTGAAAGAAATGGTGAGCATGGATTGGCACAGGCCCAGTGGTGGTGAGGAGGACACAAGTGGGTTGATAAAGCACAAGGAGTGGGTGGATGATTGGTTAGAGCCGTGTGATGCAAAGTCACTCGCACAATTCAGATGATTTACCTGGCTGGAGAGTATTCATTAGCACAGTGTGTTCTTGGAGCTGTGTTTAAAACGGTGCCTCTTTGTTTTGAAGGGCAATTTGTTGCTTTTGCCAAGTGCCCCAGCTTCCTGAGTTCAGGTACTCCTTGGAGTAGATGAAAAGCAAGATTTTGCAACATTCGTGGGAGAAGAAGAAAGGTGCTCCCCAGAGTAAGGAATAAAGGGTTGCACCATGCCTTGTTTTAAGGGGTGATGAAGGACAGTTTAAGAGGCCTCTGGAGGATGTTATACACACTTGTTTCACAACTCAGGGCTTTGCACAAGTTCCTGAAAAAATGATACAAATTTCAAACCTACCAAAATTGTGGCCCACAAATGTACTTTACTCGGTCTGCATATTATGAAAAGCTAGAACATGGATTGCTGGACTCCATGTTCTCTGTTACTTCCTCTGTATTCCGGAGCTGCTGCTGGTCTGGGAGGTGATGCCAGGAGCTCTGGGAAATATAATAGCCAGAGTCAACCTTGGGAGCTATAGATGGCCCCAGATGGGGGAGACCTTATTGCCTGGAGGACCCTGCCCTTCTCAGCCATTTCCAAAGGGACTCTACTCTGATATACTCATAGGATGACAGTTGGATGGTAGAACTTGTGCTGTTTTCAATGTCTTCACTACAGGGTAACAGCTTCTTACGTTGGAGCTCTGAGTGAGGACCCACACCAGCTTAGGGGGGCCTAGGGTTCTATAACCGATCTTTTTGTCTCATGGAGGAGCTGTGGCTTGAGGGGGAGGAGGGAAGGGCTATAGTTTTTTGGTAGGTTTTTTTTTTTTTTTAGCTGAGCCATCCTGCCACCTTTTGACAGATTGCGGCAGCTCAGCTTGGGCCAGGAATTGAACTGCTGTTGCTCAGAGCTCAAACTCTTTTTTTTTTCTTTTTAAAAGATTTTATTGGGGAATTGGGGGGAGGGGAACAGCACTGGGGAATCGGGGGAAGGGGAACAGACAAGTTGCTGCTATTTTGT
>NW_017731805.1:1254040-1255270 GCF_001890085.2 Hipposideros armiger | reverse complement strand
GAATTTCAATTCAAGATAATAATAATATTAAGTCAAAAAAGAAGTAATAGAATAGTAGGTGTAGTATGAGCTTTTTCATATAAAACAACAAGGAAATAAGTATCCATATATGTCTCTCGCCCCCTCTGCATATGTCTATGAGTGCTTCTCCATACACAAAACGTATCTGAAGGAATGCGTGTGCAGCAGTTAATGATTGCTGCTGAGAATGAGAGTGAGAAGACCAGTGTGCTAAGGGGCCTTTTGAGTTTTATTTTATCGACGTATGTACCATTTGAATGTTTTTAATAGTCAATGTTAATTTTTTTATAGTTAAAACAATGTTTAAAAGGAACATATAAAGGAGTTAAATAAACAAGAATAATTCTATATTAAGAAGATCAAGTGCTATCACAATCAAGACCAATGCATCAAAGATACAATCATAAATAGCACAATTATATTAATAATTGCATAATTAGGGAGTTAGTATTACATCAATAATAATAACACACACTTAAATGGTTGAGCAGATGTAGGCAAGGGAAGCCTTGAGTTTCTGCTCGTAACCTGTATCCTACCCTGTGTCCCTAGGTAAGATGGAAGGCCTCCAAGTTCAAAGCTGAGCTGAGGACTGATCTGGAACCAAGAAGTGGGAGCCAGGAAATTGTTCTTGAGGGGGGGTGCTCTGTTGACCTTTAACAGCCACTGGGTACCTGGTGGTATATGAACTGAACTGCCTCAAAAAGCCAAAGACATAATATTTCCCCCATATGAGTTTGGCAAACTTGAGTGTTGTATCAGAGTTAGGAGGAACTGTGGATTACAGGAACCCAATAAGTGATTATTTAAATAACACAAAGAATGATTTTATTTTATTTTTATTTATTTATTTAGTTAGTTAGTTAGTTAGTGAGTTAGTTAGTTAGTTAGCTAGCCATGTGTAAGAAACCCACAGATAATCCAGAGCTGATTTGGTGGCTATATGAAATTAGGGACCAACACTCCTTCCAGCACAGCACCCACCATCCCTTGGATGTGGTCTTCATTCGTGGTCAAGATGGCTAGTGGAGCTTCAGCTGTGCATCCTTATGCCTATTTCAAGGAGAAAAGGGCAGAAGGAAGGGACAATAAGAGTGCATACCAAGGGCCGGCCGAGTGGCTCAGTTGGTTAAGAGCTCGCTCAAGAGTTTGAGCTCTGAGCAACAGTGGTTCGAGTCAGCCCGAGCTGAGCAGCCGCTGAGCTGCCAA
>NW_017731805.1:1247329-1250330 GCF_001890085.2 Hipposideros armiger | reverse complement strand
CTTTCATGAATAAATGTAGCTTAATTTTTATTGCCACCTACCTGACTCCCTGCCTGTCTCCCAGTTAGTTCCAAAAGGATGCAGGAAAAGGGGGTATGCCTTCACAGACATACAACAAGAGGAGAAGGAGTTCTCAGAAGACACTTAGAGTTCATGGCCAAGAGGACAGGAAGAAAACTAGAAGAGCATGTGTCAAAAGACTAAGAGGGGTGAGAGCCTCAACAGTGGTCAGCAGTGCTCTATCTTGGCCAAGAGATAAAGTATGATGACGACTGAAAAAGTGCTGATTGGAATTAGCAGCTAGGAGTGCACCGGTAACCTTGGCAACAGCCATGTCAAGGTTTTGTGGGTAGGATATGAAAGATTATAATGCAGTGGGTTGAAGAGTGAAAAGAAGCAGCAGACTTTGATTCTTCTTATAATAATTTTGGGGAAAAGAGGAGTGATTAGTTAGTAGATAGAGGGAACTTGACTTTGCAGGATGATTTGGATGACTTGTTTATTTTAAGGCAAAAGGCTTAAGCTTGCTTACATAGAGAGGTAAAGTGGTGAAGAGAGAGTTTGAAAATACTGGAGAAGGGGTCATTCATGGAGGAAACTTCATGAGAAAGCACGAGGGATCCTGTATTAAATGGTATTATTATTCTGATTCTATTATTATTCCTCTTCCCTTTAAGATGAATATACATCCCTATTCCAGTGACTGGACTTTGGGCACTTGATATGCTTTGGTCTGTAGCATATGCGTGGTCTTGACATACATCATCAACTTGTGTTCTTCCCTTTTATCATGAAAACTAGATATTCCATGGGGTTTGATCTCCCAGCCTGCATCCTGGAGTGAGAAGATTTGTGGGGTAAGAATTGTCACCTGGAGAGAGCCACAGTTGGTCCACTGATAATGTGTAATGTGACTGAGAAGTCCGCCTTTGATATAAATCCCTGAGATGTTGAAGTTTGTTATTACAGCAAAGCTGACTCATACATATCCCAAGCATAGTCAGGGGGACTTGCTTTCAAAAAGAGGGGAAAAAACATTTTACTTCCTGAAGAGGATCAAAGGAGGGAAGGAGAGCAATGGATGTAGATCATTTTTTAGTGGGTGAAGCAAAATATTGAGTTCTGTCAATCTGGAAACATGTTGAGGGCACTGGAGTCACCCACACTCTCTTATCTTTGCATTTATTTTTCTTAAAATGGAAGTTGACTTTGTAGCGTTTGTTGCCCTAGCATCAATTTCCAGACTCTTTCTGCATCAGGATTGGTGGTGGCTATAGCAGTCTTGCCATCAAAGTTCCTCATACAGAAGTAGAAAGAAAATAGCCCCCGCAAACTTTTGGCTTGAAAAAAAGGTGTTTAAACTGTCCTGGATTGCATTCTGCTTGTCTACTGCATGTACCATTGAAGGTTCAGACTATGATGACTTCAAAGTCTGTTTCTTTACGCTTAAGATAGTTGTGGTTTAGATATACCAATTTATGTTTCTTCACTCCTGAGGTAGCTGTGGTTTAGATGTACCAATTTATGTGGGATCCCTGATAAAATGATGGAGATTGCTTATAATTGGTAGACCTGAGGAAAGTTGGGGTCAATATAAGTCTTATTGAATACTCTTCATGCATTTATTCATTCATTCTTTTACATAATAGATATTTAATGAGGCAAGTGCTGTACTAGTTACTAGACACAGATTAGAAAAACAAAGAATCCACTGTTTAAATCTATAGTTTTTACAGTGCTTGTCCCAGGTTTTTTGGTTAAAACATTCTTTTATGATTTTTTTGTTTCTCCTTGTATTTCTCATTCTTCCCGATTGTATCACATCTTGCCTCCTGTACCAGGTAGAAGCCAGAGCCTTAGTAAAAGCAACCTCAATTTAATAACTCTTTCTGTCTTTTGAAAAATCCTATGGATATTTAAAAATATTGTGTCCCAGAGGAAGAGGTGAGAGGGTGAAGGTGTTCAAGGGCAAGGAAATGGGGAAAATGAGTGAGATTTGTGTGTCCCTGTACCAGCACAGATCTGCATACTATAACATACACCCCGCTGTGGTTGTCCCTGAAGAGGACACAAGAACTTAGAAGTTGAGACTATGATGAATGCCTAGGGTGGTGGGACCTATATTGTGAAGGTTCTCAGCTTTAGAAAGAGTTCCTGGACCTTATTTATGAGTGACACTTAGAAGCCAGGGGGCTACTGTGGACTTGAATTCTAAGACATGGTGGTCCTTATATAGACTGGAGATTGGCAGACTTTTCCTGTATTTTGTTTAGATATTACTTACGTATCCCAAATTGTGGTGCAAACCTGGGACAGAGAGGGCACCGTGATAATGCCTGAGATTGAATTAGCCTGCCAGCCTGGTTAGATGGGGCTGATAGTTAGAATTAAGTTGAATTAAAGAAAACGGGAATAATACTTCTTGTAGTATTCAGTATATGTATTTTGCATTATGTAAATGTTCTTTCTCGGCATCCTAGTCTCCTGACAAATAATCTCACACACAGGTTACTTTTTAGATTCTCGCTAATGTCCCAAAGCTACTAACCACCATTGATTTCTGGGCAGAAATGTTTCCCTCTTCTTGTAGGGAGTATGTCAATGCCATCTGTGGTATCAAGTGGACTATGGGAGCTGATGCTCTTTTGTTAGGAGTGATTCATACCACCAAGGGTGAAGAGACCAAAGCAATAATGTCTCCGTAACCTAACACCTTATGTTTCTGTGAGTACAATTCAGAGTCAGCTGGGAAAGCTAAGAGACCAAAACTAAAATATGATTCCCTCTGCCCAAGGCCAGAGGTGGAAGACAAAACCAACATCTCTGGTAGCATCAACCATCAAAACTAACAAAACCAAATATTGACTTCTGTCCAAAGGGCAGAAGAGGATTCAAAATAGGAAATGAAACCAAAGGTCAGAAGCCAAGAGTAAACTGAATTGAAATGTAAGAAGTTTGGAAATAAGTTACAGAGGGATCTGGAATACTGTGTTCCAGGGAC
>NW_017731805.1:1237396-1241089 GCF_001890085.2 Hipposideros armiger | reverse complement strand
GCCTTATTCTATCTAGACATAATTGGCCTGGATAACAATTTTGGGTTTTATTACTAAGGAAGAAAGGGAGAATGGATATAAGGGTAGGCAAGTACTAGTTGTGCCAAAAAAAAAAAATCTATTCCTGTGTGTCGGGAAGGACAGAGTTCTCATCTTATAGTTTCAAAATACTAAAGGCCATTCTGTACTTTGAGATGAGTAGCTGACCAAGGGCATTTTGAGGATACTGGGCACCTAAGGGTACAAGTAGGGACATGGATGCTAAACTGGCATAAAGGACTCCAAGAACGGATGGAAGGTCTCAGAGAGTAAGTTCTACCCTTGACAAGAGTCAAACTTGAACTTTGACAATTTCACTTGATTTCGGCCTTTTCAACAAGGAGGCTTCTATACCACAGTGTCGCCAAGAGGTTTTAACTTCTCACCTTGGGAAGGGATGTTCTAGGGCTCACCCAGCACCCCCGTGAGGTAAGGAAATGGAGGGTTATTTTCTGAAGGCATCACTTTGCTGATCATCCGTCTTCCCCTCTGGACGATTAGAGGAATGAACTTCTTACCTCAGAGGGATGTACCCAGGGAATCGGCTAAAAGAACAAGAAGTCAAGTTCTGCTAAGTAAAGTTCAGAATCACAGCAAGGCGGACAGACTGTAATGGGTTCTAATTGGCACCCGCATAAGCTGTAACATCTTTACTTTTTGCTAAGTGGCACTCAGGGAAGGTGAGACATTGTTTTCTCCCTTAGAAAACAGGAAAGAAAATCCAGCAACTCACACTTTCATGAAAACGAAATAAAGCCAACCAAGGCCCCAGCCATGACAAAGGAGGGGAAAGCTGAAAGCAAGAGTCAGAGAGGAATTTGGGTATAAAATGATTTAAAGCTAGGGCCAGGAACCGATGGCCCGGGAGCCAAACCTGGCCCTCCACCTGTTTGTGGGTAGTCTCTTTTATGTGGCTAAAAAGGATTTTTTTAAATAGTTGAAAAAAAAATCAGAAGAAGAAGAATATTTAGAGACACAGGAAAATTATATGAAATTCAAATTTCAGTGTCTGTAAATAAAGCTTAATGGGAACACAGCCCTGACTGTTGATTTATGCACGCTCTGTGGCTGTTTTTGTGCTATAACAGCAGAATTGAGAATAGTTGCAAGAGACTACATGACTTGCAAAGCCCAAAATATTTACTTTCGGGCCCTTTAGAGAGAAATTTTGCTAAATACTGATTTTAAAGCACCAAGACACGCATGTCTCCATCCTCATCACTTACAAGTTGGATGAGCTCAAAAAACATATATACTTCTTGCGCTTCAGTGTCCTCATTGTTCAGAAGTGAATAATAACAATCTATTTCACAGATTGTTATGAGGATTAAATGAGATAATTCATGTAAAGCACTTACCTGGAACATAGCACATTGTCAATAAATGATAGTTGTTTTGTTTATTGTTGTGATGGCTAAATTTTAATTCTTATTTAAGACTCAGCTTGCTTCCTGAGCTTTCTTTGAACCCCTCAAGTTGGATGAGGTGTATTTCTTCTGTATCCTCATAATACTCAGTACTTATATCCATCATTACTTACCATGTTATTTTATAATTATATGTTTCTGTGCCTGGTTCCTCCTATGAGCCATGAGGTTCTTCTTTTTTTTTTTTTAATTGAAGTTTATTGGGGTGACAATCGTTAGCAAAGTTACATAGGTTTCGGGTGTACAATTCTGTAATACGTCATCTATATATCACATTGTGTGTTCACCACCCAGAGTCAGATCTTCTATCACCATATATTGTGTTGTCTGAAAAGTCATGACATATTTTTGCAATGAAAAACATAGAAAAAAACACATCATGATTTTCCCGACAACCAATATTTGACCCCCTTTACCCTCATCTACCACCCTACTCGCCCCTTACCCTCTTGTAACCACTAAACCATTGTCTGTGCCTATGGGTTCTATTTCTTCATTCATTTTTCTTGTTCTCTTATTGTTTTCAGTTTTATATACCACACATCAGTGATATGGTTCTCAACTTTTTCTGTCTGACTTATTTCGCTTAGCATTATAATCTCAAGATCCATCCACATTGTCACAGCCATGAGGTTCTTGAATGAAGGCATCATGGCTGATTGGTATTTGCGTTTCCAACAGCTGTCACAGTGAACACAGCATCATAGTGTTGGAGTTTTAGGGGGCCCTACAGCCAGGTTGTTTCTTCCTAATACTGAATTCCACGATTAGACACACCTACCCACTCAAATCACAGGAACTGTTGGGCCAAGACAGCCACCCCCACCTCACCCCCACCTCCCAGCAGCTGAGCTGACTCAATAGCTCTTAAAGAATGGAGTTGTCCCATTTCTTTCCCCAAACTTCTCAGTTAGATAAATCACTTCTCTCATGGGGAGGAATGCGTTAGAGGGTGGGGATGGAGGCCAGGACATGACTCTAGGGGGCTACCCCTCTGTGGAAACATGAAGTAAAGGAGGATAATGTTGCCCCTTAGCAAGTGTCTGCTCCTTATATGAAAGCCAAATGAATGACTCCCACATGATGTGCTCTATATTTTCTTACTGTCTTCACTGTGCTCTAGAAATTTGTCTTACTTGCTATATGAAAACCAATGGCATCCTTAAGGCAGTCATCTATGCTATGAAGGGCTTTCTGTCCTCTAATATGTTCCCCAAATTCATCTGTTCAAATGCCAGAGCTTTGCTCAACATAAATGAATGTATGGATGTGTGTAGGAATACACACAGAGACATGTAAAAAAAGCTTTGATCCACACCATAGTGTGTGTGTGTGTGTGTGTGTGTGTGTGTGTATTTGCATGTATATTGGTATATATGTTTGTATATATATTATATATTATAAGAGTGTTATATTAGAAGAAACGCCTAAGTCAGGGAGATTCAGAAAAGATTTCACATACTAAATCATGTCTAAAAAGAGTTTTGAAGGAAAAATTAAGAGCGATTTGTCTTGAGACAAGGTGGGGACAGACATTCCTCACCAAATAAAGAGATTGTTAATGGCATGGAAGCAAGAAATGGACAGGTGAGTTCTGGGCGTTTCAGGTTACATGTTCTGGGGTGGCATTAAACTCTTAGTGGTGACCTGAATGTCTCAAGAGATAGACCTGTCACTTGACAGGTCTGGTTCTCCATCTGCTACATCTGTGTCTTATGCACACTCATGAGAATGCTACTTCCTTCCTTTATCTACATCCTGTAACAGAGGGTAGGGTGAGGAGAGGACCTCTTTCCTCGTGGATCACATTTCTACACTGAGGGACTGTTAGAGTAACAGACCTGACTTCTCTCTGCCTTGTCAATTAGAAGGTAGAGGAGTGACTTATCTGATTGGTGAGTTTAAAAGGAAGAACTGAGCAAGGAAAGCTCAGTAATTTCTTCTGCTGCTGCTATCATACCTGCCTCCCTCCAGAGAATCCTCTAAACAGCAATAAAAAATGTCCTCCCCCGGGGGTAGGCCTGTGAGTGTCCACCACTGCTGAGGACCAAATGGGTAAATCTATCAACCCCTGAGTTACAGATTTAGGAAGCTCATTGTTGCTGTACATCTAAACCACAATGCCAGTATAGCTTTCATGAATAAATGTAGCTTAATTTTTATTGCCACCTACCTGACTCCCTGCCTGTCTCCCAGTTAGTTCCAAAAGGATGCAGGAAAAGGGGGT
>NW_017731805.1:1224650-1233131 GCF_001890085.2 Hipposideros armiger | reverse complement strand
CTATCACACCCCAGAGAACTGAGAAGAGGCCATTAGAGGTGGATCACCATTGTCTTGGTGTTCCAAGAACATGGTGTTCCAAGAACACCAGTCTTTGGAGAGACATTGTTTGACAACAACCATCCTTTTGTATTACACTGTCCCAGGTGGTCCTTCTGCTTATTTTCACTGTTTCCTGATAGGTATAATATAAATGACAAAGGTCTGACAATTAATTAAGTTTGCAAACTCATTTAGAAAAAGTGCTACGTACCTCACTGCTGAATATCACTAGGGCCATCTTCGAAAGTACTCCCCTTGGGAAGCTATGCACCAATGCCAGTGCCTAGTCCACCCTTCAAAGCAATCTTGGAACACTTTTTCTGTAATGGCCATCAGTGCTGTCATCATACTATCCTTGATGTCCTGAATGTCATCAAAATGTCTTCCTTTCAATGTTTCCTTTATCTTCGAGTAAAGAAAGAAGTCAATGGGGGCCAGATCATGTGAGTAGGGAGGGTGTTCCAATACAGTTATTTGTTTACTAGCTAAAAACTCACAGGCAGTGCCTTGTGAGCTGGTGCATTGACGTGATGCAAGAGCCATGAATTGTTGGCAAAAAAGTTCATTTAACTTTTTCATGTAGCCTTTTCAGCACTTCCAAATAGTAAACTTGGTTAACTGTTTGTCCAGTTGGTACAATTCATAATGAATAATCCCCCTGATATTAAAAACAGCAACATTGTTACAACAAGTTTGCGAACTTAATTGTCAGAGCTCATATGTAACAGGCACTGTCTTAGGCATAAAGGAAACAGAAATGAGAAGCCTGTAGTATCCAACAAAAACATAATGTAAGCTACAAATATGAGCCACATGAAAAGAAACAGGTGAAATGAATCTTAATAATATATTTTACATATTTACTTAACTCAATGCATCAAAAGAGTTAACTCAGCATTCCCAAGTACCTACTTAACAGCTAGCAAATTGTTCATATATTAGGCTGTTTTATTATGGAACAAAGGCTTTACAGCTAATTTTTTTTAAAAGAGACATTTGGATTAAATTTATTTCTAGAATATTCTCTCAGAACAACTTTTTTTTTTCAAACAAGTGTCATGAAAAGGTTTATTTTTAGACTTAAAGTTTATAAGAGCTGTGGTGCACTTGGCTCTCTTTACTAGGTTTTTATAAGCCTCTTACTTTTTCAGATGAGATGGCTATTATTGTTGCCTTCCAAATAGTTTTGTTTCTGTAGGGGAGGTTTATACAAATTTATTTTAGCCCTTGGAAAAAATTAAGTCAGTTCAAATGTCATATCAAACATTTGATGTCCAATAAAATACCGTGTGGATAAAAATACAATTTTGAAACAGGAAATGCCAAGGAATATTTGGATAACATTATAGAGGGCATCATATTCTCTCTTTACATTTTAGGAAAGAATCTGAGAAAACCCTTCTTGTTACTGCTTAGTTATTCATTACAGTTATTTTAATTTCAATGATGAAAACATCATGTAGCAATTCTTCCCCCTCGACAAAAACAGGGTCGAAATTGCATAAAACAATACTCATAAGTGTTGAGAATGGACTACTTCAGCAAGGTCTCGTTTGTTGAGAAACATGGAGATATTTCTCATATATATAGAAACAATGATATGGAAACAATGAGAATAATGGGTTTTCTCTTGTGGCTCCCACAAGCAACGTTCTATTTTCACGAAGTGCACAGCGTTGCCAAAACGTTCACTTTCATTGCATGAATTTTCATTTCTATTGTAACAGTAAAAAAATATATGCATTTTTGCCAATGAAGTCTTCACTTATGAATGCATAAATAGGATGTCTAGGTGTTCTTTCATGGCAGGTGGGCCAATTAGCATCTTTAAAAGGAGCCATCATTGTGATAACAAAAAACTTGGGTTTGCTGATGAATAATGGTTTCATCTCAAAAAGCACTTTGAAAACATTGACTAATTAATATAACTCAGAAGACTCAAATAAAAAATGTGTTCTCTGCTCTTAGACTTTTAGTTCAACAGAAGCACCTTGGGAAACAAAGAAAGATCAATAGGAAAATTACATTTTTCCTTTGCCAGTTGTAATGCCAATTGCAATACAGCTTTTTAACAATTGTTTGTGGCAAGATGAAGACAACCTACAGTTTACAATGGAAAACATTTTAAAATAACAGTTATACTTTTATATTTGAAAACATGGTGGAATAGATAACCCAAAACTCTGGTGACAAAAACACCTCAAAATTCTAGTTAAAATATTGACAATATCTTTTTGAAGCATAGATTAGATTATCAATAAGTAAGGGAAGCCATGGGGTGCCATGAGATCTATAAAAATTTTAGTTGACAGCATGGAACTGTGGAAGTTCTAGAGTGGGTGGCTGTCAGTCTTAGTCACCTAGGCTAATAGGTATACACATTGAGATAGGAAAAAATGGCACCACATGAGACAAGGGATGGTAACTGAAGCCATTGGGTTAAGCCTGACCCTTCAAGGGCTACAATATTAGTGAAAGGGCAGAATAAACACAACTGACTTTGCATCTCACTCAGAATCAAAGTCCTGAAAATAGCTAAAAGTCCCTACATGATCTCCCTCCCCATTCCAACCCAGTGCCTTTCCTTGCTGAGCTCATCATCTGCTACTCTCTCCTTTACTTATTCCAGAGAAGTTCCACTGGCTCCCTGGCTTTCATTGGTCATACCAAGCTTGCCCCATTTCAGGAGCTTTGTGCTTGCTAATCTTTTTGACTTTAGATATCCGCATGGCTCACACCCTCACTTCCTTGAGTCTTCACTCAAATGTGACCTTATCAGTGAATCCTTTTTTTCTAAATTCTAGTTAAAGTCCAGTCCCTTTCTCTTTCCCATTCTTGCACTCCTTATCCTTTTTTTTCTTAATTTTTTTTCACTGTATTTATCGCTATCTGAAATACTATATCCTCTTCATTCCTTCTTTCCTTCCCTCCCTCTTAAATTATCAACATGTTAAATATCTTACTTATCCCCCATGGAAAAATAACCTTTGTGATAACAAGAACTTCTGTTTTTATTTTTGCTGTCATTGTACCTTGAGGTTCTAAAGTAGCACCTGAAATGTGCTACTTAATAAATGTTTGTTGAGTAAATGAATGCATGACAGTGAATTAAGTCAAAATAAAAATGAGGAGAAAAATAGAAAAAATTTAAAAACAGAGATAACAAGTTTGATAAAATGGACTTATAGCTAACTCTGTATTTAACAATTAGTAAATATACATTTTTTTTGTGAAAAGATATTGATCATTTGCCAAAATCAATCATGCTCATATCTCCACTGCATGGCTCAATGAAAACCAAAGCTCCAGTAGTAATTACTGATTCCTTTCTATAACCACAATGCAATTAGAAAACTACAACATAAAGAAAAACTAAAAAATTACCAGGTGTGATTATAGAGCAAAGCAAAACAAACAAAAATTAAAAAAAAAAAGATTTCCTAATTACCCATTGATTAAATAGTAGCATTATGGAGTTCAGAAAATATTTACAACTGAAATACCTGAACTTTGTTACATATTAAAAATCTAAAATAGTACTACAGGGATATTTTTAGCCTCAGGAAAAAATTCAGCAGTTTAAACACAAAACAAGTAGGAGGAAATAAATTATAAATCTAAAAACAGAAATAAATTCAGTAAAAAAGAAAAAAAAATAGAACCAGTAACTTCCAAACTTGCTCAATGTAAAGAGTAATAACATAGACAAACTTATGAACCAATTTTAAGAGAGAGAGAGAGAGAGAGAGAGAGAGAGAGAGAGAGGGGGAGAATAAGAGAGAATACACAAATACACATGATTGGGAAAAGGGGGAACATAAGTATATAAAGCAGAGATTTTTTAAAAAGAAATTATAATGAATACTTTTATGCCAATACATTTTTAAAATTAGAGAAAATGAACAATTTCTAAAATGACAGTCAAATTATTTTTCTAAATTAACAACTCATTAAAAGTTTAAACTATCATTGTATGTTTATGTTTCTAAATAAGGCAAATATTTAATTTTCTCCTTCCAATTATCTCTGGCAAGATATATATATATATATATATATATATATATATATATATATATATATATATATATATATACCATCTTGCCAGAGATCATACACACACACACACACACACACACACACACACACACACACATTTTCTTCATAGAGATTCTAAAGTACATTAATCAAAATCCATTTAGTTGCAATCTCAAATCAAACTTCTCTAGGTACAAAGGGATTTAGTGGCTCATTAAGCTAGAACATCAGAAGTGCTTCTAGCTTCAGGAGGGCTGGACCCAGTAGCTCAAGTAAGGTTATCAGTCAATTGCCTTGCTCTCTCTTCCTGTCTCTGCCTTGGCCTTGCCTTCCTCGGCTTTGGATTCATTCTCATGAAGCTATTCTACTGTGGTGGTTCACATGGCCACCAGAATTTCTAGGCTTACATCATTCTCACAGCGAGCGATCACAGAGAACAAAGAGCTTCTCTTTCCTGAGAGTTTCAGCAAAAGTCCTGAGGGTTAAACACTAATTGACCTGCTGACATCATGTGTCTGTCCCTCAATTTATCCCTTGGGCCAAAGGACAGACCTCTCTGGCCATATGTCTCCTCTGGATCACGGGGGTGAAATTCATCCTTTCCACACCATATGGACCAAGAGTTGGGGGAAGACATGATTCTACAAAAGAAAGAGATTCTGTGAAAGGAAGAAAAAAATAAGATGCCATCTATCTCCCCCTGTTGGCATGTTAGTAAAAATGACACAAAGGTCATCAGATGATCATTTTTACCTGCTTTATCCTCAATCAGGGACCAGCAAAGTGTGCAATATACAGTGGCAGAAGACAGCTTCTCTTTTGTCACAGCAGCAGTGAAGCTGGATTATTAATCTAATATGAATGTACCTTCATAGAGTGTCTTGATTTGTTATGTGTTACCCAGCATTTCCAAGTGCTGGGAGCACGGTGCACCCTTAACATCACCAGCTAATCGCTAATAACATGGGCATACTCAAAAAAGGTTGAGCTGATATCTAGCTGCACTCTTAGTACCGCTTTGTAGTTAGGGTCCTACTGAAAAAAAAGAAAAGTGCTGGACCTGGGGTCCAGGAGGCAAGAGGTGGCTTTCCCTTGGTTCCATATTTAGAGAAAAAGGAGAGAACATAGGAATGAAAAGAATGAGAGAATTTGGAGAGAGACTGGGCAAGAATTCTGTGTTGTTGACGGGTCACAAGCTGCTTTAACTGGGGGCCACACGGGATTAGGTAAAATTCAAGGGAAGAGTGAGATCAAAACATCATATGTTGAGATTATATCAGTGAAGTGTTCAACAAACTGTAACTTACTATGAGAGTGGGAGAAATTCAACTATATTTTATCTGGAGTTTCTCTCTCTCTGTCTCTCTCTCTCTGTCTCTCTCTCTCTCTCTCTCTCTCTCTCTCTCTCTCTCTCTCTCTCTCTCTCTCTCTCTCTTTCTCTTTAAAACGGCAACTGACCAAAGTGTGTTCCACAGAACATTCTGTGGCATACACTATGAGCAAATATTTCCATAATCACAAGAATTTGGTCAACACAACATATTCTGCACTCATCTTGTCTTGCAATTTCCATTCCATATTAAAGTTTAGATAGAAAACATCACATTTCAGTTAGCACAATATTGACTTCCTACTCTGTCCCTCTCCTGTGTGTGTGCGTGTTGCGTGCATGTGTGCACGTGCGTGTGTGCATGTGTGTGTGTGTGTGTGTGTGTGTGTGTGTGTGAAAGCCTGTTAACATCATGTCTTTACACATGCTATGGGAAAGACTAATTTTTCTCCCTTCAAGGAGGAACAAAACTGGTAATTGACTTACAAGTAGATTTTTGGAGTTTTCCCATGCTACTGCTTCCCCTTTGTCTGTCTTCTTTGGCTCCCCATCTCCCATTTTCACTGCCCGCTGACCTCTACTAATGATATTAATCATAAAAATGCTGATTGTCTTCAGATGGTCTCATTCAAACTTGACAATGAAGCAATTGGTATGTGCCTTCATGAATGAAGGGTGGAGGGGTCAGGAGCTTGCCTGAGGTTATGTGATTAAGGACCTCAGAAGTGACTACATTATTGCTGAAAGCAAAAAATCATCGATGCCTTGTGAGGGTGTTTGAAAGGATGTGGGCTCGCTGGAGACAAGGGGGGGCAAAACCTCTCTTCCTTCCTTAAGCCTCCAGTGAGTTGTTCTTATATATGGAAGTCTGCTCAGGTTCTCCCAAATTTGGTTGCTTAAGTCATGGTTCGCAAGGGTACTTGGAGACAAAAGAATACTTTTGTGGTCACAACAAACAGTTGTGGTGAAAATTATGTGCACCATTAAACAGTATATGTGTTTATTCACATTAGCCAACAAAATACTTATAGCAGCTACGATATAAGGTAAGGTTAGGTTTTGGAAGATGTGGCAGTTACTATTTCATGTTTGGCACAGGTTAGGTTTGAGAGTATTCCTTTTTGATTATTGGAATGAGAATATGGCCACCAATTTGCCAATCAAGGACTGAACCAAATGTCTGCCTGCTGAATTCAGGAGTTATTGATTCCTCGGAGAAAGGAGAGGAAGGGAGGGATGGAGCAGAAGGAAACAACGGTGGTAAGCACAGGTGGCAGGTCTGCTCAGCTCCAGGGTCTGCAATCTTCCCACAACACGACATTGAATCTATTAGGCTTTAACAGCTTTGTCTCTTACACTCTTTGAGGGTTAGTTTTCTTGATCTGTAAGATGGGGCTGATGGCATCTTTTTCAGTTACTTTGCAGAATTGTTTTAAGGCTGGGTGAAAAGAGATGAGACATGTAAGGCATCTGCTGAGACTGAAAAGCAATACAGGTGTCCTTATACATTTCACAACACAGCAATGTATTACATTTATATCCAACTTTGGACTATGTGGTATGATAAATATAACACACGTGCGGCATGTGTATGGGCTAAGTGAAGATCTCTGAAGTTTGGCAGATGGATTACACAAAGCACAGAAAGAAAAAAGTCTTAAAAATAGTATAATTGAATTATGTTAGTGAAATAAACAAAAGCCACTTTCCAGGTTGAGAAAGAGTGATGTTAACATTGGTTCAGGACAGCTATTTGGAACCGAGTTCAACTGTTGCTCTGTGGCCTTGGCCCTCAGCTTTGACCTTTGTTTGCTGGTTTTTTATTTTCATTTGTCATATTCCTAATGTTTTTTCTTTTTTAAAAAAATTTATTGGGGAACAGCCATAGTC
This sequence comes from Hipposideros armiger, assembly GCF_001890085.2. Taxonomy (NCBI): domain Eukaryota; kingdom Metazoa; phylum Chordata; class Mammalia; order Chiroptera; family Hipposideridae; genus Hipposideros; species Hipposideros armiger. The sequence continues at coordinate 1,225,834 of NW_017731805.1, read as the reverse complement.
ATTGGTTACACATTGCTTTCATGCTACAATGGCATAGTTGACTCTTTTAAGGAAGGCACAGCTCACAGTGGCCCATGCAGGCATTCAACCAGCAACCTTGGCATTATCAGCACCACGCTCTAACCAACTGAGCTAACTGGTCACCCCTGTCATGTTCCTAACTTGACAGACTTGTTTCAGGTACCCAAAGGAAACCAACTGCCAGATAATCACACTTGATGAGTTGAAGTCTTTCCCCTAACATATCTCTTCTACCTAAGAGATACTAGAACTAACATTTAAAGGTTGACCCAGGTGAGGGTTTGGATGATGACTTGGGAGCAGGAATATGGCTTCAAATACACCAGGTAATGATGGAACTAAATCTCGCTGCCCTCAGTCCAGGCTGCTTGTGAGGTTGATTTCAGTTTACATTTGCCTGTAGGACCACTGGTGACACCTTAGGAAAGATGAGAGAAGACACACAAGAAGTTTTGTTTCCTGATAATGTTTTCTGGATGTTTGGGGTGAGGAATTTTCCTCTACCCTTCTAGAGTCTTCTGGCTAGTCTTATACTTAAATTGCCATGAGACAAATTAACAAAAGAAAATAACCACATTTAATTATAGGCATATGTACCAGAACCCCGCATACATGAGAGGGTCAGAGACAGAAAAAGAACATAAGGCATATATGACATGATGAACTGGGAATGGGGTAAAGCACCCTGGGGGTTTAGAAGGAAAGGGGTTCATCCATAGGATGACAAAAAGAGCGGATTGTTGAGTAAAAAATTTCCCTGCCCTATATATAGCTCATCTAGTGACCACTCTTATTATGGGCAAGTCCCCAAATTTAAATTATTTAAGGGAGAGGTAAAAGTTTCTTGTGAGCCCACACAGTCTTGACTGCTTTCAGCTCAAAATAATCCACATGCCAAAGAAGCACATCTTGAAAAGGCCTGTTCTGAGCCCCTCCAGTGTTTAATGTTCTGAAGAATACTTATTGGATTAGAAATTTTTGTTGTCAGCCCTTCAGGCTTGTTTGTTTTTTGCTTGTGGTTAATATATATATATATATATATATATATATATATATATACATATATATATATATATATACACACACACGTTCCTCTGCAAAAGTCAGTCCTAAAATTCTTTTGAGCCCCAGGTAAACTTTAAACTTTATTTATCTGAGTTTAT
>NW_017731805.1:1208474-1215445 GCF_001890085.2 Hipposideros armiger | reverse complement strand
AAGAAGGCTTTCATTAATTAGCACAATACTGGCAACTAAGAAATATGTTGCAATATGACAAATTTCATGTTACTTTTCAGTTTGTGTATATGTAGGCCAAGGTCTGTGCTGTCCAATATGGCGGTCCCCAGTCTCACAGGGCTATTTAAGTTTATATGAATTGAAATTAGACACAATTAAAAATCTAGAACCTTGGTTTCACTCACCACATTTCAAGTACTCAGTAACCACACGTGCAGCATGGCTGCCACAGTGGGCAGTTCAGAAATAGAACATTTTCATCATGGATAAAATTCAACTGGACAGCACTGGTCTACATATAACGAATGTGAAGCATGATACTGATTCTTGACAATTGCCAATTAGATCAGGTCTGAAGCTGGAATTGCAAAGGGTTTTATTTTTACAAAAATATTTAGTAAAATATAACAAATATTAAAAAATATTCAACTTATTTAAGTAATTAAAAGAACACTGAAAAAAAGCCTAGGATAATGGTATAAACTCGGTGGGTGAGGCAAAAAGTATGCAAAGTAGAATGTTTACCAAATAGAGAAACATTTTGTGTGCCATGCGAGGTATGTGATTTGAATTTGTTACTAGGAGAATGGTCTCAGTGATGCTCATAGCAATGACGTTGGGAATAATTTAGAGATTATACGAGTATATAAAGCTTTCTGGATCTATTCAAAGGAGGTAGATCTTGATGAAAAACATATCAAATCTAATGTCATAACTACTCTCAGCTACATGCTGAGAATAATAACTTAATTCTGTTAAATCAACTAAATTAAATCTAGATAACATATGAGGTTCACTAGAAGTGATATGAATTTGAATATTTCATTAAAGATATGAGAAAATTTACAATGCCACTGTGCCTTATGTGATAAAATTTAGATATTTTATGACATTTTGTGATGATAATTTATTATATGTGACCAAACTAAAATGTTTTAACATGATTTGAAAATTATAGTTAATTTCAGAATAATCTAAGTGTTGCTTAAAGAATTTGTTAACAATTCTAGTTGCTATTGCCTCAGAGGAGGAAAACTTCTCTAATTGAAATTATTTTTAAAAAATTAAGAACTATAAATTACTCAAGAAAGNGAGTCCAGGTCTGCCATTAATTAGCAGTGTTGCTTTAACCAAGTTACAAAGGCTTTCTTGGCTGCATTCTCCTCTGTAAATGAATTGGTTAAATAAATAATAGCAAAGGTTCCTCGAAGTTTTAAAATTATGAATCTGTGTTTTCATGAGAAATGTTTTGGATACACTACAATAAAAAAAGACTTTCTGCATTAAAAAAAAAAAAAGGAACTGGTGACAATCAGCATTAAAAGAGCAATTAATTCCACTAGCATTTAACAAGCTCAATGGCAATATTTCCCGAACAATGACTCCCATTAATGGCGTGAGTGGGCCATTGTGCCTTCTGCCGGCTAAACAGACACCACTTTATTCTTAGTAGCTCTGATCCCTAATTGGAAAGGGGACTGGTCCAAAAATGATGAAAGGGGAATCACATCACAGTGCTGAAAATCAGCATGGAGCTTAGCAGCTTCTGCTGCCCGCTCACTGTTCCTCCCTTGAGTCCTTGTCAAGGAATTTGCCCTTTGGAGACGGAAGCCCCACAGTGGCTCAACGTTTGCTTTTGGTGTATTTGCCTGAAAAGTTTCCTTTCACTCTCTTTATTGCTAAAAAGGGTAAAGAAGGGTCTTATTGATAGAATCAATTCTTCACCAAAGCCGTATCCCTCACTCTAAGCTTTACTTAGAGTTAAATAGATTCTCATATTTTCCATGTCTAAGTACTTTTGAAACAGCATAGAGCAGAAGAGAATACATTCATTCTTTAATCAAATAATCAAGATCTGAGTAGATTGTTAATTCTCTAGATTTATTGGAAAAAAAAGCGTCCATCAGCTCTTGTTACTGCCTTTGCTAGGAAAGCTCTTTAAATAAATGCCCAAGGCTCTTGTCCTCACCCACTTCAGGGCTTTGATCAAATGTATCTTCAGTGAGCCTTTTCCTGTCCAAACTTGCACACTACCTCCCACTCCATTCTCTGTCCCCCACCTTTGATTTATTTTTCATTACAGCGCGTTTTCCCCCAGCATCTCATGAAGGATAGGATCTGCCTGGATTTTGTCTGGATCTCAAGTACCTAGAACAGTGCCTGATACACAATATGTATCCCATGTGTATTTGTTGAATGACTGCATATTGAATAGCGTACAAGAAAGAAAGAAATATCTTGCAAATGAATGAATGAATCCTTTGAATTTCTGCGGGTCCTTTGATTTTTATTCTGGCAAAGTGCAGAATTAAATTGACCTGCTATTGAAAGTCACCTACTTCTATAGTGTCTTCTCACTGCTAGCAGTGATTTCACTCTCTCCAGGAGAGGAAGTCTGTTGAAGACCTAAGGAACATGCTAAAATTTCCTGGGATGTCCCTCTGCCCGTCTTACATGCCATTAAATCTTTTCTTGGTTTCTCCTGGAGATTTTCTTTCCTCCTGCCCTCCTGAGGGATCTCTGACCCCAGATTTAAATAGTTAATTATGTTAGAGTATAAAGACACAGAATCAAAGCATGTTAGATTTGGGAAGAGCCATCTAGTCTATGCCTTCCCACGTCTTCTAATGACTTGGCGAGCTTTTATGAGCACTGACACTCAGGTTTCACCTCAGGCCATTAAACCAGAATCTTGGGAGCCAGAGCTATATTAGAATAATTTAAAAGCTCTCTTGCTGATTCTATTGTGTAGCCAGAGTTGAGAACCACGGATCTATTCTGTCGCCCATCCCCAATTCAATTGATGAGAAACTTGGACTCAAATGTATTGTATTAGTTTCCTAGGGATGCTGTAACACATTACTACAAAGTTTATGGCTTAAAACAATGGATATTTGTTTTTTTCAGAGTTCTGGAGGCCAGAAGTCCAAACGCTGTATCACTGAGCCAAAATGAAGGTGTTGGCAGAGTCCTGCTCTCTCTGGAGGCTCTAAGGGAAGATCCTTTCCCCCGCCTTTCCCAGTTTTTGGTGCTATGGGCATTCCTTCTATTCATTGGCTCATGATGAGTGGCCACTTCTTCCATCTTCAAGGCCAGCAGTGTAGCATCTTCAGGTCTCTCTGTCTTCATGCCAACTTCTCTCTGTGTGTCTAAAATATCTCTCTGCCTATCTCTGATAAATATATTTGGGATTGCATTTAGGGCTCACTTAGATAATCCTGGATAGCCTCCTCATCCTCAATCTTTAGTTTAATCACATTCACAGTGATCATTTTTCCATAGAAGATAATATTTACAGGTTTGTGATTTTAGGACCCAGTATCTCGGGAACTATTATTCAGCTGACCACAGGTGTTCCGGGACCAGCCCCAGATCACACAGCCAATACTAGCAGAGCAAGACGGATCACTGCTTCCCATTGGAAGCCTCTTTGGCTACTTTTACAGTAAACAACCTTCACAGAATGAATGTTTCCTTACAACAGGGCAGAGGAGTCTCCACTGTGAATTATATATTGACCAAATCTTTGAATAATATTTTTAAGAATTAGTATATATATATATTTCTCCCAGTCCACTTTCCTTCTGAGATCTAAAGCTTCTTCTATGATCAGATATCTAAATGTATATTATTCATTAACTTGAAGAGTGTCAACAGAGAAGATCAGAGAAGACAGCAGTCAAACTCTTGACTCCTAGGTTTGAAAATTTCAGAAAGAACTGGAAGATTTTTTGGTCCAGACATATTGAAACTTCCTCTATTTTAGATTACATGAGGATTCCGTAGTGTGGAGGAGAGAGAGAAGGGAAGGGTGGCATGGATAAAATAGAGTGACAATGCCAGGGGGAGCAAAGAACATCAGGAGCTGGTGTCAGGAAGCATCATGGGTCCAGGCGTTGACCTCAGACTATCTACTCTGGACAGGTCCTCCCGTTCACAGCCTCCTTATCACATGCTGGCCATCAGCAGGAGTGGTACCCAATTGTGCCTTAGATTTAATTAGTCCTCCTCTGGCCCACTCTGTCTGGACAACGCATACTCCAGGGTCAGGATGCTCAGATAGTGAGCAGAGTGTTCGGAACACCTACATGGCTTGAAGGTGGTGGTCAAAACAACAAGCTCAAATTCATAGTGGGGTGGTAGTGGTATACACTTACATAGAGGAGAAAGACATTTCCTTGTGTTATTCTCATTCTTTTCAGCTTCCCTAATAATTAAATTGAAATGAGACAGAGAAACAAGAGAAAATAACCACCATTAAATACAATCATACATACGGGAACCCCATATATATGAGAGGTTCAGAGACAGAAAGATAAGATGAGGTATATACAGCATTATGGGCTAAGGATGAGGTAAGAGCCCCGAGGCTGCAGAGGGGAAAGAGGCAATTTGCAGAAAGGTAAGAGCTGATGTTCAATAATTAGAAGTTTGCCCTGTTGTATAGTTAGGTCCTACAAAGTTATTTCTGGTAATAGTTCTTATTATGGGCAANATATATATATATACACACACACGTTCCTGCAAAAGTCAGTCCTAAAATTCTTTTGAGCCCCAGGTAAACTTTAAACTTTATTTATCTGAGTTTATCATACTCAAATTATCTAGGCCGAGATACAAGGTTTTTTTTTTGTCAGTGGAGACCACACAGCTCTAGGTTAAACTGTCAAATGTGCAGGCTGATTGGCCTGGTAATATAATTGCAATTATTGCTTTTGATGGTTCTGGAATTTGTATCAAGAGATAAGACATTTGGCTCCAGGAGACAATTTCTGTTGCTGGGGGTGGGGGATATATGTCATTGTAAGTACATGAAATTTGCAAACCAGCTTGGATAGTTTACTCTAACAGTTTCACAGCCTTTATGTTTGTTTTTTTGTTTTTTTTGTTTTTTCCTCGCTAAACTGAAGTCAGGTCTGTTTTGTAGAAGTCACATGTGCACGGCCTTCACTTCAGAGCCTTCTGAGTTGCAGACAGGGTTTGAATCCTGGACCCTCCACCTCCTGGCCTTGGGAACTTGGGCAGACACCACCTCGCTGTGCCTCAGTTGTTGCTGGTTGTAAGGAAATAATGCTGTGTACCTGGCAGGATGTTGGAACAATTAAATGATCCTAGTACAGTGCCTGGCACATGAATGTCATTAACTCACACCCTCCAAAAGGGCTGTATTTAAAAGATTTCTTTGTGTTTAAAATGTGAGTCACAGCTTATAAAGCTGATACTTTGTGTGAGATTTTAAGACAAGCATTAAAACTTTGCCTTTTAAATATGAGAAAACTGAGACTGAGAGGCATAGAATGGATTTTTCAAAGGTCACGTTGCAAATCATGGCAGAGCAGGAAACCTCTCTTTCTTCGTTATCACTTATTGCCTCTAACAAAGATTCTCTTGACCAAACTCTACTCAGGCGCTTCTGAACTTTTGTCAACTTTTTAGATTTCCATGTTTGTTTCTACATTGTCTAATTTTAGCAAGAATCCTGCTATGCAGGTTAAGCCAGAATCCCCCCATCCTCAACATCCTTGATATCTAATTGGGTTCCTCATGCTCCCCGAGTGATGTCTGATCACCCTGGTGGCCCGCCTTTAGCAAGAATTCTGTTAGGTTGCTTTAGCAAGACTTTCCTTTTACCCCTGATGTTTCCTCTTAGTAATTTTCCATTGTAGACCTTAAACAAAGAGATAGCCAGATATTCCCCCAGCAAAAATGAGCTTATTCAGGAAAAACAGAGAATTGCAAATTGGGCCATATGGTCTTATGGCAAATCATACATGTTTTGCAAAACAGAGAGGCCTCTCTTTTACAGAAGAGAAGAGGAAGTTGGGAGAGCTATTAAAAACAGAGTTCTTCCTGTTGGGCTCTGCCATTGACATCGGGTGTGAGAGCTCCCCCTACAGGCCCTCCCAAGTCCAACTTAAATGAGGTTTCTGTTCATTAATCTTTACATTATCTACTGTCCCCCACCCTGTTCCTTGGCTATAAATTCCCACTTGCCCATGATGTATTCAGAGTTGAGCACAATTTCTCTTCCTCACTGCAAGACCCTTACAATAGTCCCTATGCCTGTCTCTATTCCCCCTTTGAATGAAGTATGCCTTTCATCTTTAACAAGTGTCATGAATAATTTTTCTAACACCTACTATAGGGCTTGGCTTTTAGTAGATCTGAATAACATTTTTGTTGAATCAATAATTGAATGAAGTCCCTGAAGCAAAAATTCTCTAAACTCTTAAGTTCGTCGCTTTTTGTTGTTGTTGTTGTGCTTAAAGTTGCATATTTAAACCAGGGTCTTGCTTTCTCCTAATGACAACATAATTATGGATATACAGATAAAGGAGAACTTGCTTAATATAAGTGTGAACTCAGTCACACTGTATTTTTCAGAATGTTAGTGGGTTTCCCTTTTCAAACAAGGCTCATGGAATGTGCCACCTTCAGTGTGCTGCATTCAGATGGCTAAAACACTCTCATCTATCTGGAGATTTACGAACAACAAACCACTGGTCAGGTCACCCAAAGTGGACAAACCCTTGATATCTAAAGCCCACACAAGCCACAGAACGTGTTGCATCAGGCAACATGCCTGTACCTGAAGGAGCAATACATTCCTTCCATTTCCGCAGGCTGTACAGTGTGCAAAGATTTTCTTTTCTTGAGTGGACAAGGTAGCATTGATTCAACAAGAAAACTGTGAGAAATTTAACTGGACTTCTCATTTGTGTACTAAGTAAAAATTGCTGGGAGAAGATACTTATTTGGCACTGATTCATGGCAAAGAAAATTTAATGGTGAATTGCATATCTCTAACAAAAAAATTTCTTTTTTTTAAAGATTTTATTGGGGAATTGGGGGGATGGAAACAGACAAGTTGCTGTTGTTTTGTTCTTCAGTCTAGTTGTGGAGGACGTCGCTTCACTGGCCCAAGTTGGCACCATCATTGCGCTCTTCCC
>NW_017731805.1:1202136-1204347 GCF_001890085.2 Hipposideros armiger | reverse complement strand
GAGAAGCATCAATCATTACAAACAAAATTTAAAATGACAAAAGTAATGGGATTAGCAGACAAGCTAATATAAATACCTTCAAGGATTTAAGGGGAAATGTAAGTCTAATGAGGAGAGGAATGAAGGATTCTTTAAAAATAGAATTTCTAGAAATGAAATAATACCTGAAATGGAAAATTTCATTGGGAGGGATTAACAACTGATTAGACACTAAGAAGGGGGGAAAAAATCACTGGATTTGGGAGTATGGCAATGGAAACTATGTAAATGGAAACAGAAAGGGCAGAAAGACAAAATGAACTGAACCTTAGTGGTCAGGAGAAAAATATCAAGTGTCAACATATCAAATGTCAAGTGTAATTAGAGTTTTATAGAAAGGGGAGAGAAAAAGAAACCAGAAAATTATATGAAGAAACACTGGCAAAAATTGATAAATTTGATGAAAACTATTAATCCACATATTCAAGATGCTCTACAGAACCCCAAGTAGGATAGGCAAAGAAAACCTCACATATTATAATAAAATATTTGTGAGCCTATAATAAAGAGTAAATCTTTAAAGCAGCCAGAGAAAGGAAATACATATTCCATAGAGTAAAAAATAAGAATCTGTGGACTTCTAATCAGAAACACTGTAGGCCAGAAAACAATAGGATGACATTCTTCAAAATGCTGAAAGAACAAAAGTTATCAACCTAGAATTCTCTATTCAGTGGAAAGACCTTTAAAAAAGAGAGAAATAAAGACTTTTTCAGATGAACAAAATCTGAGAGTATTTATCACCAGCAGACCTTCACTATAAAAAATATTAAAAAGAAGTTTTATGTGGAAGAAACATAATACCAGGTGAAAACTTGAAACTTGAAAAAACACAAATAGCACTGGGAATGGTAAATATATTGTTTTAAACACAAAAGGCTCCTTTCCTTACCAACAGATAATAAATACATATAAATTATTAATGAGATATTTTATACACATTGTTTTACTACTAAGTCTTTGACATTGATATGTATTATACACTTNAACTTACTTAAGTACCATTTGCCTTAGTTTCTAAAACGAGGATAAAAGAATAGCATTGTCTAAGTATGGGTTTCTTAGAAAACAGAGTCGATGACAAAGCTCACATATGAAGGCCTTACTGGAAGGTCTAGTGTCAGGACAGGTAGAGTGGGAGTGAAATAAGAAAAATAAGAATATTTAATGAACTTTCATAAAGTTAAATTTCTAACAGAATATTAGAGCTCTGAGAACATTTCCTTCCTACTGAAATCAAAATGTTCTTTATGTTATGAAGTTATGACAATAGTCGTTTTTGGAGTTTACCTGTGAATACTCGCATTAGAAACAAAAAAGGAAATTTGGCATTTCTATGTTGGTTCATATTTTTTAGAAATGTCCCTGGCCCTGGTAATCCACTTAATCTCTAAATTTTCTTTTTCACCTGATGTTATCATTATGGGAAGATGAGATCCTGTTTAACAGTTACGTGGTTTTCAGCAACATTTCCAAGACTTGCTACCATTAAAAGAAATGGCTGCTTTTGAAAGATTTTGTGCATATAAGACTTTTTACTATAGTTCTTAAGTAGCTTGCAGGATAAAGAAGAAAAATAACTTTCTTTTCACCATAAAAAGAAACAAGACTATATGGCTTATGTTGAAGGTCCATGTAATATCATGAAACTGGTACAGTGCCTGGAATATATTAGGTCCTTACTACATGTTTGTGGAATGAATTCAAACAAGGTTCCTTCTTATCTTCTATCTTTCACTGGTCAAGGCTCACACTCTAGGGCTCTAACTCCCCAGTATTTCATATCTTTGTAGAATGAGTGGCAAGTATGGACCTAGATTGGGCATCTGTAATACCTCTACTCCATAAAACAGACACTTTAACTATCCTTTGGGCATTACATGAGAAAATGATGGGAAGCATTTCTTAAATCTTTTCTATCATTGTCATCATTAAAGAATGATAGAAGCGGACTGTAGCAGTAACAAATAAAGCAAACCTTCTAAAAGAGGAACTGCACATGCTTCACATTCCCTTAGGAGGCCGAAGCAAAGAAAGAAGTGCCAACGGATTAGCCTTAATTCTCTTTACTACAACAGATGACAGTGCTTTGTTTAACCTCCCTGGCGGTCTGATTATGTCAGTAATTTTGTACCCAGAGCGGTACATGTTTTGCATGGAAATTTGTTGTTT
>NW_017731805.1:1191090-1197626 GCF_001890085.2 Hipposideros armiger | reverse complement strand
TGGTCTGCACCTGGGGTGTAGCACCTCACTGCCCCACTCTTGGTAGGCTGTTGCCACTGTGCGCTGGCATTTTCTCATCTTGAAAATGACTTTTGTCATTTTATTTAGCAAATATATGTGTAGCCCTTACTATGTGCCAGGCATATTCTCAAAGCTTCATATATACGTAAATCTGTTTAAATCTGTTTAATCCTAGCAACAATCCTTGGAGGAAGTTGTTTTTTTTAATTTTATTTTGTTTTTGTTTTTTTGTTTTTTAATTGCCATTTTATAGATGAAGAGACCACGGCCCAAATTTACACATCTGAGAAGGAGAACCAGGTTTTTAACTCAGAGAATCTGACTCCAGAGAACATACTCTATATTGCCTCTCAATAATAAGACCTTCCCTACAAGGTTGGAGACACTGTGTGCAAACTGGCCAGCACCGTGTCCAGCTCATAACAAACATTATGTAGACAGGAGGCATTCTCATTATGGCTAGTAAAAACATTTTTGTCAGTTGGGAATCTGATATCATAGGGAGGGTAACTGACTCCTTCAAGTACACACCGCTCCTCAGAAGCAGAGAGGGCTAAATGTATCATCTGTGTATTCTCAATCTGGCCAGGTCACCCCTTATGGGAAACTAAAAAGAAGTAAGCACTGGAGGAGTGAGGAAAGTGTTGACATTTTAATTAAATAAACTGAGATCTTGCTTTTTTCCTCCTATGGCTTGAAGGCTCATATTATCTGATTCTGGGAATTCCCTAATGCCCTCCAGCCGGATTTTTACACAGAGAATGTTCCAAAAGCATTCTCCCTCCAGCCCTTTAGCCACAGAACAAGAAAAATATTCAGTATTCTAAGGCTATGATATATCATAATTTTTTCATAAATTTTAAAAGCATGATGTAAACTTTAAAAGACTTTTAAATTATGGTATAATTCATAGAAAGTGCTCCAATTTTAAATGTGCGCTTTAGTGGATTTTTACATGTGTATACAGGCATGTTATTACTACTCAGATCAAGATTGAATATTTTCAGCTCTCCAGAAGATTCGCTCATGTCCCATCACAGACANTTGTAGCCACTCTGACTCACGTTAATGAACAGATGATCAAATGGTTCATCCATGAGCTATAGGCCCTTCCCCATTTACAGACAGCTGGTGCTAATGACCTTCACCCACTTGAACCTCATTTTCTACTCTTTTCTTAGGGCTGGCTAGGCACATTCTGTGCTGGAGAAATGTGTTTTGCTAGGCATTTATTTTGAGCGGCATTTCTCCAATAACGTTTGAGAGCCACTGATTTAGAGAGCTAGGTGGAGGATACACTCCACATGTACACTCAGCTGTGCGTACGTACAAACACGCGTACACGCGCACGCACGCGCACACTGCATCTACCCCTTTGTAGTGGAATGTCTATCATTAAATACTTTCGTGTGCCAAATCAGTGGTTCTTAAGCCTGGCTACATAGTAGAATCACCCAGCGGGCTTTGGAAATTTCTGATGCCCAAGGGACATTCCAGACCATTCAAATCAGAAACTCTGGGAGTGATAGTGCAGATTATTCCAATGCACAACGAAGTTTGAAAATCAGGGTACTGGATTAGATGTTTCTTATGATGAGATGCTCTTGGAACCCATTCGCTTTTGAAACATGAATCATTTCAGTTTTTATAAATTGCCCGTTTTCACACAGGCTTACTTTTACTTCTGGCTATAAGGAGACATCACCTCTCATGGTAAACAATGAGAACACTGGATGAAATACATAAGGCAACTGTGTCTGGACATTAGACAATAGGCAGTGCAGGACAGTGATTCACAGAGAAGGGAAGTAAACAGCGTGAACTTCCTGTTGATCCGAGCTTTCTGTCTGGAAGCACTTTCCAGACTGCAGGGAAGGGAGGGGGATCTCAAGCAGAACAAAGAAGACAGGCTTTGGAATTTTGAAAGAGTGAGGTTTCTGGAATTTGAGGGTCAAAATACGGGAGAGGAGGGAGCTGCCTGGAGAAAGTGCTCCGAAATCTGCCTAAAGGCCCCTTTGAGGATTAGGCTGAGCGCTAGTTAAACCATGGCTGTGAAGGGCGAGACTCCATGAGGCTGGGCCAAAACAACCAAGGAGCTATAAACTGAAGCGTTCCTAGAACTAACAGGGAGCTTGGAGATGTTTGAGTTTTGATCAACCATACTAAAGAGTTCTTGTGGAAGCCCTGAGGCGTTCAGTGGAGACACTGGAGGGTCACACCTTATGAGAGAGAATAAACTAGCTCCAGAGTCAAGGACACTCAAAGNCTATTTATGTCTCCTCATAAAGTAAAGATGAGTTGACACTAAATTTCCAATTGAAAGGTGAACTGTCTACAAATATGGCGACATCACTGAAGCATGTCCCCAGTCACCCGTGACTACCGATCTTTGGAGTGGATTTTATTTAGGCCACTACAGAGTCCAGAACATTTGACAATTAGGTTTAAATCCAAGTACTTTCCTCTATTTTTTTTTTCTGGAAAAATGGATTAAGCTGGAAGGTAGCAGCTGAACAAATATTTGAGTTTGATAAAGGAGTGGTGAGCTGATGAAGAACCTCAGCTAGCATTTAACAAGATTGGGCATCATTTGATGTTAAGTATTTAAAGCAATGGTGTGTGTATTTGGGGGTTACCCTTTGAACTTGGTCCACATGATTGGATTGTGGATACTTTCCTGTATTCCAGGAAAATATATAAATGGAGCTTTCAAATACGTGCTCTACCAACTCGATATCGCCCAGCTTAATGAATACCCACAAGAAAACTCAGGCTAAGGTAGATAGATGTTCAGGTGTTTCCACTGAGTAAGTCATAGTTTGTGCTGTTTATAGGTTATTCTGTTCTGTGGCTACAATTCTCTGTGGGTAATAGTTTGAGACATGTTACAATGTTGAAGTATCTTATGGAGAAATCTCTGCCTTCACATTCAAAGGTCAGCACTTCTCCCAGATTATATTGCTTGCATAAATACAGTCATGATTATAAAAATTACTGCTACATTTTGCAGAATATATTTCCCCCTTCATTTTTGATTTATCTGTAAGTAGATCATATGTTTATGGATAATAACTTTTTGAGCACTCTTTACTTATTCAATTACTTCACTGTAGTTTATCCCGAGTTTATCACACATTTGGGTGAGTATAACAAGACTTCAAATAAATAGGTATTATTTTTTCGCTCAGAAAATAATATATGCTCATTATGAAAAGAATGCTCTTATGAAAGCAAAAAATTCATCTATATTCTCATCACTCAGTGATAATCAATGCTAGCATTTGAGTGTATTTCCTTCCAGTTTCTTTTCTTAATGAATTATTTATTTTTTTCACATAGTTATGATCATACTGAATATNAGCATTGGGGAATCAGGGAAGGGGAACAGATAGGTAGACAAATTGCTGTTTTTGTTCTTCAGTCTGGTTGTGGAGGACGTCGCCTCACTGGCCCATGCTGGTAATGATCATTGTGCTCTTCCCGGATGAAGCAGGTTGGTCACCAGTCATTGGTTGGCCGCTCACAGCGGCTCCCAGCAGCTCACACCGGCTGCTGGCCGTTCATGCCGGCTGCCAGCCACTCATGTAGCTCACGGCAGCCCACTGCAGCCCCGCTGCAGCCTATGCTATCGCCGGCGACTCAGCAGCCCAGCTCCAGGTTGAGCTGTTGTTCATCATCTTAGCTGTAGAGGGCAGTGTCACTGGCCATCAATGTGGGATCCGAACCGCAGCCCTGCTGCTCAGAGCTGGTGCTCCCATGCGAACTCTTAACTAGCTGAGCCACTCGGCCGGCCCTTTTTTAAAAAGATTTTTATTGGGGAATTGGGGGAGGGGAACAGTGTTGGGGAAATGGGGAAGGGGATCGGCCAAGTTGTTCTTCAATCTTTGTTGTGGAGGGCGGCAGTCACCATCTGGCTTTCTGTCGGCAGCTCATGGCCTCTAAGCTCAAGGTTCTGTGTTCAGTCTTAGTTGCAGGTGGGCGTAGCCACCATCCCATGCGGGAGTTGAACCAGCAGCCTTGTTGTTAAGAGCGTATGCTCTATCCCCTGAGCCATCCGGGTGGCAGCTCAGCTCAAGGTGCCAAGTTCAGTCTTAGTTGCTGGCAGGTGTAGCCCACCACTGAACAGGCAACCTTGTTGTTAAGAGCACGTGCTCTCACCCGCTGAACCATTCTGCCACCTGTTGGCAGCTCAGCGACAGCTCAGCTCGGGTGCAGCATCACTGGCCCATGTGGGAATTGAACCGATGACCCTATTGCTCAGAGCTCGCGCTCTTAAGCCAATTGTTAACCAACTGAGCCACTCGGCTGGTCCACTAAGTCATCATTTTTAATGACTGCATAATATTCTATTTTGTGGATATTGGACAATTATTTAAGCTTCATTATCAGATAATTAGGTTGAGTTGGCCTCAACATTATTAGTCATTGTCATGGCAATGACTAATCAATGTATTCCAAAATGCTTAAGTGTCTGCTATATACAGCAAGGAGTATATAATGATAAATGTGACATTATTAAATAATCAGCTTGTAATTTAATAGAAGAAATGACATCATTGGCTCTAAATAAAGGCAGAATGTGATAAGTTATAAAACAGAAAATTGAAACAACAGTGCTATAGGAACACAGGGAAAGAAGAGAGTGTTTCTGGTTCTGGAGGCATTCCAGAGGTTTCATAGACAGGATATCACCTGGGAAAGACACTGAAGAATGGGTATAATATCAAAGGAAAGAGTTTTTAGAAGGGCACTCATGGGGAAGGGTCAGCCCAAGCCAGTACATTCCGACAGGGATGTACAGAACTGATTTGGTAATGGGAAATAGCCTGTGTTATTTGGCATACAGGGTTTATGAAAGGGAAAGGTGAGAACGATGCTGGGGAGATGGGCTGTTGCCACATTGTGGAGGGAGAAGAGTCATATCTTTATTCTCTAGGCAAAAGTGTGCCATGAGTCCAGCCCTCAAAAAACACAGACTTTGGGGCCAGCCAAGTGGCGCNTTGTAGGCAGCAGTAGTTCATTTTTTATTGCTGAATAGTATTCCGTTTTGTAAATATACTGCGATTTATTTCTCCATGTTTTGTTTTTGGACATTTCATGAGTTTCACATTTAGAAGTATTATGAATGAAGCATGTATGCAATTCTTGTATAATTTATTTGATGGACATAGAACTTATTTTTATCAGACACATACTCACACATAGAACTGCTGGGTCATAGGGTATGTGTATGTTTAGGGTTAATGGATAATGTGAAAGAGTTCATTTTTGAAAACAGCAGCAGGATTTGAGAGTTCCAGTTGTTGCCCTTAAGCACATTTGGTAATGTTACCTTGGCTCTTTAGAATAATCTGTGTTTTAAACACTGTTTTATCATATCATGTTTCAGATTACATGTAACTAATTAGCAAAAGACTACATTCTCATAGTTTAGACAATTTCATTGACAAATTGTAACAGCGAAATTTTCCATTGACAATTAAATCACTAGGGCTGTAGGTATTTGTTTTTCCTGAACTCTATTTTTACAAATCAGCATTACTGAAATGTAATTCACACAATAAAATTCACTGATTTTAAGTGTAAAATTTGTTGAGTTTTGATAATTATATACAGTTGTGTAACCTCTATTATTAATCATGATATTTTCATCTCCCTAAAATGTTCTTTTATATACCCTTAAAGTTAATCCTCTCTTCTGAACTCCTGGTTCTGGGCAACTTATTGATCTTTCTTTTGCTATAGATTTGGCTTTTCTAGAATTTTACATAAACTAAACCATGCAGCATGTCGTCTTTTTTGCCTAGACACTTTTACTTAGCAAGATGTTCTTTAGGTTTATTCATGTCGTTGCGTTTATCAGTAGTTCCTTCATTTTTATTGCTGAGTTGTATTTCATTGTATGTATATATCATAGTTTTTTATTCAGATGTGGATGGAAATTTAGATTTTTTTTTCCAGTTTGGGGATATTATGAATAAATCTGCTTTTTGAGTTGAAGTGTAAACTAATGTTCCCATATCTCTTAAATACATATCTAGTAATAAAATTTCTGGGTATATGGTAAGAATACGTAACTTTTGAAGAAATTGCCACAGTTTTCCAGTGTGCATTCTCACTACCAGTGTGGGAGGGCTATAGTTGTTCTATATACTGTCAATGATTGGTATTTTCAATCTTTTTAATTCTAGCCATTCTAATGGGTGTGTAATGGTGTCTCATTGTAATTTTAGTTTACATTCCTGTAATGATCAATGATAAGCATATTTTCATGGGCTTATTTGCCATCTGCATACATTATTTTGTGAAGTATAACCTTTTGCATATCTATATCTATATCTATATATCTATATCATCTATATCTATATATATATATATATCTCTATATATCAGGCTTGTCTGTCCTTTCAGTATTGTATTGTGAAAATTTTTATGTATTCTGGATGGAAATATTTTGTCAAGTACATGCATTGTTAATATTTCTTCCAGCCTATGAGTGCCTTTTAATTTTTTTA
>NW_017731805.1:1182369-1186408 GCF_001890085.2 Hipposideros armiger | reverse complement strand
ATACCTTCTTTTTTGATATTTAGTGGTATTCCTCTTTTCTCCCCTCGACACACAGTATTGAAATGAACATTTTTTTAGGGGGGTTAATTTTGTACACACTTGATAATTGCCTTAGGGAAAGTTGCTAAAGGTAGAATTACTGGATTAGAGGGCATATTTCCTACTGATTCTAAATGCACATTGCCAAGTTGGCCTGCAGACAGATTATAATGCCTACACTTGCCCTAGAAATGTAGTGATTACATTTGCCCTAGAAATATATGAGATTACCTTTTTCCCCACATTCTTGCTAAACTAAATAACTTCATTCTTAATCATTACCAACCTGAGAGACAAAAGATAGTATCTCATTTTAATTTGCATTTTCTGATTAGGGTTTTAAGAATCTTAATATTTTAAGATCCTTAAATGTTAATATTTTAAGATTCTTGAGCGGAAGTTTATTGGTGAAGAAAAACAGAACTTCATTTTTACTAAAATAAGAAAGGTTGAGAATGATCATGTTAGTATTTTGAAACAATTTAAAATCAAATGAATTGATTAGACCTTTATTTTAGCTGTTCATGGTATTTAGGGAATCTGTTTTCCATCTCATCATGCTGTGTATAATTGTATAAACTAGACACAGCATGGGTAGATTTTTTTTTTGAAAAAAATTTTGAGGCCAAGTTGGAAAGGTATCCCTCACTATGTACATCACTTAGATTTTATGTGGTAATTACTTTTGCAAGCATTTAACACACAGTTTGAAACTTGGTGTTCATAGCAGCCACCATTTTTTTCAAATATGACAGAGTTGTTCATTGGAAAATATGGAGAGAGGAGAATTTCTATTGAGCCTTGTTCCAAAAATAATTTTTAATGATTGCCAGGCCTAATAAGTTCTCTGATTAGTTGACAATATTCTATTTGCTTCTATGTTGTTTTTTTTTGTTTTTTGTTTTTTTAATCTTACAACATGAAGAACACGTACAAAATTTGAACAACAGTGTGCAATGGAAAAAGTACTATACTACCTGGAAGGAACCTTGAGTTTTAACCCTGGATCCAGTCAATAAAAAGCTATATAACTTAGCCAGGTAACCTTACTCCTCTTGTCTTTAGTCCTATAATCTGCAAAATGAGAGAGATGAACTACTATGTTCATGGCCCTTTTCCAAACCCAATATTTAGCTCTACTGTGTTTTAAGGCAGAGGGTGTGAGGAGCTATTGTAATGATTAATTTTTATGTTAAGTAACCAAATTAACTTTAAATCTGATATTTCCCATTGAATACCCATAAATAACAGGAGGTATTTGATAGAGGGACCATCTTGCACCATCTACTGTTCTAAATTTTTAATTTAAAAGAAAGGAGGGAAAATGTCCTTAATTTGCATGTTGGCTCTTTGATAGGTTGGAGGTATATACTTAATGAATCAGGTTATAGTTTTGCCTGGGATTTTGTTAAAAATGCATTTTATTATTTCTGTGTTTAACATCTTTTTCCTAATCAGCAAGCAGCATGGACTATAATAGTTAATATTTTCCCCTGCTCAGTATGTTTTGTAGACTCTTTTCTGTGGTTCTGGTGGGGATGTCAATCATAGTATCTGCTCCCCCTCCCTATAACCCCACCCAGATTTACTCATTGAAAGCCAAGTAACTGAAGCTAGGCAGGATAGAGTCCACTCTGGGACTTTGCTGCTGGTGCTGGAGGGGAAGTCTCTCTTCTCTATGAACCTCAAGTTAAAATGTGTAGGACTGGCCTTGTCAGTGGTCGTCATTCCCAACATGTGGAAATAGCCTGTCTGCAGGAAGTGTGGATCAGGCCACCCAATGAAGAGAATTAAAAATTAATAAATATGAGGGAGCGACTGAGTGAGCTCTGACAATATTGGTAGTATTCCTGAAACCTGCAGTATCTGTATGGTACAATAGGCTACTTTTTAAAATTAACCAAAATTAGTTTATTTCCATTGTTAACAACTGAAAGAATTCTAACACAGCAAGCAGAGGGAAATTGAAAACAAACAACTATCTTCAAATACGGACCCATTTTCAGAGGCCTTTGTAGGGCATACATGCATCCTAGTAAATACTCAGTGAAAAAATTTTAATTTAATTCACATGGAGGTCTCTGGGTTGTTAGTTTGGACTCTAGGAATGTTTATCAAATATGTACTTCCTGAGTCGACAAAATGTTAGGCATTTTTATAGTACTGTATTAAAAACTACATGGAAAGGTTATTATATCTCTGTATCAAATTTTAGCGAACACATTTGAAATACTAATGTGTGGATAAGAATTCTGAACAGAAAATTAAGAGAGCTGGGTTGAAGTTTCAGTTTTATATCTAATGATGTCTGGACTTCAGCAAGTCACTTCTCTTCTCTGGGACTCAACGCTCTCTTCTGTGAAATGAGGTGTTTGAGATGCACTCGCTCCTCAAGTCCTTTGAGTTCAGAAGCTCTGCTCTCCTTTCTTATTTCCCCCTCTCATTTCTGCTATATGGTGTGTAGTTCTGATGGCTCAGGTTATGAGAGGCATCCCTGAGCTGGAGAATTTACAGGGTTCAAGGGAATAAAAAGCACAACAGTAAAGGATTCTTCAAACTGGAAAAGAGTTTAAGAAGGACCAGATCAACATGCTTGAACATACTTAGTTGTTCACCAGACCATTTGCTTTTTGCTCCTGTACCTATCTAGATTATATTCCTGGCTTCCCTGGCAGTGAGGTGTGGCTCTGTGAATGAATTCTTGCCAATGAAATGTGAGAATAAATTATGTATGCCTGGTTCATAAGCGTCTCACTCTGTCCACCATACCCATTCTCTTTCTTCGTATACTTGTTGGATGCAGCGCATCAGTGGAAGACTCCACCAGCCATCAGGATGAATGGAAAGTGCCCGGGTCTCTGAATGACTGCATTAGTCTGAGAAACATTATTCTGGGTGTTTCTGTAAGGGCGATATTGGATGAGATAAACATTTAAATCAATAGACTGAGTAAAGCAGATTGTTCTCCCTAGTGTGGGTGGGCTTCATCCAATCAGTGGAAGGCTTGATCGGAACAACTGGGCTGACCTTCCTCTGAGTAACTCTGTTCCTGAATTCCTNAAAAATCACTGTTAAATCAGTTCCTACCAAAATCCAGGAGGGTTCCATTGGCATTTCTGCTTTACATTTGGGGTTCTTTTTGCAGTGTGCCCCATGTTGTTACCTTTCAAATGATGTCTTTAGCCCTCAAAATACTTGCAGTGGAGGCATGCTTAATGTGTTGCTATGTTCCGTTCCTAAAGATCCAGTACCTGCTATTGACAGGCTGCTCTTCAGGGATTTTTCTTGTTCTTTCATTGGAGAGATATTCTTCTGTCTCTTCATTTTGTTTCACTTTCTATGTTTGTTTTTATGAATTAGACAAAATAGCTGTCTCTTCCAGTCTTGAAGAAGTGGCCTTACAAAGAAACCGGCTCCGTGCAGACTGTGTGTGCCGAGTGGTTTTTGGCAGGTCGGGAGGAGTGGGAACAGGTGCTTTAAGGTGTCGTGGCACTGGCCCAGCCAGCGAGAGTAGCTCCAGGTGGGAAGGCCAGGTGTGTGTAGTAACGCCCTATTGATCCTCTTGCTGGCTTTGTTCGGCAGCAATGGGCTCGACCACGTGTCCAGGAACACACTGTAGCAACCGTGCAGGTAGGCCAGAACACCTGGATAGAGTCTTATTTTTATTGAAAATGTGCAAAATTTGTCTTTGTTTCTCTGGTGTAGTTTTTGGTTCCATCTTCTTCTTATCTTTCTTCATATACCCACCAAAGTAACCTCCTTTTAAATTTGATTTACACCCTTAATGTATTTTTGTCTATGTTTATGTAATAATATATACAATTATTCTGGTTGTTTTATTTTCTCTAAATTAGGAAGTCAAGTCATCTTGCTGAAAGCAAAAAGAAAGTTGGGAGAGTTTGGGAGTTTGAGGTGGCGTAAATAGCTTGAAAAAACTACAAAGGAGGAAAAAAGAGGATGATAGTCTGGAAATCGCTTGTAATTCATCGTGGTTTTTTTT